>NC_141327.1:15258336-15323336 GCF_037954235.1 Aulostomus chinensis | reverse complement strand
GCCTTTAGTAAATACAGCAACTCCCATCATTATGAATATATTGCAGTGTCAGTGAAATATGGATATATTATTCAGCCCAAAGTATATACTTCACTTTTTTAATATTTCAGGTTTGTTTCATTCCCTGAAATCAAGTAAAAGAAACATCTGAGTTCACAGCAAAATCTGTAGTTGATGATTTGTATTTAAATTTCAGATCTTCCTTTACGATTTTAAGTTTCTGCTTTCCACCAAGGTATTCCATTTCCTCCAAGCAAAACATCACAGTCCGACATGGCTATTCAGTATCGAGTAGGAGTGGGGCTTTCGCATCTTTACAGCATAGACAGGAGAAGATGAGATGCACACCAAGTCAGGTCGTTTATGCGAAACTACAGAAGTTTTTAATGAGAATGAGAGACTGAGACATCTGTGATAATTGCAAAGGCCTCCCACTTTCAATTGCTGTGGCTTTCAAACATAGCTGGTTGTTCTCTACAATGTTGCCAGTGACATTTGTCAGTCTTGTAGCAGGATGACATAAAAACTATAAGACTAATTTTTGCCAGACATAGTGCAAGGGCATGAAATGGGCCAAGAAATAATTCAGTCAACTTTTATGCTACATCCCTTTATCACACTGGGTTTGGCCTAGTTCCTTGGTTGAAGGAAAAGCTTTAATTTAGTCCAATTTGTCTTTATCACATATGTATAATCAGATCAGTTGTTTACACTCTTTACCTATCTTAGGTTTGTGGAATTTGCTGGTTTGAAAGGGCTGAAGGAAAGACTGAAATGTTTGAGGTTAACATTTGCGTTGATGGAGGTGGAGGGGCTGGGCTGCAGGACTATGATTGGAGTTGCTGAAGGGAGGGCTTTGGGGGGCTGCGGTGGGAAGATAAGGGGCTGGATGCGAGGTTAGGAGGGTGGTTAGGGAGGGTTAGAGGGGGTTGTGGCTGCTGTTGTAGGCTGCAGCTGGCAGAGCAGTGATAACTACTAACCAGACATCCTTCTCCTACTGTCATCCTCACTTCTCTACCCAACATTATGATCACTGCCACACTTACTCGTCTCACTGATTTCCAGTGACTGATGTAATGTCATGTTTTTCTCATTCTATACTAATTCTTGTGGAGTCCAAGCTAAGGAATCTACAGCTGTTTTGGGGGTTGGGGGTTAGAAATAAAAAATACTACAGCGGTCACAGTCTTCTACATCAATACAGTACTTTCTGTGTAGTAAGCTGTGGAAGCTGATGTTGTTCGGTCTGTCAGGGCCTGAGGGTGATGTTGAGAACAGTTTATCAGCGTTCCTTTTACTGCACATATATTCCTGTCAGTCTCTTATCTGTCATGAGCCTGAGTTTTTAACCCTTAACAACTCTTCAACAGCAGCAACAACATTTAGGGGTCATGACAGTCCAACAAGGCCATTTAAGGAACAGAGAGGGCCATGCTTCTCTCGATTGTGATATCTCCATGTTGGCAGGAAAGGGGCACCCTGTATAGTACAAATGTCAACCAAGGTCAATGTTAAATGATTCTGTTTTTGGATTTTTTTTTTTGAATTTTTACAACTGGTCAGCACCAAAGTTTAAGGAGTTCTTTTTCTGTTTAGTTTAATTTAGTTAAGTGTAGTTTGAAAAGGACAGTGGACAGTCATTTCTGATTCCTTTCAGCTTAATTCCAAAATCTTAACAATTTTCCTCAGTCTTCATTCGGTTATATTAAAACATTTCATCAAAATCCATCCACAAGTTTTTGAGTTGTCCTCTTTAAAGCAACACCGATGTTGTTGATCACATCAGCTCCTGATAAGATTCTGGTTCCATTTCTGGCATCCCATTATTGCAGAACATTTTTTTAGCAATTACAGAAACCAGAGACAGACTCATTTAACTTTTTTGCAACCTGCTACTCATTCATACATGGTAAAACCTCTTGAAGTCTTGTGAGGTTTTATGGCAGTTCAAGAATATTCTGCACACATTAGATACCTCTTAAATACACTTCAAATACACAATATTGTTGCTGCATCAATATATGATGTGAAAGGAGAAATATCATGTTGACAATATTATAGAGCCTTGTGGTGAAATACTACACAGTGGTTGCAAGTCCAGTGACGTCAGGTTGTTTTCTCAACAGCTTTCATTGGCCATCTTATATGTTTACTCTGAGTGTGTACCTCAATGTTTGTCCACTTATGACTGTGTGTGTTTGAATGTGTCTGGGTGCGTGTGCAGCGGGGGCGCAGCCTCGTATGTTTGGAGTGAATGCCGTCAGTTAGCTGGAATGTGCTGCTACCGCCAATGCTAAGATGGCTGCCAAGCTCTAAGATGGCTGCCAGGATTACATCCAGCCAGTGATCGAGAGACAGAGAAGAGTGAGAGATTGTGCAGGAGAAGAGAGAGGAAAAAGAAAGTCGCTTCCCTTTCTGCGCTCTTCCCTTCTTTCATTCTCACTCTCATCTGTCTCGCCCCTCTCTCTGTGGATAAGCAGTGCTTCGTAGGCAGCGAGACAGGTCTGTTATTTTTTCTGCTCAGTAGGCTAATCTGTGGCTTAGTGTGGCTGCAAGGCAAGTGCTGCTGGCAGGAGTCTGTGTGCTCTGTTATCACCTACAGCCTGCAGATAAACACCTCCTTTAGCTAGCTTGCTAGCTAGCTGCAGCCTAGCTTGGCCTGAATGGATGGCCAATAGCAGTTACCCCCCCCCCCCCCCCACACACACACACACACACACGCACACACACATGCACACACCACACACACACCTCACCACACTAGTCCAGGAAACGCAGCTTAGTCTCATTCACCAACTCAGCTGCTCAGCCTGTGTTTCACATTCATAAACATTTATGCAATCTCACGTACAACATTGTTTCCAAAATCTGAAAAAGAATGCTCCCTCTCTGGACCAACTTTTCTCAGGACTCATGTTACAAAACCCATCTTGAATCCTCTGTCAGCCTGTAGCTCCTCTCATCTTAATTGCCACATTTTGTTTGCAAGACTTGGCATGTTTGTGTCTGCTCATGTGAGTGAAGCCCATTGCATTCATAGACCAGTCATAACTGGTGTGCTTGTGTGTCTGTGCATATATTACTTATTACTATTTGATTCCAAGGGGAATAGTTTTCCTACAACTTTAACACACACTGCCTCAAATCCCTGAGGGCAGCCAGATTGCCATGGTCAGCTTTTTCCTGACTAAGTATGAAACAAAAATTAGAGAAAGAAACAGATTGAGAGCGTGCATGCTTGTGTGGGTGTGTGTTCATATGCGAGTGTGTATGTGTAAGGTGCTCTGTTTATGCAGACTAAATCCCTACCAGCAAGAAGGTATTAAATAGGATTAGGACGAGGGATATGATTGCGTGGTTAGATACTTAAGGTGCAATGATTTACAGTGTGCTGCTTTGCCATCAAGTCAGGAGGGAAGGAGCGAGATGGGAGAGAACATTCTTAGATACAAGAATGTCACACAAAAATGTGTGAATTCACACACACATACACTAACAGGATGTGTAGCATACCCCAGCACATGCTGCAAGCCTTTCTTATTCCTTCTCACACCTCAAATATCACAGTCTTAGTGCAGGAATACATGGCTATGATTCACAGAGACACTGTTAAGTTACCAGTATGTTTTCCATTACTTTTTTTGGCATACACACCAGATACTAACCATTTGTGCTTCTCTGTGTCCCACTCCCACCCACCATGTCTCTGTTTTGTGTAGAATCTGGACAATCAGACAGCTCCAGCCAACAGGGGGACACAGATATTAAACCACCGCCCAATGGTAGGTATACACAGCAACATAGCATCCAAACTGTCTAATCAGTACAGTAGAATTGATTTCACCATGCTTATCAACATGGTTATCAACATATTCCAATTGTGGATCCAATTTGCAAACTCATTCAGACAGATGTTTATCCACAAACACAGTTCCAGATGGTCACCCTCTCAAAGGGCTGTGATTTCAGGGTTTTTCCAGTGTTCTTTTAAACAAATTTTAATATTTGATTAATTGTTTTTATTAAAGCAAAGATTTTGTTGTGTGTGTGAGTGTGTGTGTGTGTGTGGGGGGGGGGGGTGCACATGCATGTATATGTAAGAATTGATCTCTCTTTGATTCTCTATAGGCCACCTGAGTTTCCAAGACTGCTTTGTCACCTCAGGGGTGTGGAACGTGGCGGAGCTGGTCAGAGTGTCACAGAGTAAGTACCAAAAAAAAAACAAAAATAAAGTGAGAGGAGCAACAAATAAAACCAAACACTCTAGCAACATAAAAGCTTCTGTATTATTTTTGATAATGTTTTATCCATGTTTCATGAGCTGGTGCGTGTATCTGTAGTACTTACATAAAATATTACCCTGTGGATTATTATATATATAAAATAAAGTGTAGATACAATTCCAGAATAGATATCATCAAAGCAGATTTTCTTTCCCCACTAGTATTTCGATCCATGTATTTTGATGAACATTTTGAAGTATCGTATTATAAAAGGTTCATGAGAATAGCAATGTTTGAAAAAATTCCTCAATTTTGGTTGCATTTCTTGATTTTTTTGCCTTTTTTTGTATAGGGTAAACGTGCAAAATTTCCAAAGAGGGAATTCCCCTTTTCAAATCTCTAACTTATGTGACTAGCTAGCTGCTTCCACTGTTGGCTTCATCTCTAGACATTATGAAATATGCCTAATAATAACGAGCACAAATATTACTTGCTCAACTAAAAGTAATTCCTGAAGACTGCTCTCTATTTTTTTTGCTGGTGGTGCAGATGGCTGTAGATGGACAGGATTGACAGGTTTTGTTTGTGGTGTCCCAGCCTCCTCCTCCTCCTTCTTCGTCTTCTTCTTCTTCTACATCTTCGTCTTCTTCTACATCTTCTTCTTCTTCTTCTTTGTTTATTACACCAAACGTTGCCTATGCCATTTTCTGACTGAAAGACACATTTTGTTTTAATTTCAGTTTGCTCAAAATTCATCTGATAAATGGAAATATGACCATTGTCAATCTCCTTTTTTTCCTCTAACCCTCTTCTTGTTAGCTCCTGTAGCCTCTGCATCAGGTCCTAACTTCTCACTGGCTGACCTGGACAGCAGTCCCAGTTACTACAACATCAACCAAGTGGCCCTGGGGCGACGCTCCCTCACCTCCCCTCCTTCCACCAGGTACAGAGACCCATGACTCTACACAGACAACAGTGCTGAAGAATGTACAGACTGGAAGTGCATGTTGCTCAGAAAATAGCTGTGAATCATATAGAGGTCCAGCTGTCCAGCATTTTGTGGCGCATCTTGTAGGTGAAGCCACCATGTGACAGTAACAGTGTTACGTTGGTATATGATGCGCTGATGCCAAGGGCAGACTGGAGGGGTGTGAAATCACAGTATCATCTGCCAGAATTATATCATCTCTTATCACAAGGGTGACATTACTGGCATGTAAAGTAGGCCATTTCATTGAGTTTTCATACTGTGAATGGTATTTAGTATCACAGTCTACTCCCAGTCTTGGAATTTGTCCTGAACCTCTCTTTGTGTGTGTGTGTGTGTGTGTGTGTGTGTGTGTGTGTGTGTGTGTGTGTTTGTATGTATGTGTGTGTGTGCGCGCGCGCGCGCACAAGTGTGTTTGTGTCAGCTGTTTTCTTCTTTATGAATGTGTGATGGCACTTTCTGTTTTTCCGCTTTTGTGTCTTTCTTAACTTGTCCCTTCCTCTCTTCTTACTTCTGTCATCTGCTGTCACTTTAGGTCTGAGGTGGAGTTGTACGCAAACCTTCCACGGAGGTAGTTACAAACACCTACAAAGACACAAAAAAGCACACATGTACAGAAAGACACACTTAAAGCACACATAGAGATAGAGTCTTACTGGGTTTCTGTCTCAGCTGTCTGACTATTCTTTCTATTTCCTCCTTTATATTTGTACTTCTCACATTTCTTGTGCTTTGTCTGGTCTGCTGCAAGAAGTATGATGGAACTGATGTTGTTTTCACTGAGGTTAACCACCTGAAGAAAACCAAGTGCCTTTAAAAACAATTAATTTTATGATAAAAATGTTTTTGGACTTGGTCCAATTATTGCCTGCAATGATGAATTTTAAAAAATCATAACCCCTGTTTTTCTTCCTCCTGTTCTGCCTCCACCCACCAAACATCCTCTCCATGCCTTCAGCTCTACCAAGAGGAAGTCATTAGATGACAGTGAGCTGGAGAGCCCCACAGATGATGTTTTCTATCCTGGACGCTCACCTGCTGCCAGCTCATCCCAGTCCAGTGCGTGGCCCAACGACATGGACGCAGGTACCACTCTGTCCACCTTGCACCTGTCACCCACCTAAGCAAGCATCACCAAAGTTCTTTACACAATTGTCTGACCCACCCCCCACCCCCCTCACCAAACTAATGCCTCCATCTGACTTTCTCTTCTTCACACCCCACCTAAATCCCCAGCCATTCACTCTAAAATTATGAATAGAGCTGATCTCTAGGGTTGTCCTGACTGGCAATCAGATCGTTAATCAGTGATTGAATGGACAGATCACGATTGTTTTTTTTCCAGACGATTGGATCGGCCATTAACATTTAATAGGAATTTAAGAGGGTCGCCTATTCTCTACTATGTAAAATGGAACTGACTCCTTTGCACAATATCTTGCAACAGCCGTTTTGCACTCAACTCATCTCATGCTGCCATGCTTGTATTTTACACATTTTGCAAAAGCTGCGATTAACAAGGACTTGCAAACTGTATCAGTGGTGCTAACTCGATGCAGTTAGGCAGCCTTGAAAGGATTTTGAGTGCGCAGCATTAATGTCGCTATGTGGCTGTAAGCATTATTAGCTTCATATAAAAACTAACTCTGAACAGCAGACTTAGTATAACACACTGAAGAGTAAAGTCACATAGTGACATTTTATGAAAGCAACGTTTTGTCCGCCTATCCATCCATCATAATGGTTCCCGGTAACACGGACCAATTATTGACTCGGACTGTTTCTATTGTGGCTGTTTTTTATTTGCATCGTGTCTTTTCATTTGTATCGTAAATTTTTTTGGGGGGGGGGGGGTCGTGTCTTTTTTTATTTGCTTCAGGGCGTTTTCTTTGCCACAAACTCAACTTCTCTGTCCGCCACACTTGCCTCCTATAAATGATGTACCACTTCCCACCCTTCACACAATCGGATCGTAAATCGGTGATCTCCATCCAACTCACTCTGAAAATAGAGTGGATCACTCACCTCTACTAATCATCCATCCAAACCTTATAACCATCAAACACCTTTCTTCAGGCTTTATTACTGAGGGTACAAATAGCAACAGTGAAGACTTCAGCACCCAAAGTCCAAAGAGATGTTGAAAAACTATCAAATAATTTTTGTCAAAATAAGAGGTCTCATTGATCTGAAAGTAAAATTAAATAGACGAGGGTCTAGTATCCACAGTGTCTAAAATTACAAAGCAAAATATTTTAAAATGGATTATATAAATTGAATTTCGTCATATATTAGAAGGAACATACCAACTTTTTGGAAAATACCCTTATTTGCCGTCCTCCCCAGAGCCAGACAAGAAGATAGGTACCCCTCTCTCCTCTGTGACTGCAGTATAGAGTAGAGACCCTCACTGCTAGTTAGCTCAGCATAATGAATGGTAATAGATTGGTGGATTACTAACCTCAGTCTTCTCCGTTCATCTTGTGTATTGTTGTTTAAATAGGTAAGATTCAGACTCTTAGTTTGTCCTGAAGAAATCCTCCTCATCCTCTCTTAAAAAGTGCAGGAGGACAGCAAATAAGGGTATTTCCCAAAAAGTTGGCATCTTCCTCCAAGCATACGAGCCATGTAAGATTGAAATGAAATGGTTTTTGGATTTGTCTCGGACTAGCAATTAAAGTGTACCTGCCAAAATTAAGGAACCAGGAAGAAGCCAGGGTTCATTTTAGTCATGCAAAAGGAGAGAAAATATACTTGGCAACAAAATTGTTAAAGCAGTTATCACCCTCACCTTGTGGTGAAGCTGTTTCAATCTAATTGGAAGAGTCTCTTCCTTTGTTGTTTGGTAAACAGATTGAAAAGCATCAACATGTTACATAGCAGTCTGTGTCACTTTCACTATGACACCAGAAAACTGAATTCATAATGGATAAATGTTGCTAAATGTTATCCACCAAATAGTAGACACTGAGAATAGTAATTCTCACATGCACCAAGAATGCAGAAATTATGGCTTGCATAAGCCTGTGTAGAGTGGTGCAGAAATGGATCCCAAAACCTTGAATCATATATTTTAATGCATTGTTTAAAAAAAGGCAGTTGCCGACAAATGGCTGAAAAACATTACAAATGTCATCCCACTGTCAGCGAAACAAGCACTAAGTTAGGTATTATGACGCAGAAGTAATGTTTTCATGGCGTAGTACATCCATAGCATACATAATAGCCTGTAGAGCGTACAGAGTATCTTTTTTTACTTTGATCACATTTATGCTTCAAAAACTATAAAGTTTTCAATTGTGAAGATCTGGCGGAACAAAACAAGAAGTCACATAAACATTTGTTTGCCACAGCGGTTATTTTCAACAATGATGAAAAAAAATCCAGTGTCAAATTCCAATTGGGTTTTGATCAAGAGAACCCATAGCAATGCTACCTTTATGGTTGGCCGAAAAAAATGCATCATCGCAGTCCCACTCTATTGCTTTATGATAGTATTCCCATTGTTTTAGCACAGAATTAACCCCTTTGATTTTTGTACATCCCTCTCTTTATTCTGCCCCCTTGGTAGTCCTACCCCATCCCACCAACAACCCAGCAGCTCCAAGAAAAACCCTCCCCTTGTTACCTTCACAAGAATTCACTTTCTAGACGTTCTAAGGCTCATCCCCTACCCATAGTCACACTGTTAAACTGATGTTGTGTTTTATTTACCAGCCATTTACTACCTCTATCATACATAAATGCTCACTCTTAACGCTCTCACTTTCCCTCACTCTTTCTTTCTCTAGCTCACTCTTCCCCTATCTCATTGTTAACAATACCCTTCTCCACTTTCAGTGCAGCACCATTTGGCGAGTGTGCAGGAGAGGAAGATAAAACATGAAAACGATGGCGTGCAGTTTCCTTACCATGGTTAGAACAACATTGATTACACTCATATATATTTGCTATTTGTTAGCCTATTTGTAGCGCAGTCATTTCTCTGTGTATGTTTATATCTAATTGTGTGTGTGTGTGTGTGTGTGTGTGTGTGTGTGTGTGTGTGTGTATGCTATACATATATTGTATGTGTATGTTTGTGAGTTGAATGAATCAATAGAAGGGACTGTTAATCTCAGTAATGTTTAGTTATCAGATTGATGCCCTTGCTGCTGATCAAGAATGAATTATTTGACATTTCATTTCCAATGAGGTAAAGTGGTTAGATTGTTTTGGATTACCCAGTTTAAGCTTTACATTCTGTTTTAGACATGGAGCTACACACTTAAAATCCCTGGCTCTATCTCTCTGAACCCATGTCTGATTTACCAGTGGCATTTTAACTGGCGGATGTCATCACACGAACACCGACGACAACAACAGCAGGCACACACATTTACTGTGCATCTCCATCACACACATACTCACACTCTCTCTCTTACACACACACACGCATACTCTCTCTCTCTCTTTCTCTCTCTCCCTCACTCTCACTCACACACACACACACACACACACACACACACACACACACACACACACACACACTTGAGCATACAGTGTGACTCACTCATATACTGACAGATCTCTCGGACTGCTTGCACATGCACATATACTGTGTGATGCCCCCACACACACTCACACACACGCACGCACGCACACACACGCGCACGCACACTTCCCTCATAGGCAGACGTTCACACATTGAAACACACATGCTTACCATGCTCCCCACCCCTGCAGGTGTTTCGGTGCCTGCCTCGCCTCCATCTCTCTGTCGCTCCATCCCTCCCTCGCTTCAAATCCCTCATTAAGACGCTTACCGTCTGTGGATCAGAGGTGTAAAAGCCTTCCTCCCGCTCCCTTGCTCTTCCTTCCACCCTGTCTCCCTTCTGTCTAATTGAAAACATCTACAGTAGGAAGGACCCTGAGGAGGGAGGAAAGATGTCAGAGGAGAGAGAAGCAGAAGTGAATAGGAAAACTGGGAGGCAGGCCAGCGAGGAGAAGGGGACGTTGGTGTACTCAAATGGTGAAAGCTAATGAGAGATACGAGTTACCAGGATGTGAACTAGAGGGAGCCAAGAGTGCAAGTTAGGTTTTATCCATCTTCTCTGACTCGAGCCTCAGTGGCAGTTCTCCTGCTCCACTTAGCTGTAAATGTAATTAAGAGGCTGCTCATCAGAGCCACAACTGAGGCTGTTGCACGCCTTTGCTCACCGGAGCCTCACCTCCCATCGTTTTCCCCATCTCTTTTACTCACTAGTGCTTTCTCTCTCCTCCTGTCTCTGTATGTGCACCACCCCCTTACTCTCCAAAATGCAGCACACAGCCTCATGCACCTCCTAATGAGTTTGGCAAATAGAGGTGTAGAATAGCATGGAAATCTGGACCCTTTACCCAATTAATTTTCAAAATCTGAGATAAAATTACAAAGCCAAAAGCTTTGTAGCTTTCAGCCTTTTTAAATTTTTTTGTGGGGTTTGAAGATTATTTTGCAAGTACAAAAATCAAAACAAGGAGAGATTGAAAGGTATGGGAGAGTGATGAGGGAGCAAGTAGGCAGTGTGTGGTTTCCAAAGGATTCCACCTGCTACAGGCAAAGCTCATCTGGGAATTCATGTCCAGGTGGGGGTATGTAAACAGACACACACACACACACACACACACACACACACACACACACACACACACACACACACACACACACACACACACACAAACCATGTGCCTTTATTAAAAAAAAAAAACACTCACACACAGGTGCGCCTCTCTTGCTTTTCACAGCACCACCCTGCTGACTCCCTCATAACCAAATAGAGCACACATGTTTATGAAGACACACACAAAAACTGTTACATTCAGATACACTCATGATAAATTTCTACACACACAGCCTGCCCAGACCCACACTTGCACAGCTGAAGCATGGTCCCAGATGGTGTTTCCGTGTGTGTGTAGCCTTGGGATCCGTGAGGATGCTGGAGACATCTGCTCCACAGGGGCTCAAGGAGGGGTGGGGGAAGTTAGTGGAGGCAAGCGAAACAACCATGATTTCATATTAGTTCCAAATGATTGTGAAATACATCAGACACCAGAGACTCGTGGTGGTGGGGGCCTCGCTTGGTGCTCTGAGTTAGATGTTATAGGCCCTTAGAGGGCCATGGCTGGACTTACATATGTGGTTTAAATCATGGGAGATGGGAGAATTTCCTGACTTTCTTTGATTTGTTTAAACCCAAACTGTTCTTCTTTCTAATTGTGTGTGTGCGCGTGCGTGCGTGTGTGTGTGTGTATTTGTGTGTTTGTGCGTGCGTGCGTGTGTGTGTGTGTGTTTATGTATGCGTGCGTGTGTTTGTGCGTGCACACGTGCCTCAGTGGCGCATCTGGTGGCGGGCCTGTTAGTGCAAAGTGACAGAAGGGTCATCCTGCGAGCGCTTGATTGGTTGCCAGTGAAACACTGGGGCTTGCCAGCAGAGAATCAGTGCAGTTGTGGCACAAACACACACGTTAAGCAGATCTGCAGACTTCACAGTCTCTGAAGTGTGTTTCACGTTCCCTTGGCAATAGTGGCAGTGTGTTAAGTTCTTATATATCAATTTGAATCTGTTTTTAACACTCAATTTCAAATGCTTCTTCTGCATTCAATTATTCTTAAGTAATAGCACCTAAGACTATCTCTTTTAACCATAACTGTTTCATCTCTCACTTTCTTCCAAAGCTCCATCCTTCCAAGGTCTCCCCTCCAGTAAATTTCCTTGTTTAAGTCACTGAAGTCTGTTCTTACTTCCAGTTTGCTCCCACCAGTGTGACACTGTCATAGCTATCACTGCTAACTATTGGTGTCAGAAGTAGGATCAGGGTTGTCTTCATGCTTGGAATCTGTCTGACAGTACAATACGCCCCCAGACTCCTGCTACAGTTGGGGTGGAAAAAAAAGAAATATATGTCTGCTGAAGACATAAATGGTTCACACATATTCACTCCCACCTGCTTGAGACTTAACTCTTTCACACAGGGAGGGAAGGTTTTACACGCCCCCACACTACCATAGACTTTCACACGTCTCCAGCTGGAGAACTGAGGAGGAATCGTATTTTATGCCTTGTTTGATGCGGAGGGGCCACAGAAATAGGCTACAAAACAAGAGTCTAAAAAAGTTTAAAAGGAGAATATTATCACATCACTCACTTGTTACGAAGATTAGAGGAAAACTTATTGAACAAAAAATGTGTTTTTGCTTTTGTTTTTGTTTTTAATATGTGCTTTCGATTGTGTTCTGCCACTGAGTGTGTGTGTGTGTGTGTGTGTGTGTGTGTGCCCGAGATAATAACCATATTTAACATCTTATGACATTCCAATTTCATACATGTCGTCAGAGCAACGCATTGAAAAACAAGACACTGCTGCATTTTCACAGGTTCTGCTTTGCGCTCTCACTCCTTTGCTCCCTCGCATATTTTCATGTCTCCCACGTTCTTCTCGCCTCTCTCTCCCTCTTTCCGTCTCTCTCTGTCTCTCTCACTCTCTCTCTCTCTCTCCCTCTATCTCCTCTCTCTGTCCGTCTGCTTGTCTTTCGCACTCAGCAGCTGCCGTGTCCATACTGTACAGTTTGTGCTATTTCTGAATGAAGCCTTCTTCTCGTGCAGCCAGCCTCTGAGCTTCGCAGCAGCCAGACCACAACTAGCTGACTGTGGCTGCATGGTGGCCATGCTCATACACAGAGAAAGCCTGGAGTTGGCACCTGAAAAAGAGAGAGAAACCGAGAGAAAGAGATGAGACAGAAAAACATACAGTGGCACTGTAGAGGTTATTATAGCTACAGATGTGCCTTGGCTCTAAAACAAAGAGTAGTTTAATATTGGCTTCAGTCATTTTCCCCGTTTTTCCTTTGAAGACATGCACTTAGGCTATGAAATATTGCTTGGCCCATAACTCTGAAACTGAGAGTTGGGAATCCTATATATCTGAATGAGTTATTACAGCCTTGGAGCAACAAGGCTCTATGACGATCAGTCAAGATTTCTATGGGTCTTTTTTTTTTTTTATACATCTTTATGCTTTCTGATTGCATCAGTCCTCTGATTGACTCATTGAAATCAACAGGAGTGAATTATAAACAGTGACAGGGAACAATGCACTTCCATCAACCAATAATCAAATCAGAAAATCATCATTGTTTAAGTCCCCTTCATTAGAGAAATAAAATTCTTTTTTTAAGCATAGTCAATAAAATAAGCAACAATTTGTTGATTAAAACCACCTCTCTCTTTTCCTCCCTCTTCCTCCCACTTTTTTGTTGATCCCATTTTTTTTTGCCAGGACTGTCCTCGCCTGGTTCACTTAAGAAGCCGGGGAAGTTTGATTTCAACGCCCTGACTTCCCAGACGAGGTCCCCCCGCATGGCGTTCACACACCACCCGCTGCCTGTGCTGGCAGGAGTGAGACCAGGTGAGAGCCCTGCCATGAACCCAACAACCCCAACCCCCTTTTATAATCTGAAAAAGAGAGAGAAGGAAGGGGAGCTTGCCATATTTATACCCCAAACTCTCCTGCAAAAAAAAAAAGTCCATCATCGTGTGCCTAAGAATGAAAATGAAATTAATTTACCTCGCTGAGGAAGCAAATCAAAACTTTCCAATCCTGCAGTTGCAACTGCTGAGAAGCAACATGCCCACAGAGATTCACCTGTTCAGCGGAACTGCTATCATCACGGCTTGGCCTAAATTTCTCTCTCTCTCTCTTTCAGCCTCTTTTCATCCATCCATTTTTACCACCATCTTTGTGCCTGTGTGTTTTAATATTGTCATTGCATGGTACCATCGCTGCATCCATGCTCTTGTGACTGATTTGCCGTACATCTCACTGCTTCATGCATTTTAATCTGTTCATCCAAGGTTAATTGTATCTGTGAACTTTGAATGTATGTGCTTGAATTATTTTATTAGATTATGTTTCTTTGATACAGCAATTTCTGATTCTCATATAATAAACTTGATAGAATGGGTTGAGGTTCATGAAGCCATTAAAACAATATTGTTGTATAATTATATTTATACATTAATAATGCAAAAAAATATACTGACAATAGGTGCCAATATCAGGACTCCATTTTGGTTTCTTTGGCTTTAATTGTGGCTTAAATAAAACACGTTCAAGTATTTATTTGGTTTCATTGGATGAGTGGACAGAGCAATTACAATACATCCTAGCCCTTTTTAAAGTACACGTGAGAAGTGCAGCAACTCTTTAGGTAGCCTCCTGCATTTCCAAGGTCTTCTTTTGATTAAGGGCAAGTTGTCCTGCTTAGAGCATTTTGGTCCAATAGCACATCAAACATGGTTTCTCCATCTACAGTCAGAGAATTCCCAAAGTCTCTGGGATCTCAAGTTTGCCAACAAGTCCCTGTAGGCTTGTCTCACTTTTCAAAGGAATAAATATGTCCTCCTCTCCCTCTCTCATTCTATTTGTCTCTCAAAGGGATGGTTTGGTCCACCGCCAAACCACACCTACCATGTAAAGGTCATATGAACTCATCGCCCTTCATGTTGAAACGTATTGAATTTTACTTGCAGGGCTCCCAACTGTATATTTAGAAAATCTAGTGCATGCTGTCTCTTTAACCTTTAAGCCATGTTGGTTTGCTCAATAATACAAAGCACCAGATTGAATTTCACATTTTAATTGATTTCTAAAACCTCTGTTTTGTGAGTTAAAGAGGTACGAGGGACTCGCTCAGGTTTCTGTGTTCCCCCAACTGTATATGTGAACTGTTAGCAAATGTAATAGGTAACAGAGTGCAAAGATTTTGTATGGATACATTTGTGCATGTACTCACAGAAGCACACATGCAAGCATGTGTAAATTTACACTCTTGTGGAGGACTCTGTGCTAAAATGGCTGCTGTCCAAATGGAATGTTCCTCTGAGGCCTTGGTTCTATAAAGAGACTGGGGAATGATGGGAGAGAGGGGATTAAAAGAAAGATGTGGGTAGACAGACAGGGGAAGATGCAGTTAGTAACCATGGCCTGCCTTGGATGGACTGAAACTGTTAGCTCCTTTTGTATAGGTCTAGTGACTGTGAATGTTCAGGGGTAAGGGCTGGATGGTTTATGTCCTGTTGTTGGCTCTGGACTGACATGGAGAGCTGCCAGAATGACTGTTGTCTGATTATACTCAGCTAGAGAGTCCGTCATTGTGGCGGGATTACACACATACACCAATATACATACAAAGACACATGAAAGCTGCAACAGACAGCGCAAACACATTCATATAGATCTAATACAGAACCAGAAATGCACATTTAAGTACAGAAAAATAGACACATCAACACAGACCAAAAACAACATGGGGACACCAATACAGAAAACACAGAAACAGTTTGTTACTTACACACTTTGTGAACACAGTATACACAGGAGACAGTAGGTGACAGACATAATCACAGATGCTTGTTCGCCAGGCTCCCTTCACCTAGCAGCTTGTCTCTTTAGTTTGGTGTGCCAAATCACCAAAGCCATAGAATTTTAGAAGACAAGACAGACAGTGGAGCCTAGTTTGTGTGTGTGTGTGTGTGTGTGTGTGTGTGTGTGTGTGTGTGTGTGTGTGTGTGTGTGTGTGTGTGTGTGTGTGTGTGTGCGCGCGCGCGCGTTTGTGTGTGTGTGAGTGTGTGGCTGGCTGGCTGGCTGACTGGCTGGCTGGCTGGCTGGCTGACTAATGTCTCCAGGAGGCGTTTTGTGGTTGGTTGAGAGCGGAGGGGAGATTCTCTCTGAAGCTTCAAACTACTGGGCAGAACCCCACACAGCAAGGATGTGCTGCTGATTGATTACACATCACTGACAAGCAATAAAACAAAAGTGGAAAAACCCTCTGTGTGTGTGGCTCTGTCATACCCCAGTGGTGTGTGTGTGTGTGTGTGTGTGTGTGTGTGTGTGTGTGTGTGTGTGTGTGTGTTCGTGTTCGTGTTCGTGTTCGTGAAGCACAAATGGAGAGAGAGCAGAAGGCAGATAATACTATAACACACTCAAGCATGTATGGGACTATGAAAGTGTGTGCGTGTGTGCTTGTGTGTACGTAGTGATGCCAGGCTTACAAGATGTACGGGGAAATCTATCTGGCTGATTTATATAGTGAGTGGGACCAGATGTTACCCAATAGCCAGGGATAATGGCAGTCACTCAGTTGTGTGCAGACACAGCTTCAATCAAGAGAACATCCCCACTATTTTCTGTGTTATGACAATAATAAGCTGAGTGACGAAAGGGTCTTTGTTGCCAGCTGTGTTGCTGCTTAGTTATAGCATATGCATGTCTTAAACACCACATCATAGGTTTGCATGTTAATGTATGTAATATCATAGTGTGTAATGTATTATGTACAGTATGCTCAACATCTGTGCTGTGATTGAGTAGAAACAACAGAATCACCAAGGTGTATTTTCCCAACTTTTGATTTTTGCTCTCCTCACATTCTTCTTCCTCCTGTCCTGTTCCTGTTTCCTGTCCCTTTTATCACCTCTCTCCACAGGGAGTCCCCGTGCCTCAGCCTCAGCTCTGCATTTCCCCTCCTCCTCTATCATCCAACAATCCAGCCCTTATTTCACCCACCCCACCATTCGCTACCATCACCACCAGGACCCGCTTAAGGAGTTTGTGCAGTTTGTGTGCACTGACGGCCCGGGACAGCCAAGCGCACAGGTAAGTGAACTTTGCTTTGGCTGGATTTTGGATTAGTTCAGTTTGGTATTATTAAATATAAATTTAGAATGAAAGATAGGAAGATTGTAATAGTAAAACAGCACTGTAGTTATACACAAAATGATTGTTGCATTATTTATTATTTATTACATTAAAAACGTGATGAAATGTCAAGGGGGCAGAGGCCTGGGAACATAGTAATTATTTTAAGTCAAGCCAGTTTACAAGACTAGAAATAGTGTTATAGCAAAAGATTAACTAGAAGAAGACAAGATGAAAACAATCAAGGAGTGAGCCCAAAAACATCTGGGTCACCGTAGGTTCAATGTATAGTGTTATACGATCCCACAATGCCAGCAAGCTTTTTGGGCAGGGGAAGATGGAACAGCCAGGTACTTGGGTAATGGTCAGCAGTTGTGATTCAGGTGGAGAAATACATTTATAGCACAACAAAAAGAAGCAAACCAAAACAAGTTGGTAAGTATGGGATAAATATATTGCAAGAGGATCAATTAAGGGAAAGACATTTAAGAAATGGTGAACTCAAGCAGTCAGACCTGCTGGTGTGGTCAAAGCTGAAGAAAAAGTGCTCAGGCTGCAGATCTTCAACTCAGGGCAAGATCGATTGAGGTACATCCGGCTACTGAGGATTTGCAGGCAGATCAAGATTAGCTTGGTTTGGAGACTAAGCTATCCAGGAATGGGACCAGAAGCAGGTATTTAAGTGTACAGATTTATTCCAGTAGCTGTTTAACGAGTCCTCGCTGTTCCAAGCTCCTGTTCTCCAAACAATGAGAGTAAAAGGCTGGAGTACAATACATGGTGGTATTATCAAGTGTTAACACTGGGTATCAGAAGAAGTGTGGAAGCTAGTGAGGTGTTGCGGATATGGAGGAAACTGTGCCTACATGGATCAAAAAAAGGGGGGGGGGGATCCTGAAACAGTTTTTTTGATATTTTGTGGGCCTAATTTAGTGAAACTAGGAAGGAAGTGTATCCATGATAACAGTCGACCATCCTGAAAGCTAGAGTATCAAACATCGCAACAGATGCTCACTATACTTGTGGCTTCTTCTGGATTTTGTCAGAATGACTCTGACATACGTTCACTAAGGTTTAGGCTGCTGGCTGTACTGTAAACCTCTACTGCAAACTTGTCCTTCTGGGCGACTTTGAACCCACTTATCAAATTCCTTTGTTCTAGTTGCTTTGCACGATTAAGACACAAAACACAGAAATCCATGACGCACCAGGCATTAGACACTAACCCATGCACATTTACATTACTGATTGATGAAACTCTAACATTCCACTATAATTACCTCCCCAGTAGACAACTCAGATTTCCCCCTCGTGTCAAACAATGTTCATCACTTTTCCCTTTCTTATTTACCTCATTATTTTTAGATTGTCTAATATTTTTGTTTACTTTAAGTTTGGTGAACTCTCTTGTCCCTGTTTGTGTGAGTGTGTGCGCGTGTGTGCGTGTCTTTTAGTATACTCTGATGTGTTTCCCCTACTTGTGTGCATGCTGTTGGCATCTGTTGAGATATGTCTTACCCTTGGATGTTACTCTGTGAATGATGTGCCTGGCTCCCTGTGCACTGTATTATATCGGGGTGTATCCTGCTCACCCTGTCTGTATGGTCCGTCTGCAGCCTAATGGAGGTGGCCAGAGCAAAATGCCGGGCTCCTTCCTGCTGCCCCCGCCACCCCCAGTGGCACGCCCTGTGCCCCTCCCCATGCCCGACTCTAAAACCATCAGCACGCCCACTGACGGTGGACTCAGCTCACCCGCATCTCCGTGTAAGTCACTCCCCTCTCCCACTCCCCTCCACAAACCCCCCATTACTGCCCCAGTCTCCCCACAGACTTATCATAGAGGCCAGTCCAAACCAATTTCCCATAGGCTGGTTATCTCTTAGCTGGCAGATTAGTTGTCCTCCTTTCCAAGCAGTCCTTCATTGGTTGTGTTAGACTGATTACACATGTAGATACAGTCAAGTCCCAGGATTTATGTGCAGTTAGCACACAATTGGAGCACTCTATATAATATTGTACTTCATCCGCACATATTTGGCATTTGTACAATGGCTACCTCTGTAGTTTTTCATAGCTCGGCCATTAGCTAACCATCTGCTTCATTGCAGACTGCTCAGTCAAACTCTCAGCAGCCCCTGGAGCTTGACTCACCTTATGGACTGTACTGTACTGTACAGGAAAGTTCCAATTCTGTCAAGGCAGACGCCACGCCTTTGCCAAACCGGAGGTCCTCTTTCAAGTTCGTCTGTATCTCTCGCTCTCACTTGCTCTCAAGTTCCATCTCTTTTTCTCTCCTGTCTTTGGAAACCTCCGAAGCACCTCTCTCGATGCTTCCTCTTTCCTCAAAATCTTTTTATTCTCTCTTTTTCTCTTGCTCTCTGGTGTTGGGTTTCCTGCTAGCACCACAAGAGGCAGTGTACTCTTGCTCCTTTTTGATGTGTTTTGTAGTTCGGGTGGGAGCAGAGCAGAGCAGGGCCCTATGCACGTTGCCTCTGTAGCCACAAGCCTTTGATCAACACAGACTTTGCATGTCTGTCTGTGACAGAGGCAACATAATCTACCCCCTTCTTTCATTTCTTTTTTTGCTCTCTTTTTTTCTTTATTTGATATATCCTCATATTCTCCTTTCTTTGTTTCTTTTTCCCTTCAGTTCTCTCTTTTTTCTTTTTAAAGGAACAAAATTAGGGCAGTTGGCGTGGACTCCAAAAAAAACATCATGCCCCACTTCACCCACCAAATCCCCTTGCCACTTTCACACAAACCTCATAACAATTAAAATTGAGAACATAGAAATCACAGCAGAACAACCCAGTCTGTCTAAACAGGAATGAAATCAAATCAATGATTTGTGCTACACTGGGGGAGCGGGAGAGAGGAGTGTTATCAGAGAGTGTTGAGGCTTTGGTTGGTTGCACCCAGACAGGTGCAGTGCAAGAGTCGGGCCACGGGAGAGGCACACCAAGAGGGGGCACTGGACGGAGCAACCGGGGCACCTTCTCCTTTTGTTTTGACTTTTTCTCCTCTTCCTGTCCTATCAACCTTTCCTCCCCTCCCCCTTCCATCTCTCTCAGACTGACATGTCACTTTATTTATTTATATGAGTACATTTATATAAATAAATACACTAAGGGTGCTCCGATCAGGATTTTTGGATCACTGATCATTTAACACAATATTCGCCAATACGGATCATCGTTCACTGGGTTTATTTGAAGATTTTGATTCATCATATAGCAGTATTCATTTATTTCAATTTGATTAACAACATTTAGTATTCAAATTAAGAGATGGGGAAGTACCATTAAGTGACCACTGTTTTTTTGATGGCAGACACTGCAGCACCACCACCTCTCTCTCTCTTCGCAGCCTGTGCTTTGTTAATATTTGTGAGCAGCTTAGACTTTACAAAGTTTGTTTTTCTTAGGAATTAAATAATTAAAATCTTAAGAAATAAATATAAAAAAATTTAAGTTAAATATAGTGAGGCAACACAAATCAATTCCAATAGAACACCCACAGGGCCTTTATCACTTTACTCCAACTGTAGAGGATATAAATACTGCAACAACTAAGACTGTCCATAATATTGTTTGAGTCAGTCAGCCCTCAATTCTTCTCCCAAAAGTTCAACATTGGACATAACAGTACACTCAAACTCCAAATGTCTCTTGTGAAGCTGATTGGAATGATGTCCTTCAGAAGGCTGTCCACATGTATGGACACAGTTAACTTCGCCAGAGAAATCTCCATTAAATATTTACGTCCTAGAAGAGTGTAATGTGGATCCAGATAATACATCAGTCATCTGAAGCTCTCGTCTTCCACAACAATGGTTGGTGATCAAGGCAGATAAATTCCATTTTTCTCTAAGTTATTTGCTATCCTTGCTGTGAAGTTGCTGTTGTTGCAACATCTCCACTGCTGACAAATTAGATTCACCGGAGGTGCTAAGCAGTTCTACTCTTTCTCTTATTAGCCACAAGCTCCAAAACCCCACATACAAATGAACATGACCAACCTTTAAGTGTATTGCGTTCATGATGTTTAATGTCTTTTGTCTTGTTCCTCCATGAGGGATTTTCCTCAAACACAACCTGCAAATAGCAATTTCATTATCTATTTCAGGCACCTCGATAAACTGCCAGGCAGGAGACGTAATTTTCACAGCACATAGAGAAATTGTCTTGCACGTTTTGCATCTTCTGATCAGCCTTTATAGTGATGGCGGATCAATTATTTTGAGCCCATATCGTCAGATAACAATCGGCAGCTGATCAATCAGAGCATCCTTATAAAAGACTTTTCTCTTGCCAGTGACTGTTATCACTGTATTTTTCTCGTACTCCCTATAATTCTGTAATTACAATCATAAAAACACACACATATTCGTATGAATCCCACTGACGCATCAGTTTCCAGCCCTGTCACTACCACCCCCACACATCCCCATGCCCTCAACCTCACTCAAGCCAGTTCTACTCAGTCATGTTGGAGTCCAGTGAGCACAACTGCCCTAAATTTGATCCCGGGGCACCCCTGAACGGTGTCATTTTGTAGGCAAGATGCTCCTCTTAACCCACTAAACATAAATGAAGCATTGGTTACCACTGGCGATGAATCCAATTCCTCTACTGGTCACCCTGTTATTATGTCGACAGTGAGTCCTCAGTGGTATTCTATGATTACGAGTCAGGGGCTGCTGAGGATGATCAGTAACTAACGGCCATATTTGGGGGAAATAGATTCCTCATGTTAGTACTATTCATTACAGACTGTATGTCCCCTTGTTGACCACAGATTACATGGATAAGAGAAGGAACATAACAATTAACCTGCCCGCAACATGAAGAAATTCTCTTTATGACTAATAGGGCATCAGTATCCCTGACCCTCACTGTCTGTTCCTGATAATTCATCTGACAGTGATGTCTAGTCCCCTAGTGAGTTCATATTAGAATAAAATACTCAGATAATGATGATAAGAGCCTCAGACTCTACTATGAGCTCGGTGTGGATGTGTGTGTGTAAAAGCATGTACACACTTGTCTTTCTCTGTTTATAGCATACTCCACGCCAGGCTCCACAGCTCCCAACCGGTTTGTCGGCATCGGAACACGGGACAACTTTCTGAATATCCCCCAGCAGACTCAGGTACCCTGCCAGCATCCCTCATTTAATTATAACATCCACTCCTCCGCCTCTCCCTCCTCTGCCTTTGCCTTTTCTTTTTACTTTTCCCTCATCACTCGCTGAAAGCGTGACTCCTGCACAGTGCTCATGTTGTTTTAAAGTGCAGCACTAATGTAGACATCTTGGGGTTTACAGGGACAAGCATGTCATTCAGAGTGACAGCCGTGATGCAGCGATACTCAGACAACGGTAGCATTGTCCAATCAGTGGCTCAGCTACTGGCGCTAATGTGTATCAACTGAATGGATGTTTCTCCTTTTTGGTTGTTGGGATGACATCTGTTGTCATCTTTAATTCTTGCCTACATCTTTTTGAAAACGTTTAAATCTCAATTCAAGGTCAACTTCACAGCTTTCAATGGGCACACAAAGTCATTTGTTCACTTTTCATTATCAGTCTGTCAACACACAAACTTTGCTGTTTTAGAGACGTTCTGTTCGTCAAATTTTGAGTCTTAACACCACTGCTTATGCTCAAATTCTCTCATTGAAATTTTTTTGTTTATTTGAATTGACATTGTTCTCGTCCACACCCAACACATTACTGTGAAATGCTTGCAGAAGGACATTTTCCAAGGCCAGGTCTACAGATTTGTTTAATCATTTGTTTGCAAACTTGCACACCTACTGGATTCAAAGTGTTGCCCATGTATCAAGGTCTTACGTTTCAGTATTGGTTTACAGTCTCTGTACCACAGTAGTTTCCCCACAGTGAATGTAAACAGTGCCAGTTAGTTTTCAGCTTCAGCAGTGTTGATTTATCTCCGCTTGGCCCCACAGTGTGTATTAGTACAGCGTGTGAGGCCAGTAGTGCGCTACATTGTGGTTTCAGCATTGGCTGTGCTCTGCTGCTGGGCTGCAGTGTCTTGGGCCTCCTCCATCACCAACACAACTTTTCTCATTAGGGGCTAACCGCACCTGCCTGCAGCCAACTCGGCTCTCCTGTCCTCCCCACACATGGAAACAATCTGCATTCCCCCAATTGCATCCACAGCCCACCCTCCCTCCCTCTTTCTCTCTTTCACTCTCTCGCTCTCCCTCTTTTCTCCTCCTGCTGCTCCCTCTTGTATTTTCAAGCTCCCCACCTGCACCACTCTCCCACAGATGTAGCCCTGGCACTGCACGGACATCCAGACTGTCCAAATGTGTGTGAGCGCATATTGCACGCATGTACATATACTTCCACTCTGTGCCAAAATCCTTGCCCTTCACTTTCCCTCTTAACAACAGGGTCTTTACAACAGCTTACATCTGTTCAGAATGCTTATTATCTGCTGCTTATCAAACATTGAAAAAATGTCTACTTGGAGCATTTCTGTCGGATTTATGACACGCACAGCAAGAATCTGGGCGCTGGTGTCGACTGCTCCCAGTTAGCTAAGCCTAGTAGGTCAGTAACAGCCCCAGCCCCAGTGAGTAACAGAGGTCTCTGCCTATCCTGCTGTTCTCTGGCATATGGAGAGGTTCAGACCATAGCCCTGCCAGCCCGCCTCAATGCCTGCTAGCCAACTAGCCATGACAGAGGGAGTGCGTTGTCCCACTGCTGTCAGGACAAGAAGCAGAGAAAAGCTGGTCTGAGGAGCTCTCTGGTGGCGAGAGCTCAGCTATGCAGGGAGAGAGGTTGGGATAGGGGAGTGTGCTTAAAAAAGAGAGGGACTGAGAGCAAGGGAGAGAAAAAAGAGAGGAGGGAGTTAGTTGAAGCTCACTGCACTCCACAGTCACGTCCCGGCTGTCTCGTTGCCCGCAGCAACCAGACATGATGTCATAGGCAGTTGAACTTGGACTTGAAGGGGGGTTAGAGAGAGGGGGGGGTCACTTTCCACTGCCAAGGATTACATTGGAAGGCCTGGAGTAAGAGAGAAGGAGAGAGAGGAAAAGAGAAGGGGGTTAAGGGAAGTCGAAGCCAGAAGGAGGAGTTATCTACAAGCACCAAAGAATCATGGGTAGGAAAGATGGATAGAAGGGATAGAGGAGGGGTAAACTTTTTTGGATGGGGGGGGGGCGTGCTCAAATGGAGGAAAGCTTGCTGGTAAAGGTGGGGTGAGTTGCTGCACTCCCCGGGCCGGGGCCGGTGGAATGTCAGCCGCAGCCACATCGGCTCAGCCTGCACCAAAGCTTCCTCTCTGCCCTCTTATCAAAGAGAGAAACAAGATCCCTGGAGTAGCCACTCTTGATAATGTCGCAAACTGAGACCACTCGGCTTACTCGCTGGATCACCTTACATATAAACTAGTAGCATGTGACAGAGCCGTTACAGTCCCGTGTTGGTAGTTCGGTACAAAACCTGCTGCCCTTGTGCTATTAATAGCACCGAAGTAACACAAGGGTTTTTAATGAGGAAAAGCTTGAGTCAGCCCTCTTTAAAACAGCAAGTGGTGAAGCTGAGGTAGTTATTGTGTGGGACAGCTGACTTCAGCAAATACTGAATGTGAGAGGGAAGTAAGGTCATAGATGGACACCTAGTGGTGGTAAAATTACCTGTCTTAGTGCCTCCCAACCATTAATCTGTCATTCCCTGAAACAACTAAAAAAAAGCCCTCCTGTTCGTGATAGCTGGATGGTAGAGGAGATGATATTATCCAGTCAATCTCTAATAAATAAAGTAGGATTTGGTTTCTGTTATTTGCACCATGTTTCCAATTTTACTGTCTGTTCTCACACTCTGTCCTTTCACCTCAACCTGTGTGTGTGTGTGTGTGTGTGTGTGTGTGTGTGTGTGTGTGTGTGTGTGTGTGTTCATGTAATTTAGATATTAATTTGATGTCCTTTTCTTCTCCACAGTCCTGGTTCCTCTGACAAGGCCTCGACGAATCAACAGCTAAAATTGTGTCATGTAAATTGGAAAACAAACACATCACCGCTGATTATAAACAGACTGCTGACACTGAAAAGTTTCTCTCTTCGCCAACACTATTCAAAGTACTACTACAGAACCCGAAAAACCCCACACCACCCCAACTCAACCTGATTTGAACAGGAGCGCTCATCCCCCTCAGGCAGGAGGCTTCAATGAGACGGAGTGGACAGACTCAGAATGCAAGAGGAAGATGAGGAACTGTCTCACGCACCATAAGATATTAGAAAGGAAACACAATACGGCAACCTGACAAATGACCAATTATACATTTGTTGTTTCTTTTTTTATTATTATATTATTATTATTTTCATTTTGTTGTCTCCACCATGAAACTCCATGCATTGGCTAGGAGATCCAAAAAAAACAAACCATAACAAAACTAGTAGTGATAAATGATGAAGTCGGATGTGCAAGTTCAACAGATCACCACCCAGATTGCACGCCTCCATACCTGTGTTATTTTCTCCAGGTGCCACTCACCTCACCACAACACCCCACCTGGAGCTCACCACCGCCCAGGGTCGAAACCAGAACCACAGCCACATGCCTGCGTGTCGCCACACTCTGCCACCTCATTCGCTCGGCCCTGAGACTCTCTCATTTCTGATTGGCCAATTAACGGTGACACCATCCAATGGTGTGACATATATGCACTAAGTGGCTGGTCTTTGTTTACCTGTCGAAGTATCAGGGCGTCTTGCTGTGGGAGAAGTGACAGCCAAGAGGCAAGTGCGAGCGAGTGAACACACGACAGTCATAACACTAACACTACATGTGCTCTTTCATCCCCTCACCTATGCACTATTATTTTCTAATAAGGGATGAACAGAACTGCACATTGATGGTCAGATAAGCGATTAGAGAAGTGAGTCGAGGCTGGCTGCCACTACAGAGATGCGGCTGTGCTAACAATCAAGCCCTGACATGCAGCACGTACACACTCACACACATACATACAAACACACCCACAGACGCTCACAGGCTTGCGTAGAGTACATACAGACCATCCTCTCCAAAATAGTGTATCACACAACCACTCATGATGTCATCTTTTTACTATTCATAGACATGAAATTTAATTTACAGTAACACACACAGCATGCGCTTCATATATTCGCTTTCATTTAGTTTGTAGGTGTTTTCTTGTGATTTCTTCTTTTTCTTGCCAGATTTGGTTTTGGTTTTTGTTTCACTTGGATTGTTTTAAACTTCTCTTGCATGTCATAACATCTTTTTTCGACCTTTAGTTTGCAGTAAAATGCTTAGTATCATGCCCGGATTCCAGCGAAACAGTACCAGCAGTTTCTCTAATCTAGCACGTATGGACATCACACACATCCCCTTGCATTGCTTCACCCTGTATAGTCCAGTCACAGGAAAACCAAGAGGAACACACACACACACACATACATATAAACACACACACAAGTAGCACACTAACACCCACAACCTGACACAAAATGATAAAGGGAAGCCTTTAAATTTGGTTCTCCAAAATGCCTTTGTTAATGGTTTTTCATTCACTTAAGATTTGTCTTTTTAATTTGAGATATTTTTTCTATGTACATGTTCACATAAAAAAATTTGCTATTGGTATTATTTTCATCATGACACAATCCAACGAATGCCGACCTCACAAAATAACTGGACTGCCTAGCTGTTGGTTGTATTTTGCAGGGATAGTAAGCAGGCCTGAGACCCTCTTCTCAGCCTCTCTAGTGACATTAGCTCTATGTACTAAAACATATATCAAAACTATAACAATATATGAAAGTGCCTCTGTATTCCCTTCATGCAATTAGTAATAAACTTGACTTCAGGTTCTCTTCCCACATGTAAGCTAAGTGCATGGTGCATGTGACAACCATTGGCCCAGGACAGATCTTTATAGACGACTGCAAACCTTTTTGTTTTTGTAAAGACAGAGAGAGAGATCTTATACATATATATTTATGATATATGCTCCTTTTTAACTTTTACTACATGAGCTGGTTGGCAGTCTAGTTATTTTCTGAACTCTCATCCCACCAACACCAACACCAACATCACCAACCCCCCCCCCCCCCCCCGCCTCCCCTCCAATGTTTTGGTAACATCACCTTACTGTTAGCAGTACAAATCAAACGACACACGCCACCGCCATCTACAGCGCAGCATTCTAATACCTAGATGAAAATGTCAAAAAAAAAAATTGACAGTAGGATTGAAGAAAAGTGTTTGTTTTTTGATGGAAAGTATTATTATTGAAAAATATGTGTCGATTGAGCCACGTGCAATGCATTGGGTAGATCATTGTGTTTGTCTGTTAGAGATTTTTAAGAAAGCTAAGAGAAAAGAGAAAAAAAAATGTATTTGTCTCAAGTCCATAAGCTCCGGGACTCTAAACTAGAGGGCCATGAAAAATCCTAGTCTTTGTAAGTTGGGGGTATTGTTTTTATTTCCTTTGTCTCTTTTTTAATGTTTTATGTGTAATCATTTGTTTATAAAAATGTGGGAGGGCTGAAGGAAAAAAATTATCTACACAACTTCAACAAAAAAAAAATCCTCTATCATCAGATGAAAACTGGTGCTTTCACACTATAAATCACATTCAGAACTATTATAAATGAACAAAAAAAAACAGACCATTTAGGAAACAGCATTATTCCTCTCTCTATTTGTATTCTTCTTCTATTTGTATTGAGTGGGGGGAGAGGTTCCTATTCCTTAAGGTTGTGACACAAAAGGCATTTTGGTTCAACCTTTAGAAAAAAAAACAAACAACAACACACAAATCTTTACTGTCAAGCCGAAGAAAACGTCAGAAAAGTTATGTTCAGATAACTTTCACCCATGCACTGCCTGAAACTCACCAGCAAAAATAATCCTAATGATAACGATCATGATAAACCCTCCTGATTAAGCTCCTTTTGATCATTGGCGTAAAGACATGACAAGTCCCTCCTGTAGTCTTGGAGATGCTTCACATCCACAAATCTTCTATTCCCTCTGGATAAATGAGGTCTGAACCATTTATGAAATAGGAAGCAAGGCGAGCCTCTCCCCTGTCCCCCTCCTGCTCCTCCTCCTCCTCCCCCTCCTCCTCCTCCTCTGTAAATGACTCTTATAGTGCTTGTGCTGTAGTGTATAGTTTCCCAGCAGTTAAAGGTTGTCCCTTGAAAGTGCCTTTTGTTCACAGACTCCATTTTGTAATCCAGATCACCCTTCTTCTTCTCCTTTTTTTTTTTCTTTTTTCGGAATGGCTCCAGGTAGCAGGTTGCCCCTGAGTGCCGCGAGGAGGCAAAAAGGCCATTCAGCGCTCAGGGACAACTTTTTCCTCTGCCTTTGAAATGAGCTCCCTCCATGTACCTCCCCCTATATCCTCTCTTCCTTTTCAAAGCTGTATATATATATGTATACATATATATATAGAGTACACAAGGAAACTGGTGTGAATTAGTTATTTACTTTTTATTGATAAATGATGACAAAAATTTTCTTTTGAAAAGGCAAAAAAACTTGTTATTGTTCAGCTCTTGCTTTTTTTCTTCCCCTCTGTCTCCACTGTCTGTTTTCTCTTAGACACTGGAGTAGTCTGTAAGTGTGTGTCCGTCACTCTCCGTCTCTCTCGCTCGCTCTCTCTCTCTCTTCCTCTCTCTCTCTCTCTCTCTCTCTCTCTCTCTCTCTTCCTCTCTCCCGCCCTCTCCGCTGTTGGGAGGGTGAAGAAAAAAAAAATATTGCCGAAAAACTTTTGTCTGAGCAGAATGCAGTTAGCTCACATGTTATTCTTGTCTGTATGCTTCACATTGTATTACCATACCCATCTCTTCAGCTTCTCCATTCAACAGCTAATGTAAGTGAACAAATTACGCTGACGGGCTTTTGGGGGTGTCCTTGGGTGGGTTAGGAAGGGACGACAGGGTTCAGGGGTTTGGGTTGAAGAAGATGATTTTGGGCTCGAGAAAGTTGAGCTTCGGGATGTCGGAAAAGGGGCTGCTTTTACTAGGATAAGAGTTTGCTCTTTTGTTATTTATTTTTGGCTTTGTTTTATTCCCCCCTTTTTATTTTTGTTTCTTTATAATTTGGATTTTTTTTTTTTTTTTTTTTTATATTTGCTATCAGGGTATGCTGTCATTTAGGCTCTTTTTGAGGACGCCTTGGACTGTAAATGAAAGCTACAAGCACCTTACAACCGGACTTGTCCTGCATGAGGCTGAAAGGAGGGGGTTGCATTTCCAGGACATATCCCACATGCCTTCAAATCAATCTCTTCAAGTGAAGTATTATTGTTAATGGTGGGTTTCACACAGTCAAACCCTCAGCAGTATTAGCCACTTACAATACGCCAACCAGATAAATACAAGGCCAGCATGAGCCCGATCTCTCAGATTTTGAGGGTTCAGAAGTCCCTCCATTCGTCTCCTCTGACCACCTCATGCTGGACTGCTCCAGGTCTTTGTTCTGTTGTTTCTTTTATCCTTGATCTTAAGCGTGTATGGTTACTGGTGTAATAGGCAGCACCCTCAGCCCCCTGACTCCCAGCTCTTCTGTGGCTCTGTCTACGCCCTCAGCGCAGCACCACTTCTTTGTGAGAACACCCCCAGAGCTCTAGGTGAAATGCATGTGTTAATTACAGTTTCTTTTCCATAAGAAGAAAAACACAGTTTGAGAAGAGCAGCACCTGATTGAATAAAAAGGATGTTCTTGACTGTACCAGCCTGCCGTGCCATGTCCTTCTTTCTGCTTATTAGCAAACACCTGAATACAAACCGCGATATAACAGACTTCATTAATAAGAACAAGACAATGAACTTTGTGTGTCCCTGGAGGGAGAGGAGACTGCAGTGCTATGTGATGGCTTTTGATATAACAGGAAGTTACTGCTATCAGAAATTTGACTATTTGACTCATTGGATCGGGCTGCACGGTGGTGCAGTGGTCAGCACTGTCGCCTCACAGCAAGAAGGTTCCGGGTTCGAGTCCCAGCTCGGGCACAGGATCTTTCTGTGTGGAGTCTCCATGTTCTCCCTGTTCCTGTGTGGGTTCTCTCTGGTACTCCAGCTTCCTCCCACAGTCCAAAGACATCAAGAGAGGACGAGGCTGATTGATACTCTAAATTGACTGTAGGTGTGACTGTGAGTGTGAATGGTTGTCTGTCTCTATGTGTTGGTCCTAAGATGGACTGGCGACCTGTCCAGGGTGAACCCCACCTCTCGCCTGTAGATGCTGGGATAGGCTCCAGCCCCACCGCGACCCTTACTAGTAAGGAATAAGCAGAAGACGATGAATGAATGAATGACTCATTGGATCTTAAATACAGTACATCAAATATTTGCCTCTTTAAGTTTAGCCCTGTGGATTCTCTAAGGCTACAAAACTCTGTGTGTGTGTGTGTGTATGCGTGTGTGTGCGTGTGTTTAAAGCAGCTTCTAGTTTGATTTTAAATAAGTGAAAAAACAAACGTGCATTTTAAACATTCAATTAATTTCCGTCAATGAAAAAAAAAGATGGCTTTTGATATAACAGGAAGTTATTGCTATCTGAAATTTGACTCATTGGATCGTAAATACATCAAATATTTGCCTCTTTAAGTTTAGCCCTATGGATTCTCTAAGGCTACAAAACTCTGTGTGTGTGTGTGTGTGTGTGTGTGTGTATGCGCGTGCGTGCGTGTTAAAAGCAGCTTCTTGTTTGATTTTAAATAAGTGAAAAACCAAACGTGCATTTTAAAAATTCAGTTAATTTCCGTCAATGAAAAAAAAAAACCCAAGCCATCATTGTGGGTGTATAAGAAGTGACTGTGATGAACAGACAAATGTTCTCAGACTAATGTGTGATTTGCAGTAAGCCTGTTTTCTTTCTAATGGCCAACAAGGGGCGACGTCTGTAGTTCCCGACAGGACAGCGTGTAGGAAAACACGAGACACTGACCCTATATCCCACTTCATTTACTACCTCAGGGTATCCTCAATTGTGTCCAGTCTTCTTTAATACGCCATGATGTTTGTGTTAATTATCGTTTAATTAATAATAAGTTAGATAACAAAACAGGATGTGCTTGGAACATGGCTACATTGGGTTTAACAAGATGCTGCCTGCCTCGTTAGGACCCTCTCCTTGCTCTTCTCCTGCCCGTCACCTCCTGCTGCAAAAAGCCAAGCCTTTTAATCCTACACCGCTAACCATTGTTACTAAGCTACAGCTGCGATGCCTGTTCTTGTCCGCTGAAGATTTAACATTTGTAGTTCCATTTCATGCATGTTTTGTCTTATTAAATGTTCATCATTTGATGCTAATTCTCATCAAAGGAGAACTCCTGTTGATTTGCAAGTTTTCTCATCTTATCTTATTATTCTTTTGGGAGCGTAGTGAAGGATGACAATATCCTCTCAGTCCCTGGTGTGGTTTTAGCTCCAAAATTACTGGATCCTTCTATTCACCAGCATGTTTTTCTTGGAGCAGTGCAGCCTTCTGTATAGCCTTGTCTTTCAACACCCTCACTTTATAATACGGGTTAAAAATGTTTTCTCCAAGCTTATACTGAGAACATTCCAGAAAAATTATTGTGGTTTTTTTTTTTTTCACATGCTGAGAGCTATCCCCAGAGGTATAAGTACATTTAACCATTTTCTGTGAAACCCTTCTGTTAACTTTATAAATATTTGCAAAACTCACTCCTATGTAATCAAAAGTGAGCTTACTCAACATTTATGTGACTAACTGTGGTGCTAAAATCAATATTTTCAAGCTTTTTTTGCAAATAGCATCTCAAAGGCAAATTATGAGAAAATATGAACTAACTAAATATAGAAAATGTGGACTTTTGTTTTTAAAGTTATCCAAAAGAGCGTCTGCAGCTTGTGAATGGATGCTTCACCTCAGTCAGGAAGCTGTGCAGATGATTAATGTCATGGTCAACCATTCTGTCAGAATCAAAACATACAGTTTTCCAAATGTGTCATAAGTAGGCGTTATAAATTGGATATGTGTTGAAAGGGTGATCTGGCTGTCTGTCATTGATGGTCTGTGGTGTGGGGTCAGTTTCCTGGACGGGACAGGATTTCTCCTCACTCTGGTCCGGTTTGCAGCTGTGGGTGAGCAGCTGCACCCTACATGTTGGGAGATTTATAGTTCGTATTTTCAAATGTTCTTCAGTATTCTTTGGGGGACTTCTCTCTTGGACTTGAAGGCTTTCATTATGGTTCTGCTGCATGGTTAGGGCCCAGTGGAGGGCTGATTCTATTGGACTGCTTTACAAAAGACATTAGTCACTGAAGGAGGACGAAGAGGAGCGTGAGGCTGGATGTATGAAGACTGACAGTATAGCTTTGATTCCTCTCACCTCTTACCTGATGTACCTATCATGAACAGGAATAGTGAATATCCTTGCCTGTATTTTGGCAAATATGTTTACATTCAATGGTTTCACGTAAGACAAACACAAGATCGAACTCTCAACTCCAGCAGCCTTAACAGACATCTTTGACTGTGACTTCATGAACTTCGCAACCATTAACATTCTCATTCATTCCCTTGCCTTTAAACATGGTGTATGCTGGTGCCCCAAGAACATGGAGTCCTGAGTCTGAAAACTGAGAGTTGAAGGCGGTCTGGAAGGTTGAGGGTCTTCTACATACATATATTTTAATATCTGAATTTCTGAATGAATTTTCTGGTTGCATTATTATTATTATTATTATTATTATTATTATTATTATTATTATTATTATTATTATTATTATTATTATTATTGTTGTTGTTGTTGTTGTTGTTGTTGTTGTTGTTGTTGCTGCTGCTGAAGAGACAGTTACATTACATTTACTTTTCCATACCAACCGGTGGCGGCAGTGCGCCATATCGCTTTTTTTGCCAACCGCCATTTTCTTATAGAAGAAGATATCTTTACTGACGACTTCCGGGCAGTATTTTGTAAACAAAAAGGATATAACGGTAAAGAAGAAGAAACTCGCTATTACGGTAAAAAAAAAAATCCGGGTCACTAACTGTTTTACCCGCCATGGTACCGCACAATATTTACACTTTATTCAGTTAAGTGCGCGACTCTCCATCAACCTCGTTGTGGAAAGACAGCAAACTAACAGCAAGCTAGCTAAGCTAAGCTAACGTCAAGTTAATTCTCTCTCGTCTCCACTTGACACCCGACAAGTGTCCTGTTATCCCTCAGAAACCAGTCGACACTCTCTCATGGTGGTCTCGGTTCAATGGGGAACTGTTTGTTTGCGCAAGGTGCGGATGATCTGTCGCTGTTGAACGAGTCTGAGGGAGGCAGTTTACCCGGAGAACCCCCGCCGCCCTACCAGGTGAGCAGCCCGGCTCGTCAGGTGAAAACTCCCCCCTCACGCACGGAATACCATCGTGTGTGTGTGTTGAATCAATGTAATACCATAATTACCACATTTCCTTCCTTCAAATGTCACTCACTCCGGAAAAATACCAGAATACATCGAGATATAAAATATGTGTGCGTGTGTGTGATTATACATCATACGTATGTATGTATGTATACATATATGTTTGTGTGTGTGTGTGTGTGTGTGTGTGTGTGTGTGTGTGTTTCATCGTGAATCTTTATGGACTAAGCCAGCCTGTATCAGCTGCTGTTGCTCCCAAATCTCCCTCCAAAGAGGACTGATGCGTGTTGTCTCCCCTCCAGGAGCACACTCGTGCAGTGCCAGTGTACCACCCCACCCCTGGTGAGAGTCGCCTGGCGAGCCAACTAACTGAGGAGGAGCAGGTCCGCATCGCCCAGCGCATCGGTCTCATACATCACCTCCCCCGAGGCATCTTCGACCCGGGTTCTGATTCCTCTGACAAGAAAGTCAAAGAGTGAGTTTGCTGCTATTTAATAACATGTCAGTGGATTATTATCTTACTTCCCGTTTGGCATCCTGCAATAAATAGATAAATGTGCAGTTCTCTCAGGTGGGTTGGGATGGGAACATTTCATATCAGGCTGCTAATTAGCTCATTTACTAAACCTCTATTTTTAATTAAATGTGGTGTCAGGATTGAAGTTTACCAGTAAATTAGCTGCAACATGAGGATGAATGTAGGAACGAATCACTGGACCCCAACATACAGAATGTTTCACCCTGTTGTCTTTCCCCTGTCAGTGACTGACACATTAGCTCGTAAAACTGGTCGACCCCGGGGTTTTGTGTATAAATGTGTAAATGTAAAACATGGAGCCGGTTAAGTACAGCGTCTAGATAAACGAGGAGGTGATCAATATTTGTTTTCAGTAATGCGCACCTGAGTATTTGATGTTTGCATGTGGTAGGACATGTGCGAGTCAGTCACCTGGTCTGAGTTGGTCTCGCTCTCTCTTCCAGGTGTGTGATCTGCATGATGGATTTTGAGTACGGCGATCCCATCCGGTTCTTGCCCTGCCTTCACATCTACCACGTGGACTGCATTGACCCCTGGCTGATGCGCTCCTTCACCTGCCCCTCCTGCATGGAGCCAGTTGACGCAGCGCTGCTGTCCACTTACGAAACCAACTGAGCGGCCGCCGCCACCCCACCCCAACCCAACCCCCCCTTGGCGGCTGCTCCTGCCTAAAAGTAACTGCACCTTTTCTTTAGCTGAAACTGTCCTAGCTGTTCAAACAGGTAGTCGAGGTAACGCGGCATTATGCGTGTGTTTTGGTTGTGTTAGGACGCATCCAGATGTTGAGACTGTACGTCACAGGACATATTTACATATGCGGAAACTTTTTGCCTTCTACAGTAGGACAGCGTGCCAAATGAAGCTAGACGAAGAATATGGAAAACTATACAAGTAGCAAAACATTACTCCAAAGTAATTTCACGTTTGTATGAGTCATAGTCTATTTTCTTTTGGGATTTTTATACTAATTAGATGCATGTCATCAATAACATACTTTCCCCTTTAATGTGCAATATGTAATATCATTGGAGAGAATACATTGATGAGCGTTGTTGTTAGGGATGCATGATATTGCTTTTTTTTTGGCTTTTATATCAAAACCTATATTTACTGATGTCATGGTTAGTAGTCGCCACGATGTTCATGTTGTGCAGACTGAAAAACACACAGAAGCTTGAAAAATTTCACTTTACGTCCAAATCAATCGGAAAACGTCCCTTTCTTCTTTTTTTCCCCTTCCTTATTAAGAAAAACGAACGGACCGATATCTGCTGACGACTTTATCGTGCATCCCTAAACCTTGTTCAGAAATACGAGCGAAAACATGAAGTGAATTTAGGATTCAGGTGACACACAGACGGCAGAAAATGTAATGATTGTGAACAAAGATAAGCTCTGAGGTCCCGTCACATGGTCTCATTTCGCCTTCAGACGATATTCATGAGTTACACTTCACTTGGTGAGTTTTTGTGCTCTGTTCTCTAGTGGGTTTTTTCCCTTTGAAGCTGCTCTTATCAAACTCTTTCGCCTTTCTACGATGCCAACCCTCTCCTCTGCTCTGCCTCGGGGTTAAACCCTCTGTTTATCATACAGTAAGTCTTCATTGTTTACCGACATCTGCTGTGCAATCCCCCCTCCCCCCTAAAAGCACCTTTGGGATACCCCCCCCCCCCCCCCCCCCAAAATCTGGCACCTTCTACATTGTGTTGATGATTGTGAGTTTTGATATGCGTGCATGTGGTTGGAGACTGACCCTGCTGTGTGTAAACTATATTTGTGCATACCTGCCTTCGAAAGCTCTTATCTTATTAACTGACTGCGTAATGTAGAGCACAAACGCGCTGAAGGTGCTACAGCAGCAGACTGGAATGTATCTCGCATGTTTTTTCAAGATCCAAATCGGACAAGTCGTGATTTCTCAGGCTCCTGTGCCTTTAAAGGTTGAGGTAAGCCGATTCCTGTGAAGTACAATCATTTCTGGCATTACTCTTGTGTTTCTATGAGTTGTCCTCTAGGGGGAGACAAACACCAGCACTGTACATGTCACCATGAAATAGGCCTAAGATGATGATGATGATGCCAGATACCCCCCCCCCCCCCCTCCCGCCCCTCCCCTCTGGTTGCTGTTAACAATCGTTTTTGTGTTTTAATTTGTAATATGTGCAACGTGTGGTGGTTTCACGAGGAGGAAAGTTTTGCAACCACAATAAAAGCTAATAGGAAGTTTTACACCAGCGTGACGTGTCGTCGGTTTGTGTTGAAGCCAAAAGTTGACAGAAGTGTAAAATATGGGATCCTGTTTCAACTGCGTTCACGCGTCAGAAATAACCAAAGTAGTTTTAATTTGTTGAGATTAAATTCTGAAACGGAGAATTTTAAGTCTCAGTTTATTTTCTGCAGTAATACAAATAAATGCTGATGTAGAAAAGTCATGTCACTAAAAGGCAACATGGAGAAGTCCCATGACAAGAAAGTGCCATGTATGAAAAAAGCCACTAAAAGCATATCTTTTGAACAAAATATTTTATTAAAAAGTCCACATACTTACACAGATAATATATTGCACATTTTGTCGAACAGTTTTGAAAAGTTACAAAATAACAATTTAATTGTTACTTGAAGAAATTTTCACTGGCATTACAGAATGAAAATTACAAACATAATGCATCGCATTGTCAGTGATTCATGGGCAGGAAAATCTAAAGAATCATAACAAGGTGTAAACTTCACACATATGTCCTATTTACAGAATGAATCTGATTTAAAAGATGAATACTGCCTGTCTGTCTGTCTGTGTGTGTGTGTGTGTGTGTGTGTGTGTGAGAGAGAGAGTGAGCGAGCGAGAGGTCTCTAAAACACATAGATTCCCATACTGACAGTAGCCAGAGCCACAAAGAGCCCCAGCACCATCCTGAGCAGTGGAGAAGAGTTGATCTTGGTCCCCGGGATATTGAGCGACGATGTATTTGCTAGTTTGCCGTTTACAGAACAACTTGGCAGCTCGTTCTCTGTGATGCTCAACATCTTCTGTAAATCTTCAAACACCTGGAAAGGAAATGATAAAATCATCCGTCAGCTGTTCGCGAAGGTTGAGGTGGCCGGACTGCATCGTCTTTCTTGCCTCGCACAGATCTCTCACCTGGATGTTTAGCTCAAAGGCTCTGACTGCTTCCTCCAGCACTCCGTTCTTCTCCTCCATCGTCAGCTCCACACTGTTCATCCGACTGCGATAGAGTTGTTTGAACAGGTTTGGACTGGAGACGCCCGGGAAGGCAAAAAATGACAGACCCTCACCGCTCTTCAAGCCCATGGACTTCTGGGCGATACGACCCAGGACCTGCCCTCCAGACAGGTCACCCAGGTAGCGTGTATAAGCGTGGGCCAGCAGATATTCAGGGTTCTCTCTGCCAATCTGAGACCAGAAGCAGAATCTTTGATGAGCATCACCAAAATGATCCCAGATGTGGTGTGTGCCGGTGTGAAACCCACCTGTCGGAGTCGGTGGGAGTATCTTTTGGTAGCCGCAGGGACAACGATCTTCTCTCTCCAGTCCTGACCGCAGAAGTATTCCAGATCTTTCTCAATGGACTCCAGCCTGCTCAGTTCAGCTGGGAAGTAAATGGGTGCAACGCTTGGATGGTTGCAGTTCCTGTCCATCTCTTCCTCCAAGGTCCTGTAGATCTCATACAGCGAACTCAGGAGCAACTAAGGAAGAGGAGGAGAACTGGTGTCAGACCGATGCGCAGGAAACTACCAATTCTTCATGCAAAATATTACCGTATATTACCTTATACTGCGGCAGGGTGACTTGACCTTTCTGGAAGCTCAGCATGATCTCCGTGTTCTCGGCCCTGATGTGGCTGTCCTTGGTCACATTTTTGATTTGCTCTGATAGATCACTGCAGAGGAAAGTGAACCAAAAGTGAAATGAAATTATAGGAGCAGCAGGTACTTGCTGAGCAGTCTGATCCAGGTCCAGGCTCACAAAAGTAGGTGAACTAAACGTCCAGGATTCCACAGTTCAAACACATTTATCTGATGCAGCTGATAAAAGAGTGGCACGTTTCAGCTCCTGCTAATGCCGATGCAGCGCCTTAGCGACTCAAACACTTCTGCTTCTGCTCCAGGGTCGAATCACCAGTGGGCATTTTAGTCTCAAGTGGTCTATCGGGTACGAGCCACGGGAAGAAGGATTCATCTAGATAATAAATTTATTCTTACCTGTCAGTCAACTGTTCTGCTGTCACTGGACACTTCTCCATTGTGGCTCTGAAGAAAATCAAATCAATAGGATGTAAATAATGGTTCAGTGGTGGTCAACTTTTACAAAGTGCCGAGTGTGAAGTAGCAATACAGAAGCCAGTTTACAGACTCACCAGTTTGTAGTTGTAGTCGTGCGCTGTGTGTTGTCAGTGATTTACTCCTGATGTCCCGTACAGTGTGTGCTCTGTCTTCAGCCCTGCTGCGCTTTTATATAATCCTCGTCTGTGTGTTCTCCCTCCCACCGGCTGAATGAAACAGGAACTCCGCATCAGTCACAAAGCCTCAGCTAAACATGATCCAGCAACTTCAGCAGGAACAGTAGGGGAGGGACTTGAGAGTTAACATGATGCAGCAAGTTTAAGAAAAGTCAGGAAGTGTTGAGGCAGGGATCATGGAAGCAAGGCAGAGAGCTTAACATGACTGTGCAAATTCCACCACAGGAGGAGGAGGAGGAGGAAGGGGAGGAGGGGGAGGGGGAGTCAGGAAAACATGAAGGTCAGAGAAATTTTGAAACAATGACTAATAGGAACAATCCCATGACTGTTGAGACAACACACCAGCAAACAAATGAGAACAGTCACCAGCAAGTTTAAAGAGGGAGAGATGAGTTAACAACATTTTTATAGTCAGTAGAAGAAGAAAGAAAAAACAACCCAGATACGGGCGGTGAAGTTTCCACATTCTGACCCCGTAGTCGTCAGGTTTGTGAACTTGATGTGTAAATTGATATTTTTCCATTGTTTCTGGGGTTTCACAAGACCATTCAAATTATGTCATCTGAGCATTCACAAAAAAAATTCAAAAGTGAACTTAGTTTCTCTGAAAAAACAAAAACAAACCAATGATTAGTTAACAAAACCAAAGAAACTGAAAGAGCAGAACCGTACACCGACACAAACAAACGACAGAAAGACGGTCAGAGGTGAGTTGGCGATGCAGCCTCTTTTTTCACTGAAAATAAGTTGTGTCAAATATCTTCAGAAGTGCTGTGCTCATCTCATGATGAACCACCCCCTGCTGCTTTTTGCAGTGGCCATTTTCGAAATGTTTCTTCTGTGAATTTGCGCTCGTAGCTTTTTTAAACTAACTTTGAACAACATGATACCAAAAGAAGGAAGAAAGAAAGGAGAAGTAAAATTATGAAATAGATGAACAGCATGAGAACGTGCAGTACAGTAAACACTGCTCTTACGTGACCCTTAGAAACGCTTGGGAGTTCATATTTTTTCCTCTGGATCTTTGCACTGTGGCAGCAGCGTTTTTACTCCCAGTGAGCCTCAGTAGCTTTAGAGAGGTTGTGCAGCGATGCTGGGGGATGAAGTCTTGCCCCTATTGTTGGCACCGCATCTGAAGATGATGGTATCCCAACATGGACAACAGAGTCAGAGGAGGCGGTGTGGCTCAGAGGTAGAGCGGCCGTCTAGCAACCAAAGGGTCGCTGGTTTGATCCTCACTTTTCCCATTGACCATGTCCTAGTACCCTTGAGCAAGATACTGAACCCCTAATTGCTCCCGATGGACTGGCGACCCGTCCAGGGTGAACACATTGGGAATCTAAATCAGTACAAAAAAATGTGCATATTATTCCCATATTTTTATGAAGTTACAAATTAAGAGTTAAACAGTGAAAAGTCTCAAACTCAAAATCCACCATGGTGGAGAAGCAATGCATTGTGGGGCAACTGACTGAATATACTTTCATTTTCTATTTTATTCAATTTGACAACAAACCCAGAGACTACAGGTCTTTACTGGTCTAAAAAAAAAAATCATACATAAGCACAAAAAGCTGTGGAAATTTTCTACTGGAACCAGAACAGAACTGTTCTGTTGTCCACTCTTTGAAAACTGGAGCCGTTGCTACAGAATCAAGAAATACTGGACCCACTTTAGACGCACAGACCAGATCAGCAGCATCAAAATGAGATGTATTCATGGTTCGTCCAAACCAAACCTTGAATCTTATTTAATGTTGTGGAAAGTCTGTAATTTCTGTGACACTGAGTGAAAATAATGAAATAGCAAATGTCACCTCGATTATAACTGAAGGGACCAGAGGATGAAACAAGCACCAGACGAAAATATAACGTTCTGAACTGAGCCACTCAAATAGATTTAGTTTGATGACATAACATCAAGATAATAATCGTTTGTATAGTCAAGAAAAAGCTTTAAAAAAATCAGTATTCTCAAACAATAATTAAGTCTGACAACTACGTGAGGAGGAAAACACGCCCCCGCTGTCGAGCGCTTACCGTGACTCAGCAGAAAGACTCGCTGAGCGAGGGACGCCTAAACGTTAGTCAGCAGTCTACACGGTTCAAGCAGGTTAGTCAGTCTCCGGCATGTGAACCTCGATGGACTAAACCTGACCGCCAGTCTTCTCACAGGAGTTAAATTAAAGTGTTTCGCCATTTTTTTTTAGACGCAGCTTTGACTAGCACACGCACACGCACGACAGACTTCGAATGAAGTGTCGCAACACTTTTTTTTCCTTTTTTTTTTTACAGCCCATTATTATAAAGTTGGGTAATTTGAATTTCACTTGCCAGTTTTAGGCAGTCACGTGTGAGACGTTTTGAACAGTCCAGCTAACGGCTTGTTAATCAGTCGGAAATTGGAGTTAATGATTAATTGAAGGTGCCATATTTTGACTAAATGTTTGCCGTGATATAACAAACACATCGCTCATGACAAAATACACACAGTTACCAGTTGTTTCTGACCTGGCACTCCGACCAAGACAAACCAGGCTTGTAGTGTCAACTAGAACATATTTTCTTGAATGTTTGAGCCACTCTTCCTCTCATTCCTGCTTAGATGGACGGAGAGTCAGTGAATGCACCAAAGCAAAGAGACATGAGAAGATCCTACACAGAATTTCTTACAAACGTGTACGACCTAGACGAACCAGAGGATTGTGACACCAAGAGGCTTCGCAAGGTGGATTTTGAGCCTTTTGAAATAGTCTTTTCCCTACAAATGCAGTGAATGTAGGTCCGTGTGTTTTCGGGCCATGTTTGAGTTCACCGGTGTCAATGTTGCTCTGACTTCTTGTGACAACAGTTGCAGAACCGTGGACTCTGAACTGTTCTTCTCTGTGGCATGTCAGCATTTTTTTAGGTTTATGGGTGCAGCTCAGACTCTGCAGCACTGGTCTAACATGGCGAAACACATGATTATTAGTAATGCAACTAATATTCTGTGAAATAAATTTCCCGTGCAGCTCAATGTATATTATAATGCATTATATATTCATGTTGTGCAAAAATGAGTGGTGTTCTTATTTCTCAGAGATGTTTTTCACCTGTTTCAGGACTCAGAGGAATCCCTCAAGGAAAGCCAACAATGTGGTAAGGTTGGAGGTGCTCTTGGACATGTAGATGACGAATACTTTGGCTCACAATTATCCATCGTGAGTAATATTTCCCTGGTAAACAGTGAAACGATTCCAGTGAAAACCACTATGACGCGTAATCCTCCTGTTCCACGGATCATTCAGGACGGTTGAATCAGAGCTGCAGACTCCGATTGTCTTAAAGTCTTTGATTGTCGTAGGTGATGACTGGTTGCATAATAGGCTTATCTCCCTTATTCATGGTGATTATTTGGATTTTATTGGATTGTTTTAGTTGACGAAAGGTAGATGTGCGAGAGCAAGAACGACCAGAATGACTTTATTGTTCCATAAAAACTGCCGTTAATTGCAGGTGATAATGGAGCTGAGCAGGAACTTCGCAGAGTGGAGTCGCTCCCACCTGCAGATGCAGTCTGTGTGTCAGAGGAGAAATGTGGGCAGAGAGGAGAGGAGGTGAGGGAGCCTCAGATTGAGTAAATGTGCAGTGAGTCATCTACACATTTTGTCACTTATTTTAATGTTAACTTGCTTAAAATTGAGCCCAAATGGAGTATGAGAAGTTGTACGAGAAGTCATTAACTGTAAATGCTGTTCGGATGTCAAATGTCTTAAATGGAAAAATCGAAAGGGTTGCAAAAATCCTTGAAGAAGAGAATTTAAAAAAAAAAAGAAAAGAAATTACCACCAAATGCTTGAGAACTAGAAAAGCTCCACTGTGGTCGTGTGCCTCCGTGAAGTGTGCCTGTCACAACAGCACGGACCTTTCGGCTCATTCTTTTTTTTTTTTTTTTTTTTTAACCTGTCCTGTTCAGTCGCTGGGGCAAGCAGCATCGATGTTCCTGGTGCCTTGTTGTACTGAAGCAGTTTTATTCTGCATAGGAGGAATCTGATAAACTCCTCCTATCGCCATCTGTGTTTAACTTTATTAGGAATGGTACATTGATGAAGCTACCGGACTGAGGCTCAGGAGTGGACAGGAAGAGAGGACAGGGACAGGATATGGAAGACAAGGGGGAGGGGGGAGACAAAAACAACAACAGCAATAGCAGAAAAAAACAACAACAACAAAAAACACAAAAAACAAACAAACAAAGAAAAAGAAACAAAAAAACAAAACAAAAACATTGGTTGCAGAATTTCCGGTGTAGGCTTATTTGGTTTAATATAATTTTAAGATAAATGTCTGAGTGTGTGTTTATGGGTCAGTTGTGCGCTCCATGCGTGTATGTGTGTATACGCGTGTGTGTGTATGTGTGTGTGCTACGGTTTGTCTTGGATGCTGTGCGTAGCTGGCTGTAGCTGATGTGGGGGGGCCAGGACATCGCACCCCCAGTCCAGGATAGCAGGTAGGTCAGGACCAGGTCACCAGAGCACCCAGAAACACCCAGGACATGGGGAGCCCCAGGCCACCCCTCCCCCAGGAAACAGCCATAGGCCCAACCCATGCCAGGACCCATAGGAAAGCATAGGAGCTGCAACCCCCACCCAGAAGCAGCCCACAGAGAGACGGGGCAGAGATGATCGCAGTCCCGCCGGGCAACACCCCCCCCCCCCCCCCCCACAGCATGAGCAGAGCCCAGGGGTACAGGGCCCCTCTGACCTGAGACCCGACCAGAGCCCCCCAAGAGGTCCGCCAGCGGCGAGGCCGACACCCACCCACACCCCACACCCAGGCGGGGCAGCCACAGCTCACCACAACGACCAGGCCCACCACCCCCGAACAGAGCTACCCCCCCCCAACCCACGATCCCCATCCCCTCTACTCATCCCCTGTTCTCCCCCTCCCCCCAGAGCAGGCGGGCTTCAGGCTATAGGGCACCACCAGCCAGCCAACCGGGACCCCCCACTCCCCCCAGAAGCCCAGCCCACCCGCTGGGGTGAGTCGAAGGCACGCACGCCCAGGACCGCCACCCCCGGACAAAACAATCATACTCTCATCTTCCTCCATACAGGGGCTGAGCACTCCATAGAAGCTGATACGGTCCAGGGCACCTCAGACTTAGTGAAACTGCCAGCGAGCGATCCACCGCACAACAGCAGGGCCCGTGACCAACCCCAGCCCAACCACCACGCCGGGAAGAGGACCACCCCCCCCCCCCCAAAGAGCCCCAGCCAGGCCCCCAGGCCTGCAATGGTGTAGTTAGCAAAGGAGGCAGCACTGGACCCACTCCCTGCCCCAGCTGCCCCCCCATCCCAACATGTGTGCAGGGTGCGTGTTGTGCATGGGAATGTAGATGTGATGATGTGGATGACTAGAATGTGGTTAAAATTGGCGGAGGCACCCAGGGCATGGGAGCCCCGCCGGTTGCAGACGGCAGAGTTTCCCAGTACATCCTCATGCACTCCCCCAAGCCCTAAATGTCTACTATGTGATTAAAAATGGGGGGTCCAGCCCCTCAAGGCCGAGTGACACAGAAGATGTGATGTGATGGGACAGAGAGGCAATGAGAGGGGCTGAGGAATGGGCCAGACCTGCAGGGGGCCAACTTCCAGACTGGCCCCCTGACCACCCCGTCACCACTGCAACCAGCCGACAGGGAGTCTAGCCTCCCTGGTCCAGGGGTCAGATTGGAGCACCAAGGGGCACTGTCCGGAGATCCGGGCAGAGGGCCCACCACCGCGCAGTGCGAGGGCAGGAAGGGCCCAGGCCCCCAGTGCACAGCAGAACCCCCAGCCAGCAGCCTGTGGTCAGGGCCCCCAGTTTGATCAGCATCAAGGAGGTCAGCCCCCATCCCTCAGACGTCCCCCAGCATCCTCCCATTGTCCGGAGTGGTGGCAGTCCAGGACACCGCGCCAGGGCCCTCGGCTCATTCTTGAGGCTCAGTGCCAATTTGTCTTCAGTCCGTCAAGGCGTTCAGGAGGTATCACGTTAATGAGAAGGAAACCGCCAACATGACAACATAAACCTCCGGACGCTGGCTGTCGCTGGTGTAAAGCCAATCATTCTGCTCCATTTCCAATTCAGGAAACTACGAGGGTCCCCAGGCACAAGGTGTCAAATACTCTGAGACAAGGCCGAGGTGACGCAGGTAGATAGTTGGAGTGTTTCAGGTTGATGATGGATTGAAAATCAATTCCTGACCCTCCGACGCGTTCTAGAACAAACTTTCTTGTTCATCAGGGGAGATCTGCAGCACTGATGATCTTCACTCAGGACGTTACTCATGTGTTCATGCATGCTGCTGCTTGAGCAGCAAGACAGGATGCTCAAATCACCACATGGTCCACCTTCGCTCTGACTTAAGTCCTTGCACACACTTTTTCCTCCCTCAAAGAAATGACCCCCCTTCCCTTTGTTAAACATTCATATTTGAGGTTGAATAACATTTTGGTTTGACTGAGCTCTTTGTATTTCTTCAACAACAAAAAATGAACAAAAAGGAAACGTTGCCAACCCTGAAAAGGTCACGACTGTGCTGTCCTGAGCTCTGAAGACCTGTTTATGTGCCAGAGACATTAAAACTACATGTGATTAATTCTGTGCTTCTAATATCCATTGTTACACCTGAAAACCTGTTGTTGGTAACATGAAAACACAAGATGTGTTGTGTCCATGTTGTCCACTAGAGAGCAGCATTGATCAGGTAATTTCATCACCACAATCAACTGTTCTCTTCTGACCAGGCACATCCGGCCTCCGTATTGGAGTCCTGGATGTATCATGATGACACCGTAGCAGACGACCCACTCACCACTCCAGTACCCCTCTGGCCTGGTCCCCTCACATCCTCTCCCAGTTTAGCCACCACCACCTGGATGACCTCCACGCTTGGGCCTGTGGTGTCTGGCCCTGTGACTGACCCAGCTGGTGTCATCACCTCCATGTGCGGACCTGTGGGTTCAGCCTGGGACTCCCTCAGCTCCTCCTCCAGGAGTCCTGACCACTGTGACAAGTATCCTGTGAGTGCTGCTGCTCACCTGCACCTCCTGGGGGAGTCCTTGTCCCTGATTGGACACCACCTTCTGGAGACAAGTGTGAGTAGACAGATTTATCACAGTCCTCTGATGAGACAGTGGGAATAAATGTTAGTTGATGTCATGGGGTGAGTCTTATGTCTTAAACAAATATTTTATAATCCCTATTTTTTATCTGCTACACAACACACCACGTCTAGAGGAAAGTGAGCTCTCCGTACCACACTGGACCTCCAGAGACTCATTCGCAGTGTTTATTAAGTTTTAATAATTCTGGGGAAAAAAAATCAAATTTAGCAGTTTGGAGCTGAAAAATGTTTCAACATCAGAGGTAGCATGATTTTATTTTTAATCCAAAAGTAGTACAACTGAAGGGAAACATGACACACCAGCAGCGGTTTGGACAGATTTATTTAGGTTTAGTCTCTGAAGTATAAAGTGATGGAAGGTTAATGACTTGAAGTCATCTCTTTTCCACCATGTTCAACAATCTCTGTGGAGTTTAACCCTACAAACCAGTCCTCACCTCCATCTGCTTGATCCTGTGCTCGACACGTTTCAGACATGTATGTACAAGCTCCAGTTTATGACATCAAAACTAGTTTTGAAGCCAACTGTGGTTTAGGGTGCATGCATGCACAGAGACTGAGAATGCAAGAGACAGTTTGTGTCTTGTCGTTCCACTGCAACACAACATTTGCATATTTATATTTTTTTCAGTGAATATTCTTTAGTTTAGGTAGCTGAAGTTATTCACGGAAAAATATCAGACAAATTAGTCACAAATGTGTCTGCAGGGTGCCAGGCTGACACATGGATGAAGTTAATTCTGCTTCTGAAGAATGTGTGGCAATCGTGTGTCTCTGTCTCTGCAGAAGACGGTGTGTGTGTCCCGTAGCTTGTATCTGCTCTTGGACTCTCTGCTGTGTGCGCTTGCTCCGTTAATCTGCCTCACCTCACAAATACCTGAGCTCAGGAGCAGCACTGAACACACACTGGTAAGTGATGTACACACCAAATACTGTAAACTAAGTTTCTATGTACTCATATGACTGACCCAAGTGTGTGTGTGTGTGTGTGTGTGTGTGTGTGTGTGTGTGTGTGTGTGTGTGTGTGTGTCTTTTTATGTTTCTTTTTTAAAGGATTCAACTCTGGAAAACATTGCCTATGTGATGCCGGGGCTGTGATGGCAGTACAAAGCATGTACTAATGTGCTGAATCACATCCTAGGTTAGTTTACTCCAGGAAAAAGAATACCTTGACATCATCAGTTTACTCTGAAAAATTTAAGTTGACAGTTTATGTCACTTTAATTTCTTAAATCAGTATCTCAGTTAAAAGATGTACTCAGCCAAAGTGCTGTTGACGAAAATGTATTTTTGAGCTGCAAGCTAAAGGAGTCTTCACACTTGTCTTGTTTATTTTGGTTGAATTGAAATCTGGTGTGAACCAAATATAGTGGACTGAGACTGTGTGTGTGTGTGTGGGGGGGGGGGGTTATTTGACCCAAATATCAGGTGAAGTCCATAAATTTGCTCCTGTTAACAGGTCTGCATAGCATTTTTTAGACGTTACATACATTTGCATCATAGAAACGAGAAGATGCATGTACAAAGACATAGATACATAAGTACACACACACACACACACACACACAACTCCTGGTTTGATTGTGAATGCTAGCCATCATCCCAGGGCAGCATGGTGGTGCAAGAAGGATCTGGGTCCCATCTGCCAGCTGGCTGGGACCTTTCTGTGCAGAGTGTGGATGTTCTCCCTAAGCCTGGGTGGCTTCTCTCTGGGTGAGTGTGAGTGGTTGTCTGTCTCTATATAGCCCCTTTCACACTGCACCAAAAACGCGGATGAACACAGGTGGGCACTCTGAAAGGGTCAACTTGCCATTTCGACCCGCATCCACTGAACCTTCAAGTGACCCGGGTGTTTAGCGGCTCGCCACGGCTCTACTCGGCTCTCCTGCAGTGTGAAAAAGGCAACCCGAGTTGTCTCAGGTTTCCCGGGATATGATCTGTTGACGTAGATCAACCTTCCTGTCGTATTCTGATTTTGTCACTGTGCTGCCTGTCATGCTGTCATTATGGAAGCTCTGGGAAAAAAAATTAATATAAAACGAGCCAACATAATAGCGCCTGAGCCTGAAGTACCTTCAGGCTCAGGCGCTAAAAACTGGGCTGGGCTGCACTGCAAGAGCTGCTCACTCATCTCACTCGCTGAGTTTGTATGTTTTGCAAAAGAGACAAAATTGCTGTTGTCCATGCTGTTGTTTGTTTACCTCTCAGTGTTCCGGTGCACTTTTATGTGAAATGATGACGTCAGCGCGATGAGGTACGAGAGAGAAAAACACAGGCACACAGCCTTCACAGCGGGAGCTCAGACCCGCGTCTGCTGGAAGCTTGAATGCGTCCGAATGCCGAGCAAACGTGGGTACAAAAACCCACTTTGACATGCGTGTTTCAGTGTGAAAGGGGTATATGTGAGCCTAGTTGTGGACAGCCGACCTGTCCAGGGTGCACCCTGCATCTCACCCGATGACACCTGGGATTAGCTCCCATCCACTTGTGACCCGAAACGGGATAAGCATGATGATGACTAGCTATCATCCTATGCATCATAGCTGAAGTTACAACTCAGACATCCCAACAGCGCTCTCTTGCCCTTTACTGCAGGAGGATGATTTACCCCACCACACACACACACACACACACACACACACACACACACACACACACACACACACACACACACACACACACACCTCTCTCATATCAAACACACTGTCCAGAGTTTGGTGAAAGTGATATGTCACGCTGTGAGTGTGTGGCTAGAGCGACAGACTCAGATTAACAATCCATTTCACAGGCTTCCACAGGGTTTGACTCCATTCATGTGCATTCTCGCATGCTTGTGCTCATTTTTTGTTGTTGATGAATAGAGCTGTAAGTGTATGTGATGAACGAGTCTGCAGGGATTTAAGACCTGACTTCATATGAACACTAAAGTCCACACGCTTATGTAGACATATTTAGTTTTGACCTTAAACTGGATTTCTAAACCCACTATACCGGATGCAGGGGGGTGACCATGTACTCTGTGAATGCTTTATTAGTTATTCTGCTAAAATCCAAATAATCCATAATCCAAAATTCACAGCTGGAGGCTCAGTCATGCCCTACAGTAGCATTCAGTGTGTGTACCTATGTGAATGCTATAAAAACACAGATTTATTCTGCCTGAACTCTATAAATTGTGTTGACAGCCTCTGTGTTTACACCTTTGTCCTGCCAAAGTATTTACAAGCATATTTTACCAATTAACCACCTCAGCAAGTTAAAAACTCAGAACAGCTTCTTTGACATTCACCCATGAGTTCTGAGATATTGTGGGTGTGGTCGATAAACCAGAATGATTCACAAGTGCCCCGGGACACCTGCTCCACCCCATCTAGGAATGCTAAACAGCCTGTAGACAAAGAAACCTGTTGTGCGCTCCGACATATACTAATAGTTTTGGTCATGTGTACATGTGTTCCAAATTGGGAGTGGTGAGACGGGTACTCTGTGAGATCCAAGCGATGTAGGTAGCTGTTAGTAGGCGACTGGGAGTCCACATGGTCTGAAGTTGTCCTGATGAGAGAGAGCGGGACTTCACGTTTCTGACCCAGCACTCAGAAGACGAGACGGTTTCAAAGAGTTGAGTAAGTACGCTTCCTTCTGCTGGAGTAATGAACTGGGTTTCTAATTTTAGCAGTTCTATGTAGTTTTCTCTATTCAGGTGGGATCAGCTGGAGCAGTAACTTTTGCAGTACGAGTGAACCATACACAGTTTCTTAGACCTGTTGTTGGATCACTGTGTTTTGAGCACAGCAGTGTTTGTACCGGCCGTGTCAGTTTATGTCAGCTTTAACTGGACACACAACAGGAACTCATTTTACCACTGTATTCACTAATTTCACAGTCCAGCTGAACGTATGTAGCTTTTGTAATGCCTTCTCTCTCTCTCTCTCACTCTCTAAACATTGTATTTATGTCTTTGCATTAAAACATGTGTTTTTGGAATGTTTGCATAGGAGTCTGAATATAAAAGGTTCTGGTAGAATGTAGTTTGGCAAGACCGGCAAGGTGTGGCATGTCAGGAACACTTTGAAAAGGGAACACAGTGAGAAACCAGTGAAATCGCTACCTCTGAGTAGGAGCCCAGCCTTTATCAATGATTGTCAACTCGTGCACAGCAGGCGAGAGAAGGACGAAGAAACCCTTTTTCCATTAACTTGCTCAAACACTGAGGATAGAAAAAACTGCCTCATCCTTGTAGATGTTAGTGCAGAAATGTCACCCCACCCAACCTGCCAAAGTCTCTGCTTTTCCAGTTTTATCTGCATGTGTGATCATGCTTCTTAGAGGTCTCAAGAGACGCACAGTATGTTTGACTCAACACACCTTGCAGAAGCAGGTGTTGCTTCTTACCAAATAGCACGAATATCACGTGACCCCCCCTCCTCTTTTCTTTCCAGTTATGAGTGAACACCTGAGTGAGATAAATAACAGGTCCTCGACCTCGGAGCTGAGACTTATTCTATTGGGGAACATCGGATGTGGGAAGACGTCATCGGCAGACACCATCACGGGCAAGCTCTCCCTAGTCGCTCCCAATGCCTCCAGGAGCTGTCAGCTACGGCAGCACGTCACTGAGGGCAGGCAGGTGACCCTGGTGGAGGCGCCGAGATGGTACTGGAACGGTGGGGAGATGGAAGAAAGCGTCAGGACAGAGACGAGGCTAGCCATGTCTCTGGTAGCTCCAGGTCCACATGCCATTTTACTGCTGGTGCCTGTCGGACAGTTCACGGAGGTAAATGTCCTCACCTGAGCTTTCACCACAAATACTCAGTAGTACTCAGTAGGATGTGTGCAGCCTCTCAACGGTTTTTCATCTTACATTTCTAGATGGAGGGTCGTGTGCCTGCAGAGCTGCAGGAGTTGTTTGGGGAGGACGTCCTGGACCACACTCTAGTCCTGCTGACCTGTGGGGACTACTTAATGGGAAAGACTGTGGAGGTATTAGAGAAGTACACCTGTCCTCCCGTAGTGTACTGCGAGAAGAATGTCAAGTCCTTTATAATGTTTTGTATACACTTCCGTATCGTGAACTTTCAGGCAAGTAGAGCAGAAATGTACCTTCCACAGCTCAAAGCTTGTTCCTGGTTCACTGAGCAACAACAATGCGGTCTTCCTCTTCCTCCTCGTAGACATTTTGTACTATTTTCTGTGCCAAGTGATATTTTAGACAAGGGAAAACACATACACACAGCACAGAAATTGAGATTTTCTGAAAAAAATTCACATTTATAGCACACAATTTTATGTAAAACATAAAAAAAACAGGTTTATTTTTTGAAGCACAATCACTGCTCTAATCAGCTAATGACTTTGAAACCAGGAAGGAAATCTAATCCTCCCCAAAACTACTTTTCTACAGCAATACCTGCAGCGAGAGAACCCGGGTCTGAGGGCGGTGATTGAGAGCTGTGGGGGGCGGTACCATGTCATCAATAATCGTCAGCGACAGAACAGGGAGCAGGTTCATGAGCTGCTGGAAAAGGTAAGAGCTTTAAAAAGAGAGTGATTGAAAGCAGTTCAGTCAGTCAGTGTTTTTACTCTTACATTTTTTTTTTTTTGGGGGGATGTAGGAGTTGACACGTTTACATTTCCAAACACTTCTTTATATCTTTTGAAAGTGAGTTTCAGTTCGAGTGCATGTGTGTCTCTTACTGATTTGTTTGGGAAGGTTGCTGTGACGGTACTTTGTAGTTTAACAAGCTACGCCCTTTTTACACAAACGCCGTGATCCCACTGCAGTCTGGACCGGTTTAGGAATTAGTCATTAGGTTTAAAACTTGACTGGCAGCGTGAATTAACTCCAGTTTATGCTAATTAACCACAATTTTAATTAACTGCAGGAATGTGTCATTTTAAATGTATGAGAGGCATTTCCAAAATGAAAGTATATATTTTTTTGGAACAGGTGGACATGATGGTGCAGAACAATGGCGTATACCATATGAAAACAGCCCAGGAGAGAGAGCTGGAGAGACGAGTGAATGAAAGAAAACGAGAGCTTCTGGAAAGTTTTAGGGCTCAAAAAGAAGAGAGAGCATCGACTCGTGTGCAGCACGTTGAAACGATTAGGAGCAGGGAACGAGAAGAGGAGGATCACAGTTTGTGGGAGAGGACGACAAATGACGAGAGAGAAGAAACGGAGGGAGGAGTAGACGTGACACAAGTTTCTCAAGAGCTTTATTCCACTCCGGCGCCAGAGCGACAAACATATTCAACGCTGTATGAGGATGGCGAGGAGAGGACGTCCACCAGATTCAAACTGAATGCAGGTAAAGAGAAGTGGAGCTGGAGATGTTCTGCATCATAGTGTCACTGTGAGGGGAAATAAGAAAATGAAAGTGATCATGAACTGCAGAACTCTTTTTCCTCTGTAGATGGAGCCATACTCTCTCAAATGTCTGAGGTGAAACCAACCACTAAAGTCATCACCACTTGTAAGTAACAAAAACTCACTCGGTAGCTCGGTCCTGTTATTATATAACTGTGTTTGTGACACTTCCATGTTCAACTTTATCTTTCAGTTCACCACAGAATCAACAGCTTTGAAGAGAGATCACCTGAGGCATCTCCTACCTCCACGTTTCATTCGCCCGTCTTCTCCGATTTCTCCTCTTCCTCCTCCGCGCCGACCTTCACTTCATCTCCTGAGGCATCCTATGTATCCTCCTCATCCTTTCCAGAGCTTCGTCTGGTATTACTCGGCAGGTCTGGAGCAGGAAAGAGCAAAGTTGGCAATATCATCCTGGGGCGGAAGGAGTTCGAGTCACTGCCCGACAGCCTCACACCTGTCACTCAGGAGTGTGGGAAGAAGAAGGCATTTGTAGCAGGAAGACGGGTTTGTGATGTGTGCTTGTTCCTTTCTTGCTATCTCCCTTTGGCTTCTTGCTATTTTACCCTGGTAAATCTGTCTCCTTTCGGTGCTGCAGGTGGCAGTGGTGGACACCCCAGACTGGTTCAACTCAGAGCGTGGTCCAGATGAGGTGCGGGCTCAGATCTCCTCCTGTGTTGCATTGTCCAGTCCTGGGCCCCACGCGTTCCTCCTGTGTGTCCCCACAGACCAGCCTGCTAAGACTGAGCTACAGGCTCTCAGGACCCTTGAGTCTGTCTTTGGCCCCAACGCAGTCCAGAGACACACGCTGGTGCTCTTCACCTACGCTGATCGACTGAGGGAGAGTGGGAGGGCAGGGGCTGACAGTGTGGAGGCGTACATCGCTGGCCAGCGTGACGATTTGTTAAAGCTGGTGGAAAAATGCGGTGACAGGTTTCATGTGATGGAAGGAAAGGAAGGGAATGTAGCAGAGCTGCTAGAAAAGGTGGAGCAATCAGTGAAGGAGGCTGGAGGACAGTGTTATTCTTGTCCTGCTTTTCAGGAAGCTGAGAACAGAGTGAGGGAGAGACAGCTTGAGATAACAAGGGAAAGAAGGAGGGAACATCTGGAAGAAGAGAAGGTTAGACAGCGGCTACTCTATCCTCACATGCAGCCTGTAGCCGAGGCAGAAGAGGAAGTGAGAGAAGGTGAGATTGAGAAAACAAGGGATGAGGCAGAGATGAGTGTAAGCACCATGAATTTGGAGAGCCTTCCTCCTGTTACACTTTCCAGCATGTCCCCATCATTTCTTCAATCCATGATGGAGAAAATGCAGTCCAGTGCAAAGATGTTGCCCAAACTGTTGTCAGATAGCTCTGTGTGGGTCGGTGAGGGAGCGAAGAAGGTGAGAAGTAGTCCAATATGGGGACGAGTAGGCAGCGGAGCACAAAACGTCCAGAAGATGATGGCTGACAGTGCTGTGTGGGAGAAGATGGGAGCCCAAGCTGGACATGTCTCCAAACTGGTAGGAGATAAAGTTCCCAAGGTGCTGGTGGATGGAACAAAGGCAGCAGCAGCAAGTCCCGTGTGGGGAAAAGTTGGTTCTGGAGCCAGGATTGTAGCCGACAGCTCCAAGCGTGTCGGGGCTGGGATCGGAACTGGAGCTAAGAATTTGGCGCAGAGTTCTGTGTGGGGAACAATGGGATCTGGGGCCAAAACTGGAGCTAAACTGGTGGCCGACAGCTCTATGCGTGTCGGAGCTGGAATTGGAACTGGTGCAAAAAAGGTGGCACAGAGTCCGGTGTGGGGAAAAGTGGGCTCTGGGACCAAAGCAGGGGTCAAAATGGTTGCTGAGAGCTCAGTGTGGGAGAAAGTTGCAACCACTGCCAAAAAGGTGCCAAAGGCTGTGATAGGTGGTGCACTGTTAGGCTTGGTGCTTGGTGTGTTTTTGGGGGGTGTGGTTGGTGGAACTGTGGGGGCGGTTGCAGGATCTGCAGTCACTGAGGTGGGCAGGCGAAAGCTGACTAACAAGAACTCGTCAGCAAACGCAGATGAAGTTGCAAGCAATGTGCAAAGTGCAGTGAACAAGAGTGTGGATTCTCTGGTAAAAGAAGGAGAGAAAATATTGAAAACAGAATGAATGACTGACTGGATCAAGGAAGCTGGAACAGTGATGTAAAACATGAACCATGCGCACTGAATTCTCTTTTAGCCTTCGTTTCTTCACAAATAGAACTGCAATACTACTGTCAGATTGTACGAGCTTTCAAAACAAATGTCGAGATGAAATTCAAGTATTCCATTATCTAAACTAGACGGCGTGCGAAGAAAAAATATGAACTCATACTTCTGCAAAATTTGTAAGTCAAGTGGATTTTCATAATTTAGCCAGTGAGCCATACATGTGCACCATATACTCATAGGTTTGAGCACTATATTTATATGGAATTTTAAGATTTTTCAAACTAATCAAACAAGGCAGTTTTTTTTCCTGTAATATTGTAATATTCATCAGTTTAATTCAAACATAAATAAAACAAAATTAATTTAAAATGAAAGCTTTCTTGTCCGTGTTTACTCCACGAGTCCCATGGTCTACAATATTTCTCCATTTGTTGACTCTACAGCGGCTTTAGGACCAATAACCTTGTTGCTGCTGGTATTTGTGTGTGCACACTGGTAAGACTGGTAGCATGAAGCACACAACAGAGGTGGAGGGGTGGAGGCAGTGACATTTTATCTCTCAGTCCCAGGCTGGCTAACGTCACCCTGCTTGGCCTCCTGAAACTGAGGGAGTGCAGGGTAACACTCCAGTGGTCTCTACTTCCATCATTAGCTTTGGTTTTGTATGACTTGTATATGTTACTTATTTTTTTTATAAAACGGACACTAGTATTTTCAAGCACTGGCCCCGCGGCCCACCAAACATCTGAGTCTTGTTAAGAACCATACGTGATGTTGGGCTTCATCATTTTCTCCTCGCCTCTCCAGTTGTGCGATGTAACGTGTTGTGTGTTCGACTTGTTTCCTGGAAGTGATGTTAACAGGGGAAAAACTGGCCAAACTTCAGCTATTTGAGGAAATGAATGGCCCACACAACAAAACATTGAGCCCTCAGCTGTGTCACATTTCTCTAATATTAAATCTTAGCATCTTTAGATTAGAATTCTGTCATTATCCTGCTGTCAACCTCAAATTTTCATTTTCCGCCACCTTGTTTTTCTCATATTTGTGTGAGCACATCAGCAGTTTCAGAGTAACGTGCATTGAAGTAAAAGTTGAAAATATGGCAGAAAAGCTGCTTGTTAATGTTTTCACAAAAACATTCACTGATGACACAAAGCGTAAATTTGTGAGCACAGAACAAAAATCAAATCCTACGAAGGTAAAAGAAGGCTTGCACAAAGTCCCAAAAGTTTGTAAAATGCTTCATTTTAGTCTCTCATGTTTTCAGATGCCTCATTTACACTGTCGCCCATGTAAACCAAAATTGTTGACAACGCAGGAAGAAACTTCCCTCTTTTATGTATCCGAGCAATAGATAGTTAGAATTAAAATGTATGAAACATAAAATGTGATATGTGCATTGAAGGCTGTGGCGCCAAAGCACATCTGTAACCCTTGATAATTTCTCTTGTAATTAAGATATGATGACGAAGGCTTCAGGCGTCGAGGTTTAGCTACCTTAAATGTGCTTAAATTGAACTTTTGAAAAGCTCTATAAAAGATGCCGACAACTCGGAATCATCCTCAGGCTGCATAAATCAGGATTCAAAAAATGTTTCCATGTCTTTTCCGAATGTTCCCACAATATTGTTTAAAAAAAGTTGTGCAAAATAAACAGAGCAATTTATTTGTTTCTCCAGTACAAAAACAGGCAGCCGCTTTTCTGTGGACCCCAGCCTCAACTCGTAATCCTGGCTGTGGTTTGAGAATGAAGTGAGGAGGGGGACGGAGCAGCCTGGCACAGGCAGCTGGAGGGTTGTGAAAGCAGCTCTTCCTGTTGTGTGGTCCTGAAACCGGGTGTATAGGGGTTCCCAGAACATCCTGGGGCTGATCTCTCTCTGTTTTTCACCTCTCCACTCACTTCATGCAGTTGGCACCCCAAACGTCCACCCGCCGCTCAAACACACACACACACACACACACACACACACAGCCTCCACCCCTCCTCCAGGAAGCTCGTTGGCCATCAGTGAGACAGCACCAACCGTAGGTGTTTCCTGGCCACCAGATAGAACCGAGCATAGACAGCTCTACTGCACAGCTGCACCCCCCTACCCCCCCACCCCCCTACCCCAAACCCTTACTGTGTCCAAAAACCTCCTTAATATACAGAATCCCATCTTCAACCGCCTCCCACGTCCACCCGACCTTTCTCCCACACCTAAAGATGTTGCTGTTACATAAATCCTTGCTTGTTCTTCACCACACGCGCGCACAAACACACACACACACACACACGCGCACACACACACAGTACGTGCACTATAGATGAAAACTGCCCTTCATGGAATAATGATGGAGGCAGTTTTTTCCATTGCTGGCATTGTCACACTGTAATGTCAGCAAACAGTTACATCCGGCTTTAGGGAGTTACATCACTCACTATACGTATTTTTTAAACTGGTGTTGTTTATGGCTCCCTCGTGTTGTGATAAATCTCTCATCGTGGGGAGCAGCACAAACAAACAAAATGGACTTTGGCTATTCTGCTCATAGAATGTGTGCTGACAAGGTCGATGTGCTCAGCTGTGACCGTCACAGTCACATCTAATGTTAAACGCGATCAAATGGCATTACATTTTTATCTTTTAACATCCAATATGTACTTTTCTTTTTTTTTTTACATCGATACACAAACGTTCCCTAAACAAGACATAATGAAACATAAGGACGTGTTGAGAAATCGTGCTGACAAAGAGCAGTCTTTGGAACGCAATAAGAGGATGTCAAAAAAGGAAGAGCCAACTAAAACACACTTTATTTCTGTCTGGTACAAGTGTGTCACAATGTCAGGGTGGAACCATCAAGGCTGACAATAATAAGAGAGGCAACACTGAAAATGACCAGTACTGTCATGCAAGTACGTAACTGTGACACGAGGAGATGATCTTAGTTGGACTGGACAATGCTAATAAATCTGCATGTCAATTGTAGATCTACACGAAAGAGATAATTCAACACCTTGAATTTCCTGTCTGTGAAATGATTGTTTTTGCATAATTCATCCATGCTGGATAATTATTTGACATCTAGGAGGAAAATCTGACCAGAGAAGATTGCAACCATATTTAAGGAACATAAAGGTTCCGTCAAAGTAATACTCCAACCAAAAGTTTTGTTTTGCCTTAAGAGTTCTCACAAATACAAATCTTGAGCTCACAAAGACATTTTTTGCAACCATTGTACTATTTCTGTGTGATTCTAAAATACAGGAAGAACCAGCCACGTACAGCAACGCTGTCCAAAAATGTCTCTTTATAAAGGTGTGGTCTAGGCTATAATCCAGCTCCCAAGCACACTTCGTCATGGTAGCACTTTCATTTGAGCAACTCGCTTTTGCCAAACTCTCTGAATCTTTGCCAGCTCTCTAGCCAGCTGGCTTTAGTTCATCTATTTGTTTGTTTTTTTTGTAGATTACTGAGCATAAACCTGAATAAAGAAGATGTGGATTATTCTGGATCATACATTTGAGCACTTTTAAACTGAAAATTTGGGGGCAATTTTACTACTGTTTATATTTGGTGGCTGCAGAGCATCATTAGCTTAAAGCTACATATACATGCCTGGCTTTTCTGCATTCTGGAATCACAAAGAAATAATGCAGCCGTGAACTCAACATACATTTTTTGGTACTTGAAAGTCAAAGTATACTTTTTAGGTGAAGTATCGCTTAAAGTTCTATGCCACTCACAAAACAATGTTTGCACATCACTGGAAACAATACAAAAGACAGTTATAACTACAAATGATCACCAAACATTTATCTCCGTGCACCGTAAAGAAGAAACTCACTCTTTGGCATCCGGTGACGATTTTGTGTCCTGTCCTGTCTGTCAGTGTGACGTTTAAACTCCCAGCGGCTGCACACCTTTCGTATGCTGCCTTTGCTGTCATCGTTCATCATTTGTGGCCGTCACCATCCTTATCTGACCCTTAACCTTCCCTAGAATGCCATGCGCCACGATAGAGGTCTTAGCCCCAAAGCTTTCCTCACTGTCTGTGTCACCGTAGCAACTGGATGTTGCTGGGGAATTGGCCAGGGCAATGACTGAGTCTGTTGAGTCTCTGTCTCTGTGGGCTCTTACCAATCCAGGACGAGCTGAAGATGGCGGGGCATTGTGGGGTGGAGGAGGAGTGTTGCACTGAAAAACAGTATTCCGTTTATTACTTTCCAGCCCAGGCATGGCACCCTGGTCCCCAGCCTCCACCTCAGCTGAGACCCTGCTCTTATCCTGAGCCTGATCATTGAGTAAGGTGACCAGGAAGTTGATGTACTTAACAGCCAGGCGAAGTATTTCATTCTTGCTGAGCTTCTTGTCGGGTGGATGTGTGGGGATGAGTTTTCTCAGCTCTGAGAAGGCCCCGTTCACATTCTGCTGCCGCCAGCGCTCACGGCTGTTGGTGAAAACACGACGAGCAATTTTCTGAGGGGGGCCTGTTAGACACACAGACACTGTGACTGAGTGTGTGTAGGGTGTTAAAGCTCTGTCACTGTCTACTTTATCTTATAATAAGAAGCCAAATACTGATAACTTGAGGGGCAATCACTCACCTACAGTCACGCGTACTAATATCAATGTCTGATTTTTATTCAGGCCCACTCACATTCATTGATGTCCATCTCAAAGTGTGACGAGGGTCTCCTCTTAATCCGGCTGCTGCTGATGACGCCGAAGCTTCCTCCTGAGGTACCCAGGTAAGAACTGGAGAGAAACACATATCAAAAGAACATGATGAAGGAGAGAAATCTTGTGGCTGGAGTAAACTACCAAGAAGAGGGTGGAAGCCATTAACTGAACTGGGATTGTGTGTGTAGCATTGATTGAGTGTGCGTGCATTTTTTGCCCATTCTAATTAAGCCTGGTTACTCTCCGATTCTATGACCAGTAGATAAGATAGATCAATGCTCTGTGCTACAAACACAGCAGAGAAAGAGGTGGGGAGAGAACCTTATTCCCAGGTGAACATGACAGATGGGGGAGCCATGGCGACTGTAGCAAATCCGACTTCTGCTCTGTTATACTGTGAAAAAGTGTTTGGAAAATCCTTTTTGGAGTTCAGAATAGATGAACAGTAGGAGGCCATTGATAACGTCTGCAAATGAATGCCTGTATTCATGGGAGTGAGATTTGGAGGCCATAAAGAGCTTTAAGAGGTCTGTTATGTGGCTTTTTGTCGGCTGAACTTGCTCCGAAGGAACATGGATGTGTAACCTAAATTTTGCTGCAGTATTTGCATGGAAGAGATCAGTATTCATCCAACATATACACTTATGTACACAGTATTTATCCAGTCTGTACATGCACGTGTGCGCGCGCACACACACACACACACACACACACGTTTTTATGTATATGTATATATACATAAATGCACACACATATTTACATATATACACATACATATATCTACACATATATACATACACACATCTATCTATCTACATATATATGTATATATGAATATGTATATTTGTATATATGTATACATAAATACACACACACAGAGTTTTTGTCCAACATGAACTGCATACTGTACATATATACTTGGTGTTCATCTAAAATCCTTTATGGATGAATGACATTCGCCTGAGAATGTTACAATGGGAACTTAGTAATTGCAGCATTTGAGGTTTTATATGAAACAGAAACTCTGAGGCGTTACTAGCAAAGAGGCACGAGGGTCCCTCGTCTCAGGAAACCATATTCTGTTATTTCATATCAAAGGGTTCCAATGAGTTGAGAAGAAGGTGTGTACAGATTTAACTGGTCATGCAAAAGCCAAGTGTTTATTTAACGCTAATTATCAGAGTATCTTCTGAATATTTAGTATAATTTTCCATTGCAATGATTGAACTGAAACAAGGAAGCCCTTGCTTTGTGTGTGACGACTACACTGTTTAATTTTATTAGCAGTAGGACATAAAGGTGAAGGATGGTAATCTTGACATTTGTCTCACCTGGAGAAAAAGGGGTGATTCGGCAGGTACTGCTGAAGCAACAGGGGTCCTGGGGATGGAGCTGATGAACCTCCAAGACCTCCAGAACCTGCAGGGCCTCCAGAGCTGGTGACAGTTAAACCGGTCAGCTGGCCACGGCGAAGGTCTGGATGGGGCCCGTGAGGAAGTTTGGGAATTGGGTGCAGCGTAGTCAGAGGGGTGTTTGGAATTGGCAAAGGGGGTTTACTGTGACCAAGACTGATGACTGGAATGTGTGGTGGGAGAGGAGAGGATGATGAAGGGAAAGGTGCCAAGGAGGCTGGAGGTGGGAGAGGGCTCGGGGAGGTCTTGGCTGGTGCTGGGAGGAGTGGAGGTGGAGAGGAAAGTGTTGGGGATCCATTAGTAGGGTCTTCTGGTTTCTCCTTCTCTGCCTCCACGACAATGTGGTCAGGTGCAGCAGTTGTATCTGCATGGTGATTGGTTAGCACTGTCGTCATGGCGCCTGGGGACTGAATGGAGCTGGCAGCGGGGAAATCCATGTGTCTCTTGTGTCCCGTCTTATTTGTAGAATGCAGGGTGTTGTTAGAAGATGGTGCAGTCTGGTTCTGGAGGGGACTGTGCTGCTCCATGGAGTCACAGGAGGGTGAGGAGACAGGGGAGGAGGAAGAGGAGGAGGGGCGAGGTATGTTTGGTGGTGAGGCAGACAGGTCGGTGGGGTTAAGCTTCTCCATCATAGTGGTGAAGTCTGGAGGTAACCCTGTGAGTTCAGTTTTCCTCTGTGCTGCTCGATGTGTGTGCGCGCGCGAGTGTGTGTGTGTGTGTCAGTTTGCCTTGTGCTTGTTGTGTCTATATATTAGGAACATGTTCATGTGCACCACCTGCAGCGACACTCCGCAACATGTATCGTTTCCATAAGGGCGACTTGGAACCTTCCTTTCCTTTGATGCACTTTCCTGCGCTTATGCAATATTTTGCTGATTTACCTCACAACAAAGGAGTGACAACACAACTAAAACCCAACATGTCAGTTTAAGTTCCTTTGAAAGAGCAAAAACTGCTCACTCATTCAGCCGTACTACCGTTCTACCCATTACTGCCTCCTTTACTACCTTTACTTACATTAAACTGCAGTAATTCCCTCAGCAAAGGTGCCACTGAAACAAACACACTGTCCGTATGATGTTTAATGTCGTGCGAAATTCTGCGGTATAATCTTTGGACGCAGCGTGGAGCCAGGGTGGCTGCGGTAGTTGAATGTAAAGTGGATGTCCGTATTTTTCTTACAGTACATCCTGAGTAGCAGACTCTTGGTGGTGAAGGAGTCTCCAGTGGCAGCTCTCACTGAATCTATGTGTCTGTCTGTGTGTAATTTGAGGATATGAGTCAAAATCCTTTTAAGCGTTCAAATGTCCCAGGCTGGCGAGGATTGGATTGATATCAAAGAGTCTGTTGAACAAAAGAAACAGAGAAAAAAAAACACACGTGCTGTAATACGGCATATTTGCTGTATATTTGGTGACGGCAATGAGGTAGAAATAAAATACAGTCCGAAGGTGAAACTTTGCTCACAAAAATAAGGAGTGCAGTTCATGGAAATTTACTGATGCATCACTTCCGATAGATGTGATTGACAGATGCAGCTCAACTTTTTGGTATTTAGCAAATGTGTCAATCAACTTTTTGCGTGCTGCTTCTTTGCGGAGGGAGACATTTGTATGTATTCTGCTCTGCAACTTAAGGGATCTTGATTTCTAAGGTTTTGCAATCGTTCCTGTTCCTGTCTTCACGGGTGGTCATGACTTTATTTTGGACAGTTCCTTCTTTCGCAATAATTTGACTTGAAAGTAGTTTTTATAGCCTAATCGTGCATGGGTGTTATATTTAATGTCAGAACGATATCGTAGTAAAAAAACAAAAAAACAGCAATCTTTTTAGACACCGAACAGAAATATTTTTGAATATACATCAAAGGTCAAATACGCAGGGCTATGAGGATAAATTTGATGAGCACGTTGGTTCCGTTTGATTTCACTGCAGTTACTAGGAACTCGAGCAATGATGACTAAAAGGAATAAAGCTGATGAAGCAGGAGGTGCTTTGTCAAATCAAGCCTTCATTCTGTGGAGCATTCACTTTTCACAACTTCAGTATTACCTTTTCCTGATGATAAGTAATAATCACCAAAGTACTATTATTTATTTTTCTTACATCATAAAATTTTTGTTGCGTTTTCTCTTTACATTTTTACTGTAAATTTACTGTAAATGGATGTTACAGTGATATATCTTAATGGATGACTCACATTCATAATTTGAATGTGACCAGTTAAACTTGAAATGCGTAGAACTAGAATATTTAGCTGGATTTTAATATGAGTTTATATGATATTAATATATGTTTAATGTAAGTCATGGCAAATGTGGGTTTATAATTTAAGAAGTTACGAGCTGCAAGCTCGTGTGATACACTGCAGACTGCGTAATACAAAATGTATAAAATCATCTGAAATACTCACAAATACATCATGGCACCCAGCGTGGCTTCTTGATCTCTCCACTTGCAAAATCCAAGTTCAAGTGAACTGCAAACGCACATGTGGTATCTTCCTAAACCCCCTCTTCCTCCTCCTCCTCCTCCTCTTCTTCGTCAAGTCTCTCACACTCTGTCACTGCCTGTCCGTCAATCTCTGAGGTCACAGTCGCAGCTTATACCGCTCCAGATACTTCCTTTGAAAATTATAACTTGTAGTAAAATAATACTGCAGAATATTCACCAAAAAGACAGAACGAGTCCAGAGATAAAAAATGTGTTTTTTTGTTGTGAAGTTGGCCCTTTGGACACGAGGATGGATGGTGTGTGTCTCTGCCATCCCCCCCCCGTCGTCCATATGTCAGGCTCACCTCTCTCTTTCCATTCCTTCTCTCACTCTCTTTTTCGCCAAGAAGACACAATGCTCTCGCTGGTTGCCAGTCGGAAAGCTGGCAAAATGTGAGGTGGGAGAGAGAGGGAGAGAGAGAGAGAGAGGGAGAGAGAGAGAGAAGGGGTAGAGCGAGAGGGAGAGAGGACCATGTTGCAAGGAGAGTTTTCCGCTCCCTGCTGGACAAGAGGATGTGCTAGTACAATATGGTGGCTGCTGATAAGAGCCTCAAAAGCTGCCTGTGGCCTGTAGATAAGAAACCCTCCACCCCCCCCCCCCCACCACCACCACCACACACACACACACACACACACACACACACACACACACACTTTTTATAACACATCTCTAACCCACACCTACAATCGTGCATGTACACACTGGACACACCAGACTGGTCAGCCCCAGACTTTGAAGCGACCTGGACTGTTTCCAAGAAAATATCTGCAACTGCGCTTATGACACAATATAATTAACAGCCAATGATGTACTGCTACACACACACACACAAACACACACACACACGTTAAGTAAATGCGTGACTATATACACACACACAGACAATAGCGCAGATAACACAATCAATCAGGGAATTACCCCACGTCTTTGCTTAAAAATGTTTTCTATTAGTTTGTTTTCATAGGCTGATTATAGGACAAAAAGATCCCTATTTATGTGTTTTCATTGCATTGTACACACACCAGCATACACGCGCACGCACGCACGCACGCACACACACACACGCACACACACACACACACACACACACACACACACACCCCCTCTAATAGTCTTTTAATCACCAGATCTGAGACAAATTGTTACACACAACGAAGTGAATAGAACAAACGGCCAACTGAATTGTTGCCGTCGAAGCTTCTGTTTTACTGAAAAGAATCATTTCAGCAGGTTTAAAACCGCTCATCTACACTGAAGCTGAAATCATTTGTTAATTTTTTTTTTTTAAAAGGAACCTGCAACTATTTAATATCGTCTGCCAACCTCGCTGAGCGGTATGATTGCAATGCTTTCCTTTGCCACGGACGATCGTACATGTGATACATTTAGCTTAAAGATTGTTATTCAAAACAATCTGAATAATGAAACAGAGCATTTTCCATGCTACTCAAACATATCACGCTCGCTACTTCATTAGATGCAGCTGTACTATGTAATACTCTGCAGTGCACCAGCTCTGACATGAATTCTATTTTTACAAAGCTCTGTTATTTTGTTTTGTTTTTTTACAGTCCTAGAAAAATTATAATTTTTATTGACATTTAAAAATCTTGAGGTGGATGCACATGGACCAACACAACTTCTGAGGTACTGAACCAAAATATGACAGACAAAATAAGGCTTGTGGCTTCTATTCAGGCAAAACCTATAAATACACAGGCGGCACAGTGGTGCAGGGGTTAGCACTGTCGCCTCACAGCAAGGAGGGTTTTCCCAAATTTATCTCAGTAACTTGAATAATACTTGAAAATAATTTGTATATTAATGGAATTTTCATGTGTATGTTTTGTTGCTTTTATCTGAAAAGAAGAATTTAATGAAACATCTGAATTAGTGACCAGGAGGCAGCCACAGACTTTCTCTCTCTCCTCATAAGGCCTGAATATTAGAAACACATCACAATAAAAAGAACCGGTTACATTAAAACATCTCTGTCCTTATCAATCGAAGGGGGAACATTATTGTCTGTGTCTTTTCTCATTGTTAGCTTATTATCTTTCCAGATGCATCAGATGACATTAGGTTGTCCAAGCGGACCTAATGAAGTGGCCATTAATCTGCGAATTAACCGATAATGATAATAATGTGATTGGCAGCTTCCCTCGGAAAATCTGTAACAGGGAATACACACAAAGGATTCTCCAGTCACTGGCCATGTGACGGAGGGTGGATCCCAGATTGGATATTCAGTGTGACATCAGAGCGCACCTGTGCCACTGATGTGTCACCAATAATCAAGTCGTCATCAGGGCAACGTTCCTGTCTGACAGTTCCTGAACTTCCTTCCTAAATCTGTCTCCCACACCCGTTCTCTCTCTCTCTCTCCCTCTCTCTCTCTC
>NC_141327.1:15228336-15255836 GCF_037954235.1 Aulostomus chinensis | reverse complement strand
GTATTTCACTTTCTGACCACTGTTAGTACATCATTCAGGTACTCACATGTCCTGGTATCAACTTGATCTGTGCAATATTTTATATACATGTACCTGAGCCATACTGACCACTTCATATATGAACAATGTGCACATTCGTATCTGTCTAGCTTTTTGTATCTTTTCCCCTTTCACATTGCCTCTTTACTTACTTATTTATAACCGTGTTATGATTAATCCGTTTTACGATCCACTTTTGCTGCTCTAAATTGACCAGTTTTGAGATTAAAATACTTTATCTTATGTGATCTTATTTGATCTTAGATATCTTATTTATGCCGAAGTAAATTCATGTTGCCGGCTGCATAGTAAAATGTAAAAAAAAAACAACAACAAAAAAGAATGACAGAAGAATTAAAGGGCATGTTGGAGTTCTTAGCCAAGCGAATTTCTCTCGTCTCTCCCACTGGAAGAATTATAATGTCTGAGGTCCTGGGAGACAGGTGATTTTCTGAGTCTGTCGGTGGAGCAGCACTGCTCTCCCACTTTTGGGTGCTTGTGACAGCAGTCAACACACTCTGGTGCCTTTCCTAGCATGGCGAGAACCCAGCCCGATCCAGCAGAAAGCAAAGCAAATTGAGGTTGATGGGGTTTCTGCATGTGGCGTTTGTTAAGTTGTGAACACAACAGCAGGTCAAAGGGATAATGCGGGTGATCGTTTCTTATTCATTCATTCGTGACTGATCAGACAGACTTCTGCTAGCACATCTCCAGCTCCACGCCTTTGTTATCGCCCCCTCAGAAATTTGGTCCAACTGCCACTAGAAGATGAATCAGAAGTATCAATTAGTCAAACGCTCTAATATTTCTCACACACACATAGTCATACAACCCGAATGAACATGAGAAAACACACTCACACACACACACACACACACACACACACACACACACACACATACAAACGCCCAAGAAAACAGGCACACACTCCCCAAAGAGGACTCCATGGCCACGTTTCCTCCACGTCATGTAAACACTATTGTGTGGCGGGTGATAGTGATCACTGGGACCTAATTGTTGGAGGCAATATTCACAGAGCAATTCATGGAGAAAGTGACAAACAATGCAGACGGCGCTGGCCGGGACAGACGCTCTCTCTCTCTTCTCCTCTACAGCCGCACAGATGTGTCGACTTCTATCCTGGACATCAGCCACACAGCTATAGACAACAAGTTTATATTTAGATTTGTTTATAATAGAATCCAGACGCTTTTAGATTATGGCGCAGATTATAGACAAAGCATGAAGATGTCTGAGCTCACGTGAACACGGTGTAGACCCACCTCATCAGCACTTGGCAGGTGTTGAAACTACAGGGGTGAAAGCAGTTAATGGGATAAATGAGAACCTTTATTTTGAAAAATAGCGGATCAGTGGATCGCAGAATAACTTGATTCAATTTTTTTTCTTAATCACAACATAAGATTTGTGGGTAGAAGTAAAAAAAAAAAAAAAGGGGGAGATAAGGTGTTAATTTACAGAAGAGAGTCTAATATGTCACTCTATGACAATAATTTAAAAAAAATCTCACTCTCGTCACTATTAGGATAAATTAAAGTCCAGACATTTTTTTCTTACAAAATGAGCTTTTAGATCAACTTTGGCTAAGATGATAGCAAAAGAATTATTTTTGATCTTCTGTGTAAAGTTCACGGTGATCCTGATTACTGTAACAACCCCTCAAACAGTGTCAGCCACATGTCGACGGTCACACATCGCTCCATTCCCAGGATGCACCTGGCTAAGGGCGAGTGAGCGGATGCAGGGGACAGCTGTTTCCTGTGCACATTTCCTGGTTTAGTAGAGCAGAGGGTAGGTGTGTGGGGGTGAGGTGGGTTAAGAGGGAGTTGATAAGGGCCAGCGTTGGATTAGTGTGTTTGTTGGAGCCTTTTCCAGAGAGGAAGTGTCTTCCACGGCCACAGGTGTGATGGTAGCAGTGCTCCACTCTCACATTTACAGAACATTAAAGAAAAAAGAAGAGACTGATGATGGCGAAGTGCAACAGAAGAAGTGAATGTGAGAATGTGGAAGAGGGAGGTGAGGATATAGAGGCAGGGAGGAAGGAGAGGGGGTTCCTTTATTGTCTCCTGTCTCAGATTAGACTCACTCAGCTGGGCGCTAGAACACGGCTGGCGAGCTAATCAAAAACATAATGGCCTCAATCAATAGTTTCCTTGATTGAACACATTCCACGCCAACAGCTGAACACGAGCCAGAGGAGAAGCGGCAGTGAAGGCAGCGTGCTTTCCTGAAATCACTGTCTGTGAATAATTATGGAGATATTTACAGATCTCATAAAAAGCGTTAGTTTGTGCTGCACTGAAGAGTTACATTTGAGCTTTTGCTTGTTTACGTCTGCAGAAGCTGGAGAAAAATGTTGGGTTTTTGCTGAAGGCATAAACAGATAAATGCAGCGGAAATATAAGTGGAGAAGCAAATCTTTGTATTTAATGGTTCTTTGGAAGATCTCCTGTCTCCTGGGAAGATATCACACTTTTGTGTGATTACTGTGTTTACGCCGAAGATTTAAAAAAAAACAAACAGAATTGGATTGAAGGCAGTGAGTAAATCAAAGACAGAAATCAAACTACAGTTGCTGTCTTATGATTCTATTGATACCTCCACCAACCACTTCAGTTGCAGTTTCCCAGACTAATATAAACTGTATGTAGCGCCAACTTTTATTAATAAAACAGTTTCTGTTTGACAAATTGAAATTCACCTTTATTTCCTCAAGGTGTTACTGAACATTGGCATTGAATTAACGGCTAGTAAAACGCTTTCCTTGAGTTTTATAGTGGCAGATTGAAGTTGACCTGCAAACTTCTGGATATAAAACATCCATCCATCCATCCTTCCATCCATCCATCCATCCATCCATCCATCCTTCCATCCATCCATCCATCCATCCATCCATCCATCCTTCCATCCATCCATCCTTCCATCCATCCATCCATCCATCCTTCCATCCATCCATCCATCCATCCATTCTTCCATCCATCCATCCATCCTCTACCTCTTATCCTGTTAAGGGTCGTGGGGGGGGGGGGGGTGGAGCCTATCCCAGCAGCCTTCAGGTGAGAGGCGGGGTTCACCCTGGACAGGTCACCAGTCCATCACAGGACCAACACATAGAGACAGACAACCATTCACACTCACAGTCACACCTACGGTCAATTTAGAGTATCAATCAGCCTCGTCCTCTCTTGATGTCTTTGGACTGTGGGAGGAAGCTGGAGTACCAGAGAGAACCCACACAGGAACAGGGAGAACATGGAGACTCACACAGGAAGATCCCGTCCCCGTCCCCGTCCCCGTCCCCGTCCCCGTCCCCGTCCCCATCCCCGTCCCGTCCCTGTCCCCGCCCCCGTGTGATATCTTCCCAGGGCTTGAACCCAGAACCTTCTTGCAGTGTGGTGCTAAGCTCTGCACCACCGTGCTGCCTATATAAAATTTCATTTCATGCAATTCGATAGTTTCATGAAAGTATATCACAATTAGTGAGTGAATTCCATAAACAGTGGCATCTTATTCATCATAGTAGCACATTTCTTAATAGCAGGATTGTTTAAATATTTTTATTCGATCTCATTTGTATTCTGTTACCATTGTGATATGTTGGTGCGATCACTGTACATTGAAAATGGAGTGTATACGAAAACGTCCAACAAAACCCATTTTGCACAGTGACCTTTGGCTGTCAAAATCTGATCAGTGACAGTGATTCAGTGACATTTGTGGCAAGTTTGAACAACTTCCTTCATAATGTTATTCGCAGATATCGCAAGAACGGGATGGACGGCGAACCTGAATTCTTCTGGATGTGTCTCTCGCTGTTGCAGAGGCATATTGACGTAAAATCATAGGAAATTAAATAAATGACATTCTTGTAACCCTTGAAGCTTCAAGGTAAAGCAAACACAGTTTAAACAAAGTTTAATAGGATCCTGTATATCAGTTGAAAAAACAGTTAGCCGAATAATTGTTCACTCATAATATTTTGCTAAAAATAAAATTCAAACTGGTACACCTTTTTCTTTGTCATCTCCTGGTTTCATTGTGTTTAGGTCTGGGAGGATTTTCAACATTTATTTCCTGATTTTCTGATGAAACTTTTGCAGATAATAATGAGTGTATTTGAACGTAGGAAGGGATGACGTCTAGGATCTAAACACATAAAAGATGGAACATATGACAAACAGAAGTAAAGTTTAAAAAGTGGTTGAGACCATTTTTTTTTTAATTGTCATGTTTAGCTTCCTCATTGCGGAAGGTCTGTAAAAACTGATGACGTTGTTGAGGAGCTGCACCCTCGCTGTGATGACGTGGTTGACTGTTGTTGAGTCACGTGACCCCGAGGCCTCGTCCTGACCTTTGACTCGCCACCTTTACGAGTGCGCTGTGACTTTTCGGCTAAGTCACTTCCACTTTTGGCAGCACAATTACAAATATTTCCATTTGAGGTGAGCGGTGACAATAGTGTTTATGTGTTTATGTGTGTGTTTGTTTCACTGTGTGTGTGTGTGTTCCAAATGTGGGTGTTTCTCACTTGTGCCGATGTGGACTGTTTGTGTGTGTGTGTGTGTGTGTGTGTGTGTGTGTGTGTGTGTGTGTGTGTGTGTGTGTGTGTGTGTGTGTGTGTGTGTGTGTGTGTGTTCGCTCAGGTCACGATGACAGTATGGAACAAGAGCATATTGTGTCATCCTCTCTCATATTTCTCATCATCAGCGCTGCTGTCGTCCAGATCCCACTGGTGTGTTCTCAGCGTGGCGGACGGCCTGGGTCCTGTTGTTCACCCCCGTCCTGTAATAATAGGAAACTCCACATCACTTTTCCACTTTCTCCCTCACTTTTCAGCACTAATTCAAAATATAGGAGTTCCTGTTTGGCGCTTTCTTGCTCTGGACGTGATTGTTTGCTTTGGATAAATGGTAGACGCTTGTGTGAGATGCTTTTGATGCTCATAATATTGGTGTTCTGTTACCGTGGAAGTGGGGAACCGTTTCTAATGAAGCTGATATTGTAGAAAAAGCCAAAGTACACAACTGTGCCTGCTCGTACAAAGTGCACTCAGAAAAATACATCCGTCAGCCTGACTGAGTCATTCATAAATACACGCGCTAACCTCTATTGTGTCATTATAATGGAGAATTAAAAAGAAAAAGAAAAAAGTATTTCCCAGGATATTTTCACACACATGGATGTTGGAGTCTTTAGGGAGAGTTCCAGGGTTCAGTTTTAACAGCACAAGGCACATTTTGATAAAATGGTTTTATTTCTTCTATCAATATGATCAATTAATGGAACTATAAATGGGCTGGTGTTTGATGGAAAAAATAGACAAGCAACCACACAGAAATCTGTAGTCTGGGATTACAATTGTGTGTGTTCCTGATTCATAATCTGTAAACTCTGACTTGTAATCTGTTTGCACATATTTGTTATTCATGCTCCAGATTTGCCAGGACCAGGAATTTATAAGATACATGAATAACACAGTAAATTGTAAAACATCCCGCAAAACACCATATCAAAATGAAGTCCACCATTAAATCTAGATAAATTGGACTTAAAAATATAATATATGATATAATAAAATATAAACTGAGCACATGAATGTGTAAACCGAGTGAACAGATTTACGTATCTCTTACGTTATGTTAAATGTTCCTCTAATGTTATAGAATAATCATGCATCGCGTACACGGTCATTTTTAATAAAAACCTATTGCTCTCTCCCACAGCCATGCCAGGCCTAAATTATACATTCAAAAGACTCTTTGCTACTGCGGTAAACTTTCCACTCCTCATTTCCTCTGAAATTATAACCTGCACTCTGTAAGAGCACCTGAACTTTTACAAAATGCTGAGGTTATAAACTCAGTGGTCAGAGTGGAAACTTTAATAAGGTTCAGAGATGTAAGTTCACTCCACTGCAGTCTGATCCGGTGGCCTGTCGGAGGAGAAGGATGAGTCACATAAACCAATATGGATCGATATCAAATTCCATTTTGGATTAAAGTGAGCTCTGTGGAAGATGGCTTTACCGAATTTATAGATGGGGATATATTTGATTATTCATTAAATGACAATCAGTGAATGGAAACACGTTTGAAAATAAAAGAAAATAGGGATTTTCACTGTGAAACTACAACATTAATCATCACCGAGAGGCCGTGGAGCAATGGTTGACGCCACACGATGTTTTATAGGTGTTTTCGCTATTTCACCACTAGATGGAGACAAACTTCAGTCAATGTGGACATTTTTAAACCCTCTGACTCCTGCAGATTTCTGTTTAGCACCAATAAAAACCGTGTAATTGTGTTCTTCAGAAGGAAAATTAGAGAGATACTGCTTTAAAACCTAAAAGTCATCAGTTTATGTGCTTTGTAAAAAAAAAAAAAGTGAGATCTTAGGTATCATGAAAAAGATGAATGTATTACTTGGGGAGACAATGAGGAAAAAGAAACACTGGGGATCCTTTTATATCTCCTCAGGCTGTTTGAAAAATGAAATGGCAAAATGTTACAAATCCAAATTTGCTTTCACTTTTTTGTTTCATCAGAAAACTAAAATAAATGAGGTATTCTAAACAAACATTTGAGTTGTGCTGCGCTTCTGTGTTATTTAAGTTGTCATTTTGCCCGGCGCGGTGGATGGTGGAATACACACTGGTGGAATACACACTGGTGGAATACACACTTGTACGCGCAGGCTTTCTCTCTGCTGGTGGGCCGCTGCTGCAGCGCTCAGTGTGTGGGTGGTCCGGGCCAGGTGGAGGAGAGAGAGATTAACACCAAGCCTGCCTGAAGGGAAAAGGAGGAGAGAAATAAAGAGACGGAGGAGAGATGGACATCTGTCCACCAGATGTGCGGTGTAAGACATACGGAGATAGTTTATGAAACAGAGAGGAGGGAATGAAAAGACTTGTGGACACACGGCTCGGTGACAAATAGATGCGTTGTGACTAAAATAACTTTCCTTCTTGCTTATTCACTCTCTCTGCACACACGCACATAACACACACACTTGTCCTCTTTCCACCTCTTCTTCCGTTCCTGGGGGGAACCTCTGCAGGGTGCTATTATACAGTATAAACCAGTGATGACCACTTGTCAAAACATGTCCACTTTGGGTGTTTCAAAAAAGTTCTAATAAGAGAAAATGAGGCAGGTTGGACCTCGAGAGGAACAAGATGCTTTAATGTAAACCCCACTTAATATATGAAGAGCTACACTTTCGTTTTCCATCTGCAAATAACAGCAAACCTGCAGAACATCAGGACTTTGACAAGTACAGTCATTCATTTGGTAGATTTTTCCAAAGCTTTCTGCTCGGAAATTAAACCAGATGGTGAGTTCGGTTTGAGCTTTATCAAAGAGACCATGAGAAGGTCACAACTTCAGAACCGTAAGGAAAGTAGGCACATTCAGACAACTGTAGTAATGAATAAGAATGAAAACATCTCTGTGCTGAATCGTTGTTCCCGTACACACACACACACACACGACAGTTGAGAGATGGTCGCACACACACCTGAACCATCTATTTACTCTAAACCTACTTTGATGATGGTTTTAATCTGTGGTTTCCTGGCCACACACACAGATTTGATCAGTGTCAACTCAATAAGAGACAAAACAAATATTATGTAGCCCATGTCGCCTGACAAGAAATTACAATATGCCAGATTTTGAAATGAACTAAAAGATAAAAAACCCTCACATGCCGAAGAAGCATGAAGCTAGTTGTGGTAATGTAGAAGTCACGCAGTGTCGTCTGTTCATGGTGTAGCGGTGGATTTGCTTGTCTAACAATTGCATTTATACTTTAAAAACCATAAAAGTGGAGTTCATCTTTGGAGATTTCATTGTGAAACCAAATGAACCTTTGTGTGCTACAAAGCTTATTTTCGATTATAAATCAAACCTAAATGTAAAAATCCAATGACCATGTTATAATTAAATTTGTTTCCTCTAAATTCCAGCTGAAAATTATTGCTGCCACCCAACACTGCCACTTCTTCAGCCTAAAGACGATGACTTGTCCCCTGTGACCTCGTGGAAATATCTTTTATTGTTCTTGTGTAGCCAAGTGGATAAATGTTCCTTTCTCCCTAACACACACGCACACACACACACACACACACACACACACACACACACACACACACACACACACACACACACACACTAAATACCTGAAAATAAAGTGTTGGGATTCTTCTAAAAGCTCAGTGATGTCACATGTTACCACCTGATACCGGTCTTGTGTGTGTGTGTGTGTGTGTGTGTGTGTGTGTGTGTGTGTGTGTGTGTGTGTGTGTGTGTGTGTGTGTGCGCGTGTGGATGTGGATGTGGATGTGTGTGTCGTATCTATGCCCTCTATATCTGGAGACCGGTGATTTTGAGGTGGAGTGCAAAGATTCTGCGAGTGACCTTTTGTTCTGCACTTCTTGTCTTTTTCCTCTTTTTTCATTTCACCTCGTGACTCATGACTGCAGCAGCTAACACAGACGTACACAGACTTCTACTGTCGCTCCCTCCTCTCCACCACAGTGACAAATAAGCAGCAGAAGTTGCATGTATAACTTTCTAGTACCTTCACACATGCACATACACAAGCAGCCTGCCGCTAACAGCCTGAGACAAAACAGACCCCCCTCACAACGTCATCTCTTTTCCATTCATCCTTCCTCACTCAAATATCAGGCAAAGTTGTTTTTCTGTTATTTGAAATTTGTTGCAAATCTGGCAACCATATGCTGGAGCAGTTTTTATTTCTTTCAGCTTTTTTGCACATGTGCATCTTCTTTGTTTCATTTGTTTTGAAGTGAATCCTGGAATTGTGTGGTCGCTGGAGGTGATCCTCTCAGCGAGGCCTTCTGCTGCGTCGACGTTCAAAGATGCTTCACTGAGCTCGCGCGGATGATTTTGGGCTTTCAGTAACCGTCAGATTGCACCGCTTTACTGTCATTGATCCCTCATTCTGACGTCTATCCTACATCAACCTCTAGTTACATCGCTACGAACTGAAAAGAACAGAAAACAAGTCGAAAGTCAAGTAGAGTTTGCAGAATCATCACACCTAATCAAAACAAACACTCTGTTCACTTCCTGAACATACAAAATATATTCATCGGTACTTTATGAGCTAAGATAACTGCTAGACCCCCACAGGCCTGGAAGCTGGCTCACGGTAAGTTACGGCTTTTCAGGGGTCAAACTCGGCAGGTGTTTAGCTGGGGAGATATGAAAGTGTCGTGCTGTGTTTGAAGTTGTTTGCACGAGCCGTTGTTGAGAAAAATGAACGACCGATAACCTCTGAGGGGCCAGGCCTGGACGTCCAGTCTTTAGTGCAGCTAAATTGAAGCCGCTGCTAAAAGAACTTTCTCTCAATCATCCAAGGCTAAAGAACTTATTCAATAAGATATGCAATGCAATTTATAGGCAACATTTATAATCAAAATCAGAATGATTTTAGTTTATTTTCAGTCGAAATATGATTCATAGTTCCCTTTTTCTTCTCTTTGTCTAAATACATGTGTGTGTAATCAAGTTACATCAAACCAATAACTCAACAATGCAGAGAGTGGGAGAACTGGGCTGAATTAGGCTTGACAGCTAATGTTTGCCTTGTGAATCATACACTTATTACTTGGAGTGGATTTTCTCTGGAGGACATTGTTATGGTTTTACATGTTTAGCGTAATTGTGAGGAAGGACAGCGATTTGTTAGGTACCTAGTTGGCTGAATATTTGTCCCGCTGAAGTCTGACGTTGACAAAAGAATCCGTATAAATCAAAAAACACTCAGAGAGTGAATCCCTCCGCCAAGAAGACTACGTAGATGCAGAATATTAAAGTAGTATCTTCAAAATCTGCTCATAAATTTACTTCCAAACTGCTAAAAATAGGTCCTCTGGATCGCAGATCTAAACCATGTTCCATATCGTCTCTGCTTTTCCTCAGTAAAATACATTTCCTCAATCCCTTTCATTAACATACGCTCGACTCTTAAGAGTTATTGACCATTACATTAAAAATAGGCCTTCTGGATCTAGAACAGGATTAAGCCGATTTCCAGAAACCAAAGTATTCTCTGCTTTTGACTGAGTCTTGTCCAGAACAAAAAGCCGCTGATATCCTGCCCATGACTTCTGCCAGTTTGACCCAGATGGCCTCCAAAAGTTCATCGCTGAATTTCATCAAAATCCATCCGTGGCTTGACCCACTCGCCTCGCTGCAACATGCTCTTCAGATGACTCCACCTCCTTCTTGAGGGGGTGCTCATGTCTTCATACTCCCCTCCAACACTGTCATAATCTACAGAGATAAAACCGTTCCACGTCAGATGGGCCGTTGGACTAATGGCTATCTAAGATGATCCGATTTAAACTACAAAGAAAAAGTGTCTTCATCAGAACTGGGAACACTGATGTTGTGCACACGCACGCAAATGAACAAACAGAAAGCAGCAGCACACTTTTGTAAACAAGTCAACAAGAAATTGACAAGCTCAGGTATGAGCAGAGGAAAGAGTGAGCGCCGGCGAAGGGGAGTGATTTTACGAGAGCCGAGTCAAGCAGGGTGGTCTTCAGCTGCATTCAGCTCAGATGGGAAGCTTGTCAACACACAGCACAACAAAACAAAACATTCTAGTTATCCCAACACTCCTCCTAACATCTCCCAGCTGCTGGAGACTCCTCCAGAGCTGGCAGATCCAGTGGAAGGTTAGAGGAGGAGAGAGGAGATCTCATTCTGCTAAAATAACAACACCGACTGACCTTTCCTCCGTCTCCATCTTCCTTCCCAGAGGCACAGGCGCTGTGTATTGGCTCGGACCAAAACCTAAATACCTCCCAGCTGTTTGTTGTTTTTGCTGATTCAGGTCTCTGATTTTTTGTTCTGCAAAAAGCCAGTTCAAACCAGCTAGATAAATTTAATCACAGCTGGCGATGTGTATTTATTTGAAAAAAGCCTAAAGTTTAGGTTTCTTTTATCCAAAAACAATGAAAGAATTATCAAGCTGGAGCCCATCCCTCCACCCTCCTTTCATATCCCTGGCTTGGGTCTCCAGCACCTGTCAGGTCCAGTTTTTATGAGCACTGAAGGCAGGAGTGGATACAGAGCGTGGTAGAGCGGTTTGGACGGAGGAGAAGCCGGGAAATGAGAGGAGGGGAGGGAAGGGGGATATTTGTGATATTTACGGGCTTCAGGGTGGCAGCTTACAGCACGAGGTTGTATGGTTCTACTGAAGCATTCAGGGAACTGACTTCCAACAGATTGGAAAAAATCATCCGGTCTGACAGTTTATGGAAGACTGAAACTACCGTATAAACTGTGTGTCTGTGAGTGTGTATATATACATATATACATATATATATATATATATATATACATATATACAGTATATATACGTACATACAAAACAACACAACACAATTTTGCTTTACAAAAAAATTGAAATAAAATGTAAAAGCAAATAATTACATGCAAAAGGAAATAATAAAATATACATGCAAGTAAACATTAAGCTGTAGAGTAAATAAAATACATATGGGAATACATTCAAATGAAAACAAATATCAATGCATGCCACATTTAAATAATAATCGATAACTAAATGTATCTCTAATTTATTTGCGTGTCTTTAATTGGATATTAATTTATTAATTTGTTGCAATTTTATTATGTATTTATGTGTCTGTCGTTCATTTGAGCAGTCTTGGTCCTCTATGCACGAATGTTACTGACAATTATTATTCACCAACTCAAGTTTTCCTTTATTAAGTAAAACTGATCAAAGCAGCAAAATATCCACACATTCTGTGTGAATTCATTACTGTTGTTTCCTGTGTGGAATAACAATTTTCTATCTTTTCAGATGTACAACGTTGGTATGACTATAGATGATGTCAGTTTGAAGAAATCAGTGTTTTTATACCCGAATCTTAACACTGTGGTCACTTTATTTGTACACCACGCAGTTGTAAAGTGGCTTTGTTGGCTGGTTTCTAACAGAGAGAACAGATATATTTGTGTTTGTCATCATGGCTGACTGCACAGGTTGTGTAACAGTGAGAATTTCTCTCAGGCTTCATGTGCGACACTGGAACTAATTAGGGCGAATACTCAGCTGCAGGTAGCGTATGATGAAGTTTACTGGCAGCTGTGAGAAGTTAACTGTCATAAATGCTGAAAAAGCTTGAAGTCGGGAACACGCGCTTGCATAAATGGTGGATTGCAACATCTCAAGCAAGAACTTAGCTATTGTTTGTTTGTTTATTTGTCTTCCCATGGAGCTATCTGTCTGAAATATCATCATCATGATCCTCTGTCGTAAGATTTATGGAATCTTAAATGAACACTGTGGGTTATTTTCATATTTTTGAAACATTATTAGAAGAAGATGATGGTATTTGAAGTTGGAGATGAGGAGCGAAGCCCTGAAACAAAAGGCAACCAACTGTATTTAGATGCTAGAAGGTCATTGTTGTGCTGATTTGGTCAAACTGGTGCAACTGTGAGCCCAGGATGCGACAGACACCTTTTCTGTAATTGTTTCTTCGTTCGACTGTGACATCCTCCGCCCTAAGTGCGGTCACTACCATCAACCTGACCTGGAGAAATTGAGAATGTACAGTATTAACATGCAGTTGCTAACAGTTAGCATTACGCTATCAGTAGATAAAGCTTAAACTGCTCTAAAAGCTGCTTAAGAGTAGCTGATCTGAGAAGTTTGAATCTATATCTTTTCTAGTTTTACTAAACTTGGTGATCTGATGTTGCTCTGTCTCACTCGCCATGAAAGTCAGTCTCTGTGCTGGACCCTGTCTCTGTATCACTTACGTCACAATGTCTTTCCTCCGCGTTGCAATTTGTGGTTCCGCTCTGTTGCATTTTTATATGTGATAATTAGGCAGCACCTTTTGGTTTATGGCAGCTGTACAGTCTCAGATACACAGATTAAAGCAACATTATGTAGAATTTACTGAGTGGTAGCGACCTCTGCTGACACCTAGTGGTGACCTATAACCTCAGGACCCGCCACCTGGCCAGACCAGGGAAAAACAACAAATCAGACTGAAGCAAACAAAGGCAGGTGGTAGAACGGAAGGCATGACGCAGGCAGGAACTTATCAGTTTTATGACAAATTAATGTGTTGGTTTTTTTTGTTTTGTTTTACAGCAAAAATGTTCAAAGTGTGCATTAATGTATCCTGTTTGTCTCTGTGAGGGTTCTTAGTTCATCCTGTTAAATTAAAAAAAAAAACAACAAAGTAATAGCTTCAGTGTGCTGTCTTTTCCGGTGAGTGTTTTCTGTCTTTAAATGCATCGCTTCAATTCACACTGATGATGCAACAACTACAGAGACGAATAGCAGAACCATTGCTAACCTCTGTGTTTGTTAAGTTAAATTAGCAAACTGAAATCTTCACTTGTATGCAGAGAAATCAAACTATCTGTGTTTTAATCTGTGTGTGTGTGTGTGTGTTTGTGTGTGTGTGTGTGTGTGTGTGTGTGCGCGCGCGCGCTATGTCATTCATAGGCTGAGTTACAGGACGATTTTTTTTATCACAGTAGGATGGTGCCTTGCATCTATACACGCAATTCATGTTTTAACTGTTCAGTGTTCTAAATCGAGATTTAATAGGACAGCCTTAGTTGGGTCTTCTTGGTATTTTTTCTTTATTTCTTATATAATCTGTGTTGTTTGTTGACTGAGGAGTTTCTGTATATTTAGGTTGTGAGTGGTAAAGTATGCAAACACCTTCATATAAAAACCACATGAACAAAAGTCTCTTATGTGTTGGATCTCAACTGAGGCTGAGCAGATTACATGTCTCTGGGTTTCTGCTTGTTTGGATGACAAACGCAGCTCGACAATTAGACCCTTGTGACAATCTTTTAATATTCTGTTTTTGCTGTGGTCGTAGTTAAAGTCTTGACGAAAATGATCGCCACACCTCTGAAAGAACGCTGGAAATATAGGCAGGATGTTCTGACTGTGGCTGTTTGGATAACAACGTCTCTGTGGAAATAAACTAAACCTCCTTTTGACATTTCCAAAATTTTGGGGGAGGTTTTTTTCACAAATGAATGATAAATAGATGGGAATCAGTTGCTAACCAATATCATGCTAAGTTGAAATTACGAGATAGAAAGAAAAAGTTGGACTTGCTCATAATTTGGATTTACTGTCAGCATTTTTAATCGTATTTGTTCTTTTTCTTTTGGCTTTGTTTTACTGTTGTAAATTGACCTCTGATAAGCCTCTTATTGTTCTTAATGTGGAGAAAGGACTGAGCTCTGACTTCCAGGTTTTGGGGACGAACTGGAGGGGTCCCCCTTCCCCCACACACACACACATACTCTCCGTCTTATTTCCCGTCACACGCTACAGTACATTCAGACAATCATACTCGTGGGCTTCGGCTCACACTTCACCGACTTTAATGGGTCACACTCCTCAGCAATATATGGAGATTGTTTTGCAAGGAAAGAAGATGACTGTGTGTGTGTGTGTGTGTGTGTGTGTGTGTGTGTGTGTGTGTGTGTGTGTGTGCTATAATTGAATAAAAACTCAAATGCGACTGAGCACGCCAGAAAAAGCAAACTGCTCCCCGAGGGCTTATTTAGGTGGAAGGCGGCCATTTATAGATGGCAAAAGACCTGCTTAGAGCCACATCACAGCAGGTTTCCTCTATACACTCCTCTCCTGGAGGTTAGAGAGGTGTTTAACAAGCCACTGAGTCCAGAGTCCAGCATTTTGTCTTAAAACTGACTTGTATTTAGTCAAATAAACACATAAAACTGCAACACAAACATCAGGGACTGCACTAAAGAAGCGTATACAGTGATGTCACCCTTTGGTTCATTCCCTTTTAAATCCTTGATTTTGGCGTTTTTGTCTGTTAAACTTGCTCTACTTTTGAAACAGCTTTGCCTTGATTCTCCTAAACACCCTACGCGCACACCCACCCACCCACACCCACACACACACACACACACACACACACACACACGAATACAAACTCTTGACATTAATAAATACCAGACGTTGTACTTTTAAGTCCATTTTCATCATCCATGGCTGAAGTTAACTCTTAACATGTTGTATAGAAAACCGCGGGTGAGCTCATGTTTTCAGAGTGAACAGACAGATGATCTCCTCTTGAAGACACTGGATCAATGCATGGCTCATTGGTAGATCCTTAATCAGAGATTTTCCAGTTAACTTTTACTTCTTTTACTCAAAGATTCAAATCCTTCATCCATCGCCACCCAAATACAGACACACTGCAGCGCTCATGATTTCACAACAAATAAAACCAACTGATTTAATAGCTGACAGCAAGATGTGCTGGAGGCGGGGGGGGGGGGGGCCTGCTCAGGTCTTTGTTGAATTCCCTAACATAGCTGCCACTTTCTGATTTATAATGGGCTGATAAAAGAAATATCTGCATTTGCATTTTCTGTTCTCATCCAGCCAGGTGCAGGTCTGTGCAAATCCATATGTAAACTGTGACTTAGATGTTGATTGTTCATGCCTCAAACTCTGGGGGGCCAAAACTCAAATTAATAGTGGGCAAACACATCATGTTGTTAAAAAACCTTTTTACTTGGCTGCTCTCTCTGACTTTCATTTGTTTTCTCACTTTACTTGTGACAAACTGTCATCAGTGTCACTCCGCCACCCGATGAAGAATTTTAGCTTCACAAAAAGAAAGGAGTGTAAACCATGATTTGCATCATTCTAAAACTGCTTTATGTCATATGATATTGGTAGCTATTTTATTCTCCACACAATGAGCCAAATTTGGTCCCCGGCCCCTACTTTGGTGGCCCTGCTCTAACAGTTATTGTTTCGCATAGTTACTTTTGTGACTTTTCTCAATTCTCCCCTCAAAAAATAAAATGCCCCCTCTGCACAAAATTATCCGTTCCTATTAAAATTATTATCTTGGGAATTTGAAATTGCTTTTGTTTTATGACTGTGGTGCAACAGCCCAAATCTTTCAATTATGTCGCCTTGAATCCGATTCCAAAATGTCAGAAAACACAGAAAAGTAATGAATGTGTAAAAATAGTTCATGTTAGTGCATTTTGAAAGGTGCTAAATGATAATAATTCCTGCAACTGGATTTAATTCAAACTGCACAGGCGATGTAGGCTAAGACATTTTTATTTCAATCATAAGAAAATATGTTATTAAAAAAAAAAAACAGTTCAAGCAATCGAATTGCTAAATGCGGTGGGCCATATTTTAAAAACGCACTTTTTTTTTTTAACAGTGTACCATTGGTTTATTTGAGGCTAAATTGAGAAGATTCGATTCAGATGATGCCAGTAAAGTTGGGCAGCGTGGACACCAGGTAGCTGGGGATCATCCCGTGGAGCGACACCGGGGAGATGAAGGGCGAGTTCAGAGCCAAAGACGGGACGCACGATGGCACATTCTTGGAGAGGAGCGAGGAGAGCGCAGGGAGGAGGCTGCTTACAGGTGGGCTGCCGGGGTCACTGTGGCAGCCTAAACGACCTCCTGTGACTGGATCGCGGTACAAATCGGCCCCCTGCTGCACACAAGCCACCCTGTGCTGTCCGAGGAGAGGAAAAACGGGCACCGGGCTGCGCTCCTGGGACCTAGACTCCTTCATCGCTCTCAGATGGAGATGCTGCCTCTTGAAGCGTTTCCGCCGCCGAAGAAAGCTTCCATTTTCAAACATATCAGCCGACATGGGATCCAAAGTCCAATAATTGCCCTTCCCGGGGTTCCCCGGCTCCCGGGGCATTTTGACAAAGCAGTCATTTAGAGACAAGTTGTGGCGGATGGAGTTCTGCCAGGCAGGGAACTTCTCCCGGTAGTAGACGAAGCGCTGGCTGATGAAGTCACAGATTTCACTGAGGGTGAGTCTCTTCCTCGGGCTCTGGAGGATGGCCATGGTGATGAGAGCGATGTACGAGTACGGGGGCTTCACACACGCGCTTCTCCTGTCTGGACCATCGCGGAGCCGGACGGAAAAGTCTCCCTCCTCGCGCCCGCCAGGAACCGAAGATGAAGCGCTTTGCTCCAAATCTCCACGGCCTCCGTTCACCACGGACAAATCGGTGCTCCTCTCATCTTCCTCCACGTCGACGTCCGTCTCCTCCATCAGTTTACTGTCCAAGGTCATGGTCCTCACACGGCCCCAGCAGGCTGCGTGGTAGCCCGCGTCTCCTCTTTCATTCACTAATAAGTGACTGCATCTTTGACTTGTTAGCTGCCTCCTCCTCCTGCAACGGTCTGTCCTCATCGGATCAGTAGCGCGCTCCCACACACACACACACACACACACACACACACACACACACACACACACACACACACACACCTCATACAGGAGTCAGATTACAACACTACTGCATGCATTTCAATAATATGTTGTTACTGAGGAGGTAAACATACATCATACACCTGCAGAAATATCTGACTACTTTCAAATAGGCAGGTCCATATTTATTTATTTATTTATTTATTGCCTTTTTTAACATTTTATATTCATGTTACATTTTGTTTAGGGGAGAATAGGGTCAGTTGAACCTGTGTCTGATATAGCCACGCCCTCTTGGTACTTAAATTACCTCAAATCATGGAAGGGTGGTAAGAAAACCAGAACTCAGTCCTGTATTTTAAATAAATAAAGATGTTTGGGACATTATTCCATGTTCATTTAAGTTAGGGGAGTGAAAGCTCTAGGTCAACATCACAAACTCAACATAGACCCTCTGTTGGAGAGAGTTTTATCAAAATGGAGGTTTTGGAGTAAAATGAGACCCTAATGTCAGGTAATTTGAACCACAAAAGCTGCTTATTCCTCACAGGCTTTATATGATTCGCTATATTGTACAGAAAAGCACATTTAGACATGTTCTTTCTGTAGTTAACACACAAAGCCTGCAGTTTCACATTCACTTTAAATAAAACTTGAACCGAACTTAAAACATATTCACTTTTAATTATTTATTTTAAAGAAAATAGTTTTTTGTTCCATAACAGCATTAATACAGCTAAAAATTGTCTTCAAACTGTTTATTTTTTTCAAAATGTGTGAATGATGGATGTTTACTCTGTCCTTTTAACCCTACACTGGGCCAAGTTGTAACATAAGTCTCCTCTTTTATTATTTTTAGCCAACTTGCTTAATTTCCATGGGTACACAACACTCTGATTATTTATATAATCACTATTATTTGACTCAAGTACATTCATTTTGTAGTTCAAATTCAAACGTAAACAGTGTGTCATCTTACCTCAGACTCTCCTACTTGTGTGATTTTCTGCGGGGGTAGTTTGAGTCTTACTCTGAGACACAGATACTACAGTTTAAGCGGCACCAAGGTGCTGTAAAAATACTCCAGTACAATAAAAATTACTGCGTTCAACCTTTTATCCAAGCGCGAGTAAAAGTGCAAAACCGTGAATTCAGAATATCCTTTCAACAGCTTGTTTCTGCGTCATGATAAAGCCACTTGGTGCATGGAGTTGTCACGTACATGCGAGTATGAAGTCATGACATGATGATACAATATGGTACAATCTTGATTCTTCATTATGGTTTTGTGTTAAAATGACCACAGCTGCAGGTGAGACTGTTTTGGATTCAGTTTCCTTCATGTGAAAATGAAATGAGCACATTAATTTTAGAGAGCGGTTTTGATCTTTTATGTTCTCAGCTCACGGGACGCTCGTTTCCTTTAGTGTTCCTCGTTGCTGGCACACGGAGAGAGAGTAAAGTCTTTCTCTCTGGCTGTTTCAAATAAGAGCAAGACGTCATAGTTTTTGAAATAATAGCTGCACTGTATCAATCCATGTGAGGCCACCCACTCGGGAGGGAGGCCTGAACGGCATTGTGGGAAGTCTCAAGCTGTTCCCTGAACCCTCTCAACGTAGTTTGATGTGAAATTTGTACCGTTATAAAACTGTTAAGCCTCTTGATAATCACTGGACCTCATTCATTCAGCGTTCTGATGCACAAATTATTTCTTAGACAATAGGACTTTTTTAACCCTTTATTTAGTCTGAGAAACAGAAGGCAAAGAACGGGGGCCCTTTGTGACTCCTTGTTCCTCGCGTCTGCTGTCTACTTCTCTAAGTTGAGGGTTAAAAAGTCCTGAGAACAAGCGTGTGTACGAACATGTCATGGATGAGGCAAATCGTCTTCTGGGTCATGATGTGATCTTGTTTTTCTGACGTACAAATAGGTAACTGTGCAGGTTCTTTAAATATTTAACTTGTACTCAAAAAATCAGGGAACAGATCAGCGTTTCATATTGAATTTAATACTTCTGAAATTATTTCTTTTTAAATTCTCACAAACAGTCATGCTATAGAAATCAGTACACCTCTTTAACCAACAACAGTGTAATACTGCACAACAAACCAAAGAAACACCACACACCCAAACAAATCACGAATAAACAAAAATTTAAAAAATAAACCTCATTCAACGGGTGCAACTACACGCATGTCTTCTGCACATAGACAGTCTCGCTGTCAAGGTCGAGTGTAAACTGTTTTGCAGTTAATAAAAGTGAACAGTGCTGAGCTCAGGTTGCAGGTTCAGGTCCAGAAATAATTTATATTGCAGCTGTCTGGCTTTGCAGACCGTTTTACACAAGCGACACCGACGCTGTTTAGATGAAAACAGTCAACAATTATCGCTCACGTTTCCTCTCAGTATGTCTACAGTAGACATGCAGTGTTTCATTTTCCAAAGTATTATCAGATTGGCTACAATCTCTGAGCATCATCAGTTTGGGGAACCAGTAGGGAGTGGTGCCACTTTACCAGTCACTCTAATTTAAATAGTCGGGTAAAGTTAATATGTAGAAGAAAAGGGCTGACAATCCCAGAACAACAACATTTGTGTGCAAATGCAGAGCTGCAGGTGGAAATAAAAACCTTTACTCTCTGTCCGTCTAGGTGGTGTGTTTCCGCTGAGCAGAATTCAGCCGGACAAAGTTCCCACACTTGAGGCAGCGTGAGTTGGAGTTGCCCTCTTTCCTTGGAATATGCCAACAGTGGATGCAGCGCACTCTGTACTTCTTATACCTTAAAGAGTCATCACAAACACAATTATGAACATGGTGGTGATTCAGCTTCTCTTCTCAATACTTACACACAATAAATGTGTCAAACCAATCCTAAACTATCATTCGTTCAAGCATTTGTCAACATGGTGAAATGCAATATTAAACAGATTTATTATGGTTTTCTTATACTGAAGGCAAACAGGGGGGAAAAGCAGTGTTGCGTTAGTACCCCTGGTTGAATATTCCTCATAATACACGATGGTCAGTATAGACTCACTGATACATTCTGCTGGAGTTCAATTCAGGCTCCGGAACCTGATGAGCTCTGCAGAAGATGAAGTGATGTTTCACTTCTGTATTTCTGCTGAATAAGGCTGCCAATCGAATGTATTGATATTATATTCAATGTATTTTCCTCTTGCACTGCCACCTGCTGGTCATTTTGTTTCACTATTTATGTTTCTCAGAACCAGGCTACACTATTTTTCATTCAGGAAATTTTAGTGCCTGACACATTTTTTTGAAATGTGGGTCTTTACTTAACATTAAGTTAAAAAGGTCAGTCCCTGGCTGTACCAGCTCAGAGCCACTGGGGATCATGGACCACAGTTGCAATATATTTTACAGTTGCCATCACTTTTGTTCCTTATTGTTGCAGAAATTGTAATTTTTTTTCCCGGTGGTCTGATCCTTTTATCTTATTATATTATTATTGTTAATAGGTATGTTGGCTGTTAAGATTATGATCGGGATCAACTGGATATGTTAATGTCCTGTGTAAAAAGTGAAAGCAAATCTTGTATGTATAATGTAATGTAATGTATAAAACAAGGTTCGAGTGAATGAAAATGTAAAGAATGTCTGCTTCAAAACTAAGACAACATTCCCACTGAATTGTTGCTCCATATCCAGTGGATCCCGTTCATAATCTTAACAGCCAACAACAGCAGCGTTGATTAAGCCACCTTATTCCACATGCATTACAGAGAGGGGTCCCATCCTCTGCATCCCTCCACATAGGAGTCTTCCTGGTGCAGCACGACGCACAAACTTTCTCTCCTGGTGAGAGAGAAAAGAAACTTGCTGAAGATGAAAAGCAGTCTGCGTCAGAATGAAGGAGGTGCTTTGTATCAAATACTGTTTTGATGAGTGAGTGAGGGTGAGTTGAACGAGACACTTTTTTAATCCCATAAAAAGGAGACATGATTGCGAATAAACTGTTAAATGTTTGCATTTTGAGACGTACTATGAAGCAGAGAGGATCTCAGTTGCTTTTTGGGGACCCAGGATTAATGAAAAGATGACATCATCGTAAGTAGCAGCTGCAAAGCTTTAATTCATGTTTAGTCTCCAGCTATTACATGATATTAAAGTGTTTAAAACTCATTCTGGTCTTTGGATGTTTGCCAGCAGGTAACCTTCATGTTCATTACACTTGCACAAAGCTAAGTAGTTACTATTATAATGTAGTGGCGCCCTCTAGTGGAATAGAGGGGCATTTTACAAATAAATGTGAGAGAACTAGTGATTCAACCTCAAAATAGTTAGTCTTTTTTTCTCCTCACAGGAAAAGATATTAAAATGTTCCACACTGAAGTCAGAATAAACTTTAAAAATCGGAATGTCAACATAAACTGACAAACTTGATTCAGTGGACAGTGCAGTTGTCAGCTGCTACCCACTTGAATCTGGGAGCTTGATTGTCAGGTCACTCTCCTCTTCCGAGCTGCTCGTTTTGAGGGATTTCTGAGTCGTCCTCGGTTTCCTCCCACTCTTGCTGGGCTTCTTGCTGAGGTGGGAGCAACAAAGAACAATTTAGCTGAACTGAATTGTTAAATGATCGTGCAATAATTTCATGAGAAAGATGAGTAGAATATTGCCTATCAGACTTAACTCACACATCTGGACCAATCACCTGTACTTAGAAGTTATAAGGAGCCGACACTGATCCCTACTGTCGTCCAACTCTGTGTCCATCCTGAACGTCACTCCTTGGAAGTCTGGGTCTTTGATGTCAGCGCTCCGGCTGGGATTTGGTTGTTTTCTGGGAGTTTTGGTTCTCCATATGGACTTGGAGGAGCAAATAACTGTGGATACTCCTTCTTCATTCTGCATGGGTCTGAGTTCATCATCTATGGATGTGGAAGGTGAGGGGTTTGCTTCCCCATCATTGTCTGAGGCTTTCAAAAGCGCTTCCTGTGTAGGATCACGTATATATTCTGTTTTAGATGATGTGATTCTGCCGTCTTGTTGAGCAAGGCTCGAGGGTGGCAGCTGGGTGTCACATGGAGGCTCTGCAGTAAAAGCAAGGTTTGCATTGTGGTCTAGCATCAGTGCTGGCTTGGATAGAGCCACAAATGCATCTTCACTTGGTTTAAATGCAAGCTGAGTAGTAAAAGATGCATCAGGAATGTGTGTCAGTGATGAAGCATGTTCAGAAAAGTGGAGATGCAAAATCTCCTCTTCAGTAGAGGAACAATCCCTCTTATACTCCTGGACCTCCTCCAGCTGTCTGTCAGCCAAGAACTTGACTTCCTGTCCGTCTCTCAGAGAAGATGCTGAGGCATTTTCCTCCACCTGCTCTTGTCTAACAGCTTTTCCAGTCGTCTGTGGTTGAACATGACAGCGTTTGTGCAAACAGCTGCCTCCTCCGCCGTAGCCCTGTCTTATGTTCTCCTCGCAGATGGTGATTTCATGTCCCTCACAGATAAGAGGAGATGGTCTCAACAAGCACCCAACACTAACACAGTCACCACCAGCGTCAGGAGCACCTGCTCCTGCAGCTGTTGAGTGGTCTACTTTGATGGTAGGTGACACTGATCTTGCAGCTGGTTCTCCATCTCCTTGATGCATGAGCCTCTCACACTGCAGGTTGATGAGACTCAGCACTCTGAAGGGGCTGCTGCATCCAGGGTGTGATGCAACTGAAGCTGCCACCTTGTCATAGAGACTTCTGTCTCTCCTATCTTGATCGAGAGGAAACGTACAAGATGGACTGGGATCCACCTTCTTCCTCTCCACTGTGAAAGGGTCTTGCCTGGATGTTTCATTAAGCCAAGCAGACAGCGAATTTGCATCCAGAATGCTGTTGTGAAGGGGGGGAGCTAATTTTGAAACTTCCTGGAAGAGGTAGAAAAGAGATTTGGAAGTATCTGCTTCCTCTGTGCTCTGGTTTTCCTGCATGATGGCAGCATGCGTCTCTGGACCTGAACTCATCTTGTCTGCATTGTGAATAAAAATAAACAGCTTTTAGATAAGAAAGATAAGATAGAAGATAAAAAGTTGTGCTTGTGGTCTGGATTCCCTAGAAGACACTGAGAGATTATCAATAAAGGGAGTAAAACATTACGATTGCCGTCACTTAATGTTTCAACAATTGCAGTGTTTACCAGGTTTTTTTGGTTTTGTTTTTCAAACTGTCCTGCAGTAACAGTCGTGATATCAGGCTCATAAAAACATGAATTTCAGAGGTTGGTCACAGGGGTTATGATGCCCAACATTGCAGGACCAAAAGATTCTACATGAAAATGCAACAAACAAACAAAGTTGAGATGTCATGAATGATGAAGCAGAGTGTGTTAATATATCCATCCATTTTCTACTGCTTATCCTATTTAGGGTCGGGGGGGGTTGCTGAAGCCTATCCCAGCAGCCTTCAGGCGAGAGGTGGGGTTCACCCTGGACAGGTCACCAGTCCATCACAGGACCAACATATAGAGACAGACAACCATTCACACTCACACCTACAGTCAATTTAGAGTATCAATCAGCCTCGTCCTCTCTTTATGTCTTTGGACTTGATATATATTCTTTAAAAATAATAACTACAGAAGAGAGAAGAGAATCTGAAATTCAACTCTGTGCACAAGGAAATGCATCATTGACTGCGAACAGTGTGATGATGTGGTCTGATGTGTCAGCTGCTACAGAGACAACAGAGTGACTGGCTGGGGGCAGGTTATTCCAAGTGTACTGGAATTAGCAGATACATGGGAAGTGTGATGGTCCGCATGTTCTCCCTGTTCCTGTGTGGGTTCTCTCTGGTACTCCAGCTTCCTCCCACAGTCCAAAGACATCAAGAGGGGACGAGGCTGGGCACTTCTGTCCAGGGTGAACCCCGCCTCTCACCCGAAGGCTGCTGGGATAGGCTCCAGCCCCCCCGCGACCCTTAACAGGATAAGCAGCAGAAAACGGATGGATGATGTCACAAAATCGCTCTGACTTTGGTGTCAGAGTTCGGTTCTTACTTCTGTACGTTAGTTTAACGTTCTTAGATTTGTACATGTGCTCATATTTTCCTCTTCCTAAGATCAGGATTTACTTCCTACTTACCCTTGGATAAATTAAACATCTTCAACAACCCCCAGCCTCTTGGTAGAGCACTGGCGTTAACATCCCCTCAAATGTGTTTCTCCAAGATCTGATGATAAAAAGATCCACTGCGTGAAAACTTAGTTGTTTGTTGTTGCAATTAGCAGGAAAAAATGTATGGATTGTACAAGCACCATCCTACGCTCACAACTGGCAATGAACACCTCAAAAGATTACAGGCCATGTTCACTGAACCCTAAGCAGATTTTCCCTTCATTCACGTGAGTTTGGACGCTCAATCATTTGTGTTTATTCACCCCTCAAAAACGAAACTCCAGAAAATTTCTCTTCAGAAAGGGAGAGGAAGGTTGTTCTACAACGTTGTCGTCAGTTAGGTTTGAAGTACCGATCTTGACTGATTGTCTGAATCTCGGTCCTCAACAGATGGTAGGAGAACTCCACATCACTTGGGTTCTCATGTTTTTGTTCCAAATGGTACGTCTCATTCTTCTGGGTGAGTAGTGACACGTGGAAGCAGGCAGAGATACAGCCTGACTCAGACCTGACCTCTGCAGCGAGGATGTTGAAGAGGCCCACAGGATCAGGATGAACAGCCTCTGTGTAGGTTGTCATGGTGCTGCGTTAACAGCAGAGTAGATAACAATGGTCGCGTTCTTCGGAGGCATCAGCTCTACCGCGATACTTCCCTGTTTCACAGTGTTGTAGGTCTCACCAATGAACCGACTCCCATGCAGCAGTATGCAGTAGATGGAGACGGCATCAGCACTCCAGGGATCAGGGTCAGACTGCTGCCGATCTGGTTCAACACCTCCTCAATGGACCACAGCTCCTTTGTCTTTTTCTGGTCATCAAGAGCTGCTTCGTCAGTCTTTGTGAATGACCTGGCTGAGAATGCAGTCTTCCCCCATGTCTCAGAATATGATGCGTTATATTATACGAAAGCGCATCTCAGAATGCCAGTGTGGAGAGGGGCTGCAGTACATGTAGAACTGTTAAATTTGAAATATTCTCATTGGATTGGATTTTCCCTTTTAACTTCCTCCTAACATCTTGTGGTTGTGATGTTACTCATTATTTTCAGAAATGACACATTATTAGCTTATATTGATAAATACAAATCATCTTTTTTATTTCTACCTTAAAAATTAAATAAAGCTCAAACTACCACTTCCTTCAAAATATCTGGACTTCCCATACTGAAATGTATTTTGAGTATTTAACTCACCGTAACAATTGCAGTGAAGCTTCTGGGTCCTCTGGTGTGTTTTAAAAGGTTTAAACTCTGCAACAAAGTTTTAAAATGTCGACAAATTCGCGGTTGTTCGAGGGTCGCGAGGGCATTTGGCACTGCAGTGACGCTCGAGCCCGACACTTCAAAAAGATACCGACTAAAATGTAGAAATTCGAATTGCAAATTTAATCGATGTTGATTTTCTCCTGTCGATTTTTTAAAGTTGTCGACAGACTGCACTGATATTATTAACATATAACAGTGATTATCTGAGCGCAGTTAATTATTGATTAACATCGAGTATGAACAATATGGTATTGTGTAAACAGGATCATGACGGTTCATCTGAGAATCTCCCCATTAATGTGATCCATCGGTCCTGTTCCTACCTGTCATGGCAACTCTCTGCCATTTGGATCTGATTTGAGTTCAGAATCAAATCAAACCTGCACGTTTCATGTGATCGCTTCCCTTGCTGCTCACCTTACATCGTCAAATCGATGATCATCGGGATCTTTTATTCCCTGGACCGTTTCGTTGTCGCTAGAGCTGAATGTGTGTTTTGGATCAGGAAGAGGTAACGCGGGTGTTTTAGGTTTGCTAGATTAGGCCTGCTAGGCCATAAAAGGGTCCCTCCTCCCAGGTCCAGTCCGCCTCGGTGGCTGCTGCACCAGAGAGCCGAATTCAGGGTTAACTCTAATATATCTATATATATATATATATATATATATATATATATATATGAAACTATAATTGAATGCAAATTGTACAGACTGGCTAATCACAAGATGCATGTTGTTAAAACAGCATTTTAGTTGTATTTGAGCCACTGAATGATACCTGTTGCAAGTAACAAGCAAAATGGTCTGAAAACAAATTTAAAATGCATTTTATTGCACAACTTTAAATATTTTTAATGTCAAATACATGACATAGATAATTGTTACATTTGTGCATAAATTGGAAACATACAGTAGACTCAAGTAGCTGAAGGGTGGATGTGGTGAACTCATTCAAAAACACACCTGAACTGGATCTGATCATCAAGCCCTGATCAGCCGGGTTGACAGCGAAAGAGAAGGATAAACAGGGGATAATGTTTAATTACAGCCCTGTTCAATTTAGTGTCCCAGCTGTTCCAGTGAGGCGACATGCACATCACCACAGCCCTGGTGCACCTTAATGGAACAGGACCATAATCAATGTCCTCATTTCCACCTGTTAAAGGCTGCGGCTGCACAAAGGAGCCTGTCGACGTCTCCAGAGCGTCACAGTAAACGGCCTTCATGTGATGATTGAAGCAAAAATCAAGCTTTTCTCCTGATTACTTTTAGGTGTGATCTCTTGCTTAAAAACAGGAGGCATTTTGAAATGCTTGTGCGTGAATAAAAGGTAAGATTTATTAGGAGCCCAACTATTGAGTTGGTTCATAAATGAGTCACCACAAACCCTTACATGTAAATGCTATGCATACAACGACTGACAAGTGAATCAAGGTGATAATGATGGACTGGCGACAATGACTCAGCATCTTAGGAAACTTGTGCGTATATGAGCTGTAACAAGGAATGTTCCATTCAAAGACTGAGAGGTGGACTTTGTTAAATCTGCAATCTAAAACACAAATATGAAATGTCCTCGGGTGTTTTAACAAAGAGCAGCTTGAGAGATTGAATGGCGTCTTAACGCTGGCCTGAGACCACTCCACATAAATAAATACACTGTCAATTGAGCGTCACATGTTTCTTTTGTTGGACGTAACCATTGATTTGGCCTTCAGTGAGATTCCTATGGTGTCTGCCTGTTCTCATCTGCAGACC
>NC_141327.1:14935836-15223336 GCF_037954235.1 Aulostomus chinensis | reverse complement strand
TGTTCCTTTTGATTATACTGCCTGATGGCTACACCGCGCAATAAGTCATACGCCTCCACATAAACACATATGCACTTCCTTCTCCAATCACTCACACTGTAGTGCTCAGACTAGACATGTCTCAAGACACACACACACACACACACACACACACACACACACACACACACACACACACAGCAAAAATTTTCCTCCTCCCCAATCCCCTGCTGGCCTGCACTCACTTTGCTCTGCACCTGACCCAGCTTGAGCAGGCTCTACACTGAACTGTGCACACTGTAACATACACTGTAACACACACTGTAACACACTGTAATACACTGTAATACACTGTAACTCAAACTGTAACTCAAACTGTAACACACACTGTAACGCACACTGTAACTCACACTGTAACACACACTGTAATACACTGTAACTCAAACTGTAACACTGAAAGTTCACAAGTTTGCACTCTTGCACAGCCATCAGTAAGAGCTAGTATAGCCTGAGGCATTTTCACATTGAACTCCAAAACCTTCCTTTCACCACCTCGTTTAAGGCCGATTATTTCGTTCACATTATACATCTGTATCTGATCCTTTTTGTCTTCTGAGCAGCCAGATTACATCACGTTCATGCCCATCTCTTTCAACTGTGCCTACAGTGACAACACAGAGGGATCACACTGCTCAAAGGAGCAGGACTTTGAGGGAAAAGGGCAGATTGCGTACATTTACTGGGTAGTTTTCAGGACAGTTAAGTGAATTCTTGTTTCAGAATTGGTTAACAGCGGTTGTACTCAAGCATCTTCAGACCAGTACTTTCTACCTTTCTGGTAGGGTGGTAGAAAGGACACATCAATTTTTGGCTCTTTCCTGAAGGCAATATAGGGTTAGAGGACTGCGGATGATATCATACATAATAATCTAGCTAAGAAACAAGCTTCCTCATTTTAAAATATTATTAATTTCCTTACTATAGTAAAAAGTTATTACAAATACAACCTTTCTGAGCTTGCTAACATGCCACAACATATCTGCAAAGCCCTTTTTTGGGGATGTAGTAAGGACACTTTCTTTTCTGTCTGACTTCTTTTGTTTGCTTTACATGGGACTGAAGAAACACAGATGATCTTCATTGGCCATCGCGTTGCCTTTGGCATCCTGTCAGAACTGCTCAGTTGTTAGATGAGGCAGGGTTCTCAGCCAGATAGCCCTTACACACCTAAACCGTCACCATCCCCGACCCAAAAATCAACCGATTGAGGGCCGAGCTTGTCATGTTGCCAACAGCCGTGTAGAAACAACATTTGGACATCTTAGCAATGAAACAGCGATCTTCTGAGCCCCTCCAGAGAATACATTGTATCTGTGTACAGTTTATGTTTCCAAGGAGAAATAAAGAATGGGAAAACATTTAAGAAATGTTTCCTAATAGTCCGTTGGGTGCTTTTCAATCACTCCCATCAGTGCACCCATGACTGTGTTTTACTTTTGCCCCCTGCAAAATACATTCGAAACTTTTGGAATGTTATTTAGTGGTGATGTATTTTTCAAAAAAGAAATTGAGCAAAACAGGAGGATGAGACCGGTAATCATTCTGTCCCCACTCTGAGGACGATAGAGGCCCAGATGGGACAAGAAGATTCAGCCTGGCACATCTTTCTTTTGGGGATTTTACTGACCAGCCAAACATAATCTCTCTAACAGATGAATTTTTTTCTTTTTACAGTTTCAATGGAATTAACTTGTCATTTTGTGTGGTGTGTAAGAGTTTTCATAAACCGCTGTCTGAATTTGCAGGAAACATCTAATTTCCAGTCAACACAAGGGAAAAGAAAATTTGAAAAATGGGAGTTGCAAGGTTTTTCCAAGTGTGTGTTTGTATCCCTCACTGTCTGCGTGTCCATTTCACTTCCCCTATTGAACATTATGTCAGGCTATACTACAAGCACATTATCAGGTGCGATGATCTATTGGTCCTCAGGGCTGTTTCATTTAGTTTCAGTTGTTTCTCAGCATTCCGCCGGGAACCGTCTGCTCAGACTTAGATGGATGTCAGATGTGTGTTTAAGAGAGTTTGAATGTTTCACATTGCTTTGGATGATGCAGCCACGGGAATGTATGTGCAGGCATTATGAGCCCAAGGCAGAGCACGATATTTTGTTACTCTGTTTGAGTAAAAGTATTTATCTTACAACTTTTTGCTCCTGCTCCCTACATTTTAACAAAGACGTCGGTTCTTCCTATCCTCTCAAACTGTTAAAAAAAAACAGGTTTGTTACCTTTGTTCTGATACTTGACAGACAAAAGCAATGTGAAAACATAAATGGTGGGAACACACAGTAGGAGACATCAGAAATTATATTAAAAAAAACAAAGCTCATATTTGCAAAGTGTTATTCACATTCAAATAAACACTTCAGTTCAAAAAAAGATTAGACTTCTCTGTCAGTTGTTTGACAGTTCAGGTTTTCAGGACGTGCGTGGTGAAGATGGTGGTGGTGTATCAGGAGACAAGTGGGAGCACCTACATGAGTATGTGGATGAAAATGAACAGCAGGCAAAGCTGGAAAATAGACTCTATTCTTTCACTGATTATTCTCAAAAATAATCAGTTTAGGCAACTGGACTCACCTCTTGTAAGGGAAGACGTCTTCACTTGTGTACTTCTACCATCTTTGACACGAACCAACAATTATGTATTCTTTTTGCCTTGATGGACAGATAAATGGGCGGCACAGTTGTGCAGTGGTCAGCACTGTCGCCTCACAGCAAGAAGGTTCTGGGTTCGAGTCCCGGCTCCAGCACGGGATCTTTCTGTGTGAGTCTCCATGTTCTCCCTGTTCCTGTTCCTTCCTCCCACAGTCCAAAGACATCAAGAGGGGACGAGGCTGATTGATACTCTAAATTGACTGTAGGTGTGACTGTGAGTGTGAATGGTTGTCTGTCTCTATGTGTTGGCCCTGTGATGGACTGGTGACCTGTCCAGGGTGAACCCCGCCTCTCTCCTGAAGGCTGCTAGGATAGGCTCCAGCCCCCCCGCAACCCTTAACAGGATAAGAGGTAGAAATGGATGGACAGTTTAATGAGCAAACAGCAGTATAGTTGTTTCAGTAACAATACTTGAACCAGAACAGCTGCTGAGCTTGACCCTTAAAAGAAGTGAGCAACTGTTCCATGTAATATTATTATCTCATCAGCTCCATAATCTATTTACACCAATGAGTGCATATGTGGGCCTCCCTGCTCTCTGACTCACCCGAACCTTGGAGAGTAGCTAATTAGGAACAGGTAGAAAGCTGCTCTGATGACCTTTCCTGCTATGTCTGTGTGGGAATGCTTGTTCCTGCTCCAGACAAAAGAGAAACTTACCATCAGCGTGAGTAAACTGGGCATTGAACAAAACAGCTTCTTAGTCAGACTCTTGTGATGTTTATGTGTCAGCTCTGGGACACTTTCTCCTTTGTGTGTAACACATTTAAATGTCCCTCTGGGGCTCAGTTGTGTGTAATTAATGACCTTTTCCACACACAACAATAAAACCTGCATAGTTGTCAGCAGCGGGATGTTTGTTTCTCTTGAGGTCTGACTGTGGTTTTAGTGGTTCAGTTTGTGGCAAGCGTCTAGCGTCTGGTCTGTGATAGACGGCTCTGACCACTGACTGTTGACCTTTAACAAAGCAAAGCTGCAGAGAGGTCAGAGACCAAAGAGGTCATGAAGGTGCTACAAATCATGCAAACAAATCCAAACACACTAAGGAAGTCACGGATCCACTCCAATAATATTTTTATACTCTTTTGTGTTTACTTTTATTTCAAATAAGCATCTGAAGAGGAATATACTTCATGTTGATTATAAAGTTCTAACGACTGAACTTTCTGTCTTCTGCTGTCTGGCTAATTTGTTGCTAATTATTTATAATTTGCTTGGCAAAGCAACTGAATGGGTGCGAAGTTACAACATGTTCACGTGTACACTGTAGAACCTGAACGATTGTTGTTGAGTACTGAGCACATAACTGCACAAAGACGTGTTGATTATAATCATTGATGCATTTGAGAATTTGAAAAAGGATGTTTTTTAAATAGTGTTCGTGTTGTTGATCTTTAGTCTTCGTTGGTGTCCAGCAGCAAGTGCGTGGCGAGCATTTTCTGAATTTACCAAGAAGTCTTGTGAAGGAAAAAAACCTCATTCATGAATTCAATCCATCAATAAATTGAAAACAAATAATTTTTGGATGAAGTATCATTCAAAGTAAAGAAAGACTAACTAGTTTAGTTCTCAGAGCAACCTCTAGCGCGTCGTAAAAAGCATTCAAGCTGAAGTGCAAAGTGAAAAATATATGGATGACAAATTAATTAAAATAATAAATTAGAGCTGGCAAGCTAACAGGTAACATGATTTGGGGAATAATAGAAAAGTACCTGAAGTATACATGCAAGTGGCATGGTTGGATTTGATGAATATATTCCAACGAGATTAAATCGGAATATATTAGCCACAATAATTTGGAGATTTAATGGCCTCTGGCCTGTTACAAGTATAAATAGGTGGCTTTGCAATGGATAAGGTTGAGAACCTCTGTTCTAATATACAGTACACCTAATAATACTGTATTTGTGAAGCAGAATCCCATGACTTTTCCCAAACTCCTTGGCTTTATTTATTTTTCCAGAAATACTCCAGTCTTTACAATCGCGATCGTAAAATTCCATAGCTTTTTCCTGTTTTTTTTTCATGACCTAAATCCTGTAAAACAGCAGCAGGGCAGTGTGAGAGGGATTTTTTCAAAAATAAACTGAAGTGCAGAGAGCAGCTCCAGACCTGCTCTCTTTACTGACAGCAAGTAAAGACGATGCGTGCGTGCATATGTGTGTGTGTGTGTGTGTGTGTGTGTGCGCGCGTGTGCGTGTGTGTGAGAGAGAGCCTGAATAAGACAGACCGTGAGAGTGAGCAACAGAGTATTATTATGATTAAGAAAATCAACCACAGATTATGCATGTATCTACATGTATTTTCTTTCATCCAAATGTAAAGTGTTCATGTATGCGTGTGTGTGTGTCTGTGTCTGTGTCTGTGTCTGTGTGTGTGTGCGTTCAATTAAATTTTGGCAGTAACAGACTGTAATTGACCCTTCGTGATCCAGACGCAGCCTCTGTGAAACAGTGAGTCCAGAATCTCTCTCTGGGGGTGTGGAGGTGTTAACTCCACGACAGACGTGACTCTGTTTCACTCTACATGATCCAGTTTGTCACTGCAGCCGTTTTATTTTTATTTTACAGACACGTTTTAAAATATAACACCAACTTCTTGTAAATGCCAGGTCTATTTAGATGTTTTGTGCAGATAAACACTGAGGCATACATCTAGATTACTATGCTTTTCCTCACAAGAAGGAACAGCGTTTGATATCTAATTTCCATTCATTATTACAAATAAAAGATTAAAAAGACAGTTGAGAGTTCTGGAGCACATAAGTTGGTGTCAAGACAGAAATGGCAGTTCGTTGTTAAGAATTTTTCTGTTTGTGTTAGCGTGTGAGCTCATCTTAGAGAGCAGGTTCTTCCCTCTGTCGTCCAGAACAGACAAACCAAATGTGGATGATTAGGAACTCTAGGCTGTACAGCATTCTCCCAGCACGTCAATAAAACAAAAAAAAGCTGCATCTTCCTCACTATGAACAGTGTGATTATTCAGTCAGGGGAGGAGGTATTCAGTATGAGTTTACACCTGTATTTCATGGGGGCTGTTGGCCACATGCAGCATCAGCGGGACAAAGCAAGATCTTCTTCCTGCTCCTCTGCCTCCGCTTGTTCTGTTCACCCTGCGTTACAAATGGAACGAATGGATTCTGTTGGGTTTCTGGATTCTGTTGGGTTTCTTGAGGCCCTTAGATGCCACTAAATCCTTCACTCTGGTATTTTAATCTCTCTGGAATCCAGCTGATCACCAAAATTGCAGCGAGAGATGTAAGGATTTTACATTGAGACTCATAGCTAAACAATACAAAGATGATTTGATTCTTGCTGGCCAGCATCTCAACATCTCTGAGATCCCCAAGATACATTTATTTAAATACTCATTACAAATGTGTTGTGATAATTAGGATGGGAACCACAAAAGGAAAACTGTAGTGTTATTTTTTTTTAAAGGATTAAGTTAACACATTAGACCTTGTCTTGTTTTTTTTTTCCAATTGACGGGTAACATTGATTTCAATTAAGTTGCATAAAAAATACTATACTAACATTCTATTTAGTGCTAAAATGTGAGGGTTTTTTTTTAGCATGTTGTTAAATTTGGTATGGAATCAAATGTGCACAAACTGCACAATCTCTTGGGTAATATTAGAGTGCAGTCGTATGGACACAACTGTCCCATAATGCAATGCAGTAGTGATGCCAACAATAATATAACAGATAATATGGTGGGAAGTGACCAAAGCAGCTCGGATGTAACATCAACAGTGCTTTAATTTGATTTAAATCAGTCCAGTTTATTTTTGTAAGTATAGTTTTTCACCCTGCTTGGTTGCCATGGTGACACATCTCTAACCCAGCAAGGAGACTTCAGGAAGTGATCTGAGAAGTCACACTGAGCAGGATGACAGCATCCATATTTAACATGTAGCCCGTGATCATGCCCCAACCTTAGTGGGTATTATTTTACCCCTGGTGTCCCGGGTCGCTTTAACACAAACAACAATGCAACCTCATCTTAATGTATCTGAACTCAAACCGTCAAGGTTTCATGAACCCAACCTAGTTTTACCCCCTGCTGAGAATCGTGACATCTGTCACTCCAACGTGTCTTGAGCCTTTAATAGTTTCTTCATGTGACATTTAACCTAATTCTCTTTCTCAGGTTTCAAAATGTCGGACAGGGAAGTTTAATGGAGGAATCGATGCCATGTGGCTCGGAAAAAAGTTACTCGCTTTTCCATTTTTTAATCAAACATTGTCTTCCCCCCCTTTCATGAAGAGATGTGTGGAGGTCCGCTCCAGTCTTATCTACAACGTCTACGCTTCACTCACCCCAGCGTCATCTCTTGAATAAACCCCCATCTTTCACTCTCTCACTTTGGGACCAAAACAAAACTCAAGCACAGTATTTTTTGTTATTTTTTCAACGAATCAGACCAACATTTCTACAGAACAACCAGTCTCAACAGTATAAGCAGAGGATTGTTAGGGTTGCCCGCTGACTGAAATGGTTTAAAGCAGCATTTTTAGAGAGTGTGTATGAAGACGGGGGGCTCAATGGTTTCTTTTAATTGTTGCATAAGATTGCGGTATATTTAGGTTGATCCATGCATGCGCACTAAGCTGTAAATGCCCTCAAATTTCAAAGATGATTACCGGTACATGTGTGGAGGATTGCATTTGAATTGAATTAACTCATTCACAACCACGTCTTCCTTTTTATTTTTAGATGTTGTGCTTTCCCTGCATTGTGTGTGTTTTTTTTTCCTTTCTTTTTCTTTTTTTTCTTTTTTTTTTGATGTTTGTGTGTGCATTGCTCTCGTCTCCTGCCGGGGCTCTGTTATCACCTGGAGCTCAGGGCTTTATCATTAAACAGCAGAGATGATAAGAGAAAACTCAGGATGCATTGTTGCCTCGTCTGAGACGTGTCTCGGATCATAACGCAAGCATGGCTGCTGTCCCAAAATAACCAGATTTAAAGTTTAAACTGGTTCTCCAAATGTTATGCAGTGCTGCGCAACACACAATCCAAAATAGATACATCAGTAATAATGAAAAGTGATGGCAGCATTTTGTGGATTAGAGTAAAGGAGGTACTATTACTTTTATTTTTTTAAAGAGGAATGTTCCTTAAGGCGAATTTATCTCCACACCAGATTTAAGAGAGGACACATGATTTCTTTTATAATTTGCGTGAAGGGTTAACCTTAACACGACACCTTAAGAAGTTATGTGATGTCTCAATTTAAAACGTTACTGACAGCATAATGTGGGGAAATCCCGTTACATGATAATTTGATGTCAGCTCCTCCGCATCATACAAAGTGAATGCCATTTCTTGGTTTAAGGTAATTTCTCCTTTCTGGATTGAATTTGTCCAAATGTGAAAGTCATTTCTGGAGAATGCTAGTACTTGAAAAAAAAACGAAAATCATTTGAAATTCTGCACACCAACATTTGCTGAATGAATTATCGCTGACTAACCTGTCTGAGCTGGGAAGGATTTTCTATTCTGGACGTCAGATTTAATCTGAGTCTCTGATGTTGGTGTTTGTCCCGAATGCTCTACTGCCGCCAGAGACATGTGAGAAGATTAGTCTTTTTCCAAGCTGTTAGAGAGCTGTAATGATTTAAGATTCAAGTAAAGTTAAACAAAGCTTTCATTCTTTTTAAGGGGAGGGGGGGTTAAAAGTGGGCTGGCAGAGGATTATGACAGATTTCTGAAGTGATGGAATGGAGAGCTTGTAAGAGAAGAAGAGGCCCAAGCAGGTCAAATAAAACCCAGTCCAAATTATACAGTTTCTAATAAGCACCAAACTCTCATTACTCTGGGCTTCTAGGTCATACATGTCCAGAGGAAAATACGATATCACAGAAGTGCGCCAAAGAACACACAGACCTTTCACTTCATCTGAGCTGATCATTTAAGCAAATAAGATTACCCAGCAAGACGTTGGGTTCTAAAAGCATTCTGAGAATATCACCAGGGATTTTTTTCAGCCGGGAATCTCTGTTCATATGTGTTTTTTCTTTCTGAATGTTTCTTGTCGATCTCAGCAACTGTAACTCTAACTGGTGTCAAACTTGGGGGTTCCTAAGAAGTGCAGTGTTGAATTATCTGTAATTTGGACATGTAAAATGTTTAATATTAATCCACTCTGATTGAGCCTGTTCTTTATGAGCCACTCTGCTCTGTGTAAAGGGAGGGTGGAGCTTCATGGTTCTGCTGATGGACTTCGCCATTCAGTAGAAAGGAGGTGGACACGAGCCAACACGTCTGCTGCAACAAGATACACAAGAGGTGTTAAGGTAGCCAATACTGTTGAGTGTAGGTCACTCGTGTTTTGGAAGCTCTCAAGAGTGCAGTTCTCAATTGTTGGGTTTCCACTGATGTAATTCTAAGAATCACATTAGGAAAAGACTGATGGAAACAATGTAAATAAAAGAAGTTTTTATGCTTGCTTGAGGAGGTTTTTGCCATTTTTAAAAGAGTAAATTGATAAAAACAAGAGCTGGAAATCCCGAACTTAAATGAACTCTGACATAGCGAATATTTAACTCAATCGTTAATTTCACGGACATTCCCTAACATTTTCTTCCAACATTTTCCCCATCTCCAGACAGCATTAAAGATGTGGTCTGAAATTTCCAGGCTTGATCCTTACGAACAATTACAGCTTGTCCAACTGAAGGTAATTCCGCAAAACCTCTCTCAATTATTTGCTGATAGTCGACTCGTCTTCTCCAGCCATGTTTGTTGATCACTGTTTGCCATCTTTTGGCAGCATCTCCTACTTTGTTTTATCTGTTTCAAATTAGTCGATGGAAACGCAAAGCCCATTAAACAATCATAATAGTTTAGTGCGTGGGAAAATCAGGCAGTTCCAAACCAGTTTATCTGATACACGCTAAGACTGTGGTGACTGTGAAGCACCATCACAGATTAAAACATTAATCTCCCAAGTAAATGCGCTCAAAATCCCTTGAAGAAAGAGTCAGAGCTTTCACATTTGCCAGTTTTGTTGCAACATTCTCTGCAACAATGGTCTGGTGGAAGTGAAGGCTAGTACATATCTCTCTCTCTCACACACACACGCACACACACACACACACACACACTTCAACGACAGGCCAGGGACATAGTGATAAAAGCTTGGTGGGTAGCGGTTGAACTGCCTGGTGTGGTTGTTCAGCTGCGAGATGGTGTCTGCATCAGGCATCCCAGCAGCTTCTGACGCTGAGCAGTGTGAGTTATTACTTTGGGGTTTCCTCTCGATGTGGTCACACATTATGAGGGCACACAGATGCACCTGCAGTTAAACATCTAATCTATACTTTACATATGCAGTGAGAGCATGCAGCTAAGGGGCTTTGAGTCACCCCTGGTCTTATAATCACTTGTTTATTGTCTCACAGCTGTCTGAGGGGGGTTCCAAAGAGTACAACCAAAACCAGACAGGTGAAATGTTGTGTGCCAGGGGCTAGTATGTGTGTGTGTGTATGTGTGTGTGTGTGTGTGTGTGTGTGTGTGTGTGTGTGTGTGTGTTTGTATGTCACTGATTCTGTGCACAGTGCAGGTTTAGTCATATGCATTCCAAGACATGATCACTAACGCCCACGCTGCACACATCCAAGCAAGTAGCCAGACGCAGCCAGACAGAGGGATGATCAAACAAGATCACAACAAAAGTGCCCAACCCTTACCCTAAACTAAACCTAAACACAGTTCTTAATGTTCCAATTAAATCCCGACTCAAAACCTGCCCTTTAAAGGCATCTCAGGAGGTGAAGACCAACCACTATGTCCTCATTTTTTTTCTCAAAATATCTTCACTGCCATGGGTTCAAACTCAGCTCAGTCCTCACAAAGATAGCAGGGTCCCTCACTGTAATTATCCTGCCATACTTACATCATCCTTTCTCTCAGATTTACAATGTAGCACCTGGTCACATTACCTCATACAGACCAAAATAAACAGCTCATACACATCAAAACATACTGTCACAGTCAAGATGTCCAGTTGGTTTATTTATGGATCACACTTAAATGCTGGGAAATCAGATATACAACCAACACAATGAAAAGAAAAAAAAAGAAAAGAAAAATGTGAAACTGCAATAGAAAATATGTCAGCGTTTGGGAACAAGGCGATGAGATTCAATAAATTAGGGGGGAAAAAGGCAAAGACAGAAGGATGACTATTTCTTTACTGGAAGTTTAGCCACAGAGACTGTCTGCCAACGCTTTGGTTTTACAGTCATTTCACCAAAATCGATTCAGTAATCCGGGTTTTAATTAATGTTATAATGCACTGCTGCACTGATGGAGGTTTTATTTCCCATGGTGGATTGAAGGGGGGCCGGGGCGAGGGAGGGGGGGGGGTTACACTTCACATTCCTCTGACACACAGGATGTGCAATTTAGACTAGTCTAATTGTAACCCACCAGCATGTGGAAATTCCCTGTGCGGAAAGAATTCATTACATATTGCTCCTTCTCGTCCCTCGAGGTGTTATCTAAACTCATCAAGTGCTTCTCTGAAGGCCACGTTTACCTTTAATGTAAATTTGATTTGGTTTCACACCACTGACACACTGTAGATGTCACGACTCCTGGGGACACGCTTGGCCCAGCATGTTCCATGTTTCCTGACTGTTAGCACTTTGACACCACCACCACCACCCCCCCCCCCCCACACACACACACACACACACTCACACACACACAAAGGTTAAATATCAGTGACACACAGAAGGGGTGTTTGGGGGGGATTGTCAATCAAACTAGTGAAGGTAAGCATGGAGAAAAACATGTTGTTTTTTTTAGAGGTGCATTTTTCTTTCTTTTACTTTATTATCACTATCAGGGGGTGATCTCACAGCAAAGTGTCAATTCACCACCATCTCTTCACCCCACACTGATGAACAACGGCATTTGAAAAACAGCAAGTAAATCCTTTGGGATCGTTTGCAATGAAAGAAACAAATTCCCTGGTTCAACGGGAGGTTGAAGGGCAGTGGTTGCTGTCGTTAAATCATAAGAAAGCCCACATCAGGCGGTAAGTCGAGGTGGAGGTTGGTACCAGCAAACACCAAGCTGAGCAGCCGGAGACAAGCATTCAACTACCACCCAAGTCCCATCAACAGCACTGCATTTAGCAGCTGAACCTAATCTTTATAGGAACCTGGTGCTGCAGATAAACCAGACCCAAACCAGTTTGAGGTCTTTGTGTGGAGAACAAAGCAGTCAAGAGTGGACAAAGATGAAGGTCAAAAAACACTGGAACCAAACAGTTTTTCCTTAAAGTTACCAAAAGCCTTCCATTCATAAACCTACCAGATGTTAACTGAACCAAGTCATCTTAAAATATTATTTCTGTAAGTGAATAAACTGCAAAACTAGATAGACTTTTACATTTTTATGATAAGATAAGACATTCCTTTATTGATCTCATGACAGGGAAATTCAGTTTATAAAATGTTAAAATAATACAAATTCACATTATGGCATTGTTTCCATTGTGCTTCCATGAAATTTTAACAGATTTCGTGCCAACACATGTAATGTGGTGTTAACAGGTCAAGGTCATTTCACAGATTTGTACAACACTGGTTTGAAATCAGTCGTGCTTTTTCGTTTGTTTCGACACAACAAGTTGGCCGAACCTCAGCAGCAGTAACAGGCAGTCAGGGGCAGCAGCCAGATGAAAAACTGCAGGTTCGTTCGGTGATCTTGAACACCAAGAAAGGGTCCATGTGTGAGAAATTCCTCTGTAAACTCTTCTTAATGATTCATATGAAACCACAGAATGGGAGGATATGCCCGTTGCACAGGCTTCACTCCCTCATGATTTTCTAACTCCCACAGAGCCGATGATTACTCTTGTTCCCTTCCCAACTCCCATTTCCACCATGTGTTCCGTGTTGCTATGTTTCACGTTTAAAAGGCTTTCGGTGTGGAAAGTCCCATAAGGATCACGACTCACCATAAACAGCTTCTTTTCAAACAATGGTTTCTCTTTCTCTCGCCATGTCTCCGCACATGATAAAGATTATTTCGCGGCATCATCACAGACACCATCTACAAGTTCTTACGGCGAGAACATCGTCCATCACCGTTATCAACAAAGACTTATTCGGACCCCTGTAGATATCATGAAGGGACGTCTAAATCAGTCTTTGTTGATAATTGTGATGGACGATGTTCTTACCCTCACACACACACACACACACACACACACACACACACACACACACACACACACACACACACACACACACATTCTCCACTGCAAGTTTGCTCCTTATCTGAACTATCTGCTGATCTATCTCATGCTCAACTCTCTTGGAAACAAGGAGGAATTTTCCGGACGAGTTTCATTTGAAGAATAAAAGGAATGAAAGGAAAAAAGGAGGATGTGTGTATGTGTGTGTGTGTGTGTGTGTGTGTGTGTGTGTGTGTGTGTGTGTGTGTGTGTGTGTGTGTGTTGCGCGTGCGTGTGTGTATGTGTGTGTATTCTTGTGTTCTGGCAAGTGTCTGGATGAATATTTTTCTCTGTTTAGTTCAGTGGGTTCTGCTCGTGTGAGGTAAATTGCCCTTCCTGGGCCGCACCCACAAAACCGCACTCTCCAATGGTTGGCTCTTACTCTTACTGGGCTACAGGCCCTTTGGAGTCCATACGTCTTGGATTGCTGTGGTTACTCTCAAACTAACCTTCCTCGTTGTCTTTTGACTACATTCTGGTCTTGGCATGTGCTTTGGCAAGGCCTCTGCTTTAAAAACATAAACGCCCAATCCTGAGAAAGGGAGTGAAGGAAGTGAGGGGAGAGGTAGAAGAGAAGGGGGCCGAGATAGAGTAAAAACTAAGAGGGAGTATAAACGAGAAGGCCTCTGTTTCTGTGACGCCTTGCTCTCACCAACCCCAAACCCACAAAGAATGACATCGCAGAGAGAAAGGCAGAAGGGGATGTAGAGGAGGAGGTTGGAAGTAGAGGGGCTTTTGAAAATGACTGCGGATGAAAGCAATCTCTAATAAGGAGAGAGCCTTGGGTTTCTGCGGTGGCTGGTAATGGCTCCAGTTGTCTAGGGGGAGGACAGAAAGTGTTTACACTGAGCAGTGGGACTTTGTAGCTTTACAGCTAGCCTAAATAACAGCTATACTGACAGCATGGATTAGCTCACTGGTCACTTGTTTCTTTTTTGTGCAGTTGTTTATTTATCTACAGATTCACAAAAAAAAAACATACTGATGTGGCCTCAAAACTGCACAGCATAGCAACAAAACTCATTTGAAAGTCAGAAAGTGGCAAAGCCCTTAGTGAAAAATAGGTGGGGCTTCTCTTGCTCTGCAAACAGGCCAGCCAGGAAAATGCTAGCACAAATCATTCAGTTTCCATGTTACTGCTGGCACAAATGAGCCTTGAAGCTAATAAAGCTATGGCATTGCACATCTTTAACTTGGCAGAATCGCATAAAAAAATACCAGGACAACTTTGACAAAACCTGTGGCATAGCACAGGCTGTGGAAGAATGTTATGGCAGATCCGTTTGATGTAGCAAAAAATGTTTTTCGGATTTTTGACATCTGCCTTGGTGGATGTGTGCACTCTGCAGAATGTCCAATTATGAGATAGTAATCCTCCCTGCAAGGAAACACTTTCATGGGAAGTGCAAAAAAAAGAATTACAGACTAACTCGATATGGCTAATTCACACTGCTAAAGCCTAATATTGTTTTTGGCAAATTTGTTTTTCACACAGAGTTCAGCAGGGGCTCTCATACCCATCTGGTCAAAGGTTTCTCTCTCTGCATTTTCCTTCACAGACAAATGTCCTCTAATTGGCCTTTCAAGCAAAAAAGCTCAACACTGAAGGGTTGATGGTCAAGGGTGGGTCAACATGTGAAAAACTGCAATAACTCACAATGATTTATGATGGAAATTTCAAGTAAAGACCTGTAGTTTTGCTGGTGAAAACAAGAATGAAGGGAATTTCTCTCTCCAGTTTATGTGTCTCTGAACAGTTCTTGAGGATGTGACATCACCTCAGGCGTGCGCGGTCACTCATCTGTTCAATAGCATGTTGCACTGGACATTAACTTCATATCATTAAGTGGCAGAAACAGATTTGGATTACTTAGAGTGCTGCGAATGTAAACTAAGGATCCCGTCTCACCATTACAGTGTCGTCGGCTTGTTTAATGTCAGTGACAGCCAAGGGTCATTAACAACCAGTGTCACTCCCTTCACACACTTTTGTTTTCAAAATGAGGAGGGAGGGAAAAGAAACACTCGGGGAGTTTAAGTTGGGAATGAAACCTGTCGTCAGTGCTGTCTGCACTGTGTTACTGTATTATAAAACTACTGAGGGTTTTTTGTCTCTATACTGTATGTTCTAGATATATTCTGTGACTGGGGTTTACTGCGCTCCAGCTTAGATTGGGAAACAGCCTGATTGAATGTCAGATAAAAGGTGCTCTGCCGCCGATGTGTTTGGATGGAAATCAAGCTGCAAAACAACATCGCTCTTGTCTAGTAAGTGATCCGGTTGTTTACATGAAACACCCTGCATTCACTTCTTTATCAAATAAAAGATGGTGCACAGTAAGCAAGCAGATGTGTTCTACATTTGCACATAAGCCACCCCGATGACTACAGAATTAAAAAAAAAAAAAAAAAACTCCCCCCGACTCTGATTCTTCCAATTACCTCCTACTTTAGCTATGATGTGGCAATCACTTCTCTGGATTCAAGATCTGCTAAAAATTTAGGATTTATAGTTGAGTTGACTCCTTAAGGAGCAGTTGGCTGCAGAGATCTGAGCCACATACACCACAAGCGAACACAACCAGCATTAACTAAGCACAGATGGGAAGATGGGCTAGTAAAAACCACATTGCCTGACAGAGAAGAAACCTCCGGATTTACAGCAAATACAAAATAAGTCAATGTCCCAATGAGAAGCACTTATTCAACACTTTAAGGGTTTAATGGAAATCGACATCACTTTCCAGCGACTGCAAAGTGCTGGTTATTTAGCCTAGTTTTCTCACTTGCACAGAAATTACAGTACGACAGCACACATTACTCTTAAATTTAAAAAAAAATGTCTGGCCGGTATAGAATACCCTGGAAAACTGTTTAGAATCGCAGGAAATATTTAGCTGAACCAGTGTTTTTAAATGTGTCAGCTCCTTTTCTACAGCTGACAATCATTTCTGGATGAATTTACTTTTATTTTTTTTATCGGTTTTCCATTATTTTTGTACTATGTTATGACTCTGCCATTTGATGTCCATTTTGAACAGAGATGAATGGAAATATGTTTCCCTGGAAAAAGGAAAATACATTCTAAAAATTTTGAAACTCTATCCCTGTTTTGATTGCAGTAATTTGAGGAAAATATACCCCAGATACACACTGCACTTCAATACAGCATGACACACCAATGTGTGACTGTGTGTTCTTTCACCAAAAGTGCAGGTAACAAATTTAACAAAAAGGACTCCCAACCTCCCGCAACACTTCTGCACCCATTCATCCATTGTCTTCCACTTGTTCCTATTAAGGGTTTCGGGGGGGCTGGAGATCCCAGCAGCTACAGGTGAGAGGTGAGGTTCACCCTGGACAGGTCACCAGTCCATCACAGGGCCAACACATAGAGACAGACAACCATTCACACTCACAGTCACACCTACGGTCAATTTAGAGTATCAATCAGCCTCGTCCCCTCTTGATGTCTTTGGACTGTGGGAAGAAGCTGGAGTACCAGAGAGAACCCACACAGGAACAGGGAGAACACTCAGACTCACACAGAAAGATCCTGTGCCCGAGCCGGGACTCGAACCCGGAACCTTCTTGCTGTGAGGTGACAGTGCTGACCACTGCACCACCCTGCCGCCTCACTTCTTCACCCGACTGGTGAAATGTTAGCAAGCAGCATTACATCCAAATAATTTAACTCAACAGTAAAATGAGGGATAAACCTGCTAGTTTAGAACCATAAATGCTAATAGTTGATGCTAGTCATAGCAACAAAGCTAACTGTGAAAGTTAGCTTACTGCATTCACAATCTGCACAGCTGTCAAGAGTGAGGAGAGAGTCTGCTGCTTGAAAAAAACAGGGGAGAAAGTCACTGTGTCCAAGTTAGATAAACCCGCGAAGAGAGGCAGAGCCAGGAGAGCTCAGGCAGCAAAGCAGACGATACTTGGCACATGATGGCACAGCGATCCAGGTCAACTCATGAACACTTCTTTCCCCTACACCTAAACAGATGTCTGCCTTACATCCAGCAGAGCACTGGGTCTCTGAATGCAGCATTTTTATTCTTTAGGTGAAGGAACGGTCATAATTACGGTCACTAAAAAGGGACACATAAATCCACAGGTCCTGAACAAAAATCTGATGTAATATATGTCCATCCTAACCTCCACACTACATATGTAGTAGGGAGCACTACCTGCAGTAACACTAAACTTTGTCAGCGGATGTAAATCATGTGGTGGAGTCACCCAGCATGGATGTAAGAGCGTGGGAAGAGAGAATAGATGGAGTTAAACAACAATGTGACATTAACACAAAAACACAAAAAAAAGTCTTAAAGCTGTGACTTCAAAGGTCCGACTGGTGTTTGTTAAAGCAGAAAGCAAAAACAAACAGGTCTCGATTAGAGGGTTTAAGCGACATTGCACTTCAGCGTTGTAACAGTTGGCTGCTCATGCAGAGCTCTAAAGGTAACAGCAGTGAAAAAAAACACCAGGCCACATCCAGCATTCTGAATGAGCTGTCGACAATGAAGGGACGATCCTTCAGAAGCAAGTCAAACGGGGTCAAACAGGGTGATATAAAGACAACAATCATCAACTCCCCTATCGCTTAATATTTAGGGAGCATTTAGAGAGTGAGAGAGGAGAACTGGCTGAGGAGAGAGCATCTCAACAGCGACCCTCCCCTGAGAACACAGCTGTCTAGGTTGGATGTTAACCCACAGAAGAGTCTGGAGCAGTAGTTTATAATCAGTCCAATTTTACTACACAAACAATGGAAATGTTTGCATTTGCCCCAAACAAACATGGATAAAAATCCCTACTGATCATGTTTGTGAGGCAGGCAGGCAAGTATCCATTTAACTGTAAAACTTAATGAGGTAGGGGTAGGGGTGGGCATGTTTCACATTGATAGTGGAGTCTCCCTTGATCAGCTCTCTTCTTGACCACCATGAGCTGTTTATTTCCTTCCACCTACCTCATTACAAGAGTGGAGGGCTCAGGTTCCTGAAGCCAAAATTGTAATAACAAAATCACTGAGGTGTTATCATCTGGACACACAGGACATCATTACTCTCCAGGGTTTGGCAATGAGAAGATTAAACTTAGCCCAACATGCTGAAAATAGACCTCCTTTTAGGGTCTTTAAATTCACCGGGGATGATTCTCATCCTTCTCTTGTGACAGAAAACACATCTCCTCATCTCCTCTGTTGTATCCTGTGAGGCCTTTTTTTTACTGCCACAGAGCACATCTGGAGCCAGTCACTCCACCGCTGGCTCGTCAGCACGGCTCCAAATGGAACATGTGAATGTGTTATAAGAGCGGGCTCGAACAGCTGCTCTTAGCTCCGTTACATATCTGGCAAGAGAGCAGCAACGTGCTAACTCTTCACGCATTCTAATTTAATTGTGTAATTTGATGTTAATGGGCTACGTTAAGAGCAAAGGCAGCGGGACAAAGAGGAACTCTAAGTGGTCCCATGTAAAAACAATACAAAACAAAACAAAAAAGCTCATGCTGGGAGTGTGAGTGGGTGGGGCACTGGTAAGTGAATGAGGTACATGTGAAGGATGGAAACAAACTCTCAGGAATTACCATTAAGAGCTAAAGGTCAAAGTTGACAGGCACTGTTTCTGAGAATGTTTTGTTTTTCAAGCCAATGATTCGATCCATCCTTCTGGCTCCGGGGCAGCACTACCACCACACACACACACACACACACACACACACACACACACACACACACACACACACACACACAACACACACACACACACACCACACACACACACATACACACACACACAGAAAACATATACCTAAACATATGCAAACGTATGTTTTCAAGTGTAGCAGTAGGATAGAAAACCTTCTACCCTCTGCAGTTTCCGGCAGCAACATAAGAGGTCACCCACAGTGAAGTGCAGAGCTACACAAACCAGTTAAGCATGGAGTCCTCGGAAAATCACATCTGCAATTAGGAAGCACTTGAACCAGAACCAAGAAAAACAAAGTTGTCTCAATTGGAAAAATACACAAACATGTTGGAGATTAAATTTGTGCTTTGTTCATTTAATCAGTCTTCCATGTACTGCTGGCATGACATGGATGCCTCGAAAGAGCAATTCTAGTTAGTAACAAGCAGCAAATAAACATGTTTTTGTGCTTAAAATGTAGGAATCTGTCCAATACATGTTTGTTATGAACGAATTAGTCAGTACGTATAAAAGAAACTCAGAGATCATGGTGAGTAAAAGCTTAGAACGTATACACTTCCATAGGTGACTCTGATATTTCAACAAACTCAATGTTCACAAATCAGCTACTCAATTTTGTTTTGATGATGTAATGGTCCTGATTTAAGCAGCAACCACTGGTAGATCAGTTGTCACATATTGTGATTGATATTATAATCATTTGGATTTTCCTCTTGGTTGTCTTTGTGTTGGTTGTAAAAAAAAAAAATGAAAATTTTGGGACATTTTTAAGAGAACAGTTCTATTAATGATCATTAATTTACTCAGTTAATGTCTTTTTTGTTTTCTGGTTTATTCTCATTTAATTTCCTTTTTTTATGATTGTTATTTATATATTTATTTGTATTTTTTTTCTCAATCTTCTTGATATTTTTTTTATGTTGACTCAAGGAAGATTAGCTGGTTGTCTTGGAGTCAGCTGATGGCAATCCTTAAACTACACCAAACTAAACACATACACTAACAAATTGATGTTAAACATAATGAAGCAGCATTTTGAGGTCAGATAGACTGAAATGTCGTGGTAACATTGCATGACAGTGTTGCCTTAATTTGTTCTGGGAAGCAGAGTTACCCCTAAAGATTTAGTCAGAAACAGCCATGAAAATCGTCAGCTGTGCTTCAGGAAATGGAGTTTGGGAAAATTCTCTTTCCACTGGACTCATCCAAGTATTACCAACCAAATCTGCACTGAACAGGGTGGAGAAATCCTAATTATGGGAAAGTCAGTTCTCAAATCTTATTTTTCCATTCTTATTCAAAATGAATGTGACGTATTTGCTTTCATGTGTGGTAATCAAGCTGCAGTTGGTAACTGCGTTTATGTGTATTCTGGTAGACTGAGGGGTTCTTGTGCGGATGGAGAGTAAATGCAAAAGGTAAACAAAGAATTTCTTCATAGGGAAATGTCTCATAGTAAAATTGTTATATTTAACAATGCATTAAGAGCTTTATGTTCAAACAGACATAGCAGTACACACTTCTCTCCACAAAGGCCATCACGTGATGAAAGTAGTGTTTGAAGAATGAGAAACAGGAAGTTTGACATCTTCCATTCCTTTCTAACGTTGGTTTGAGTTGGACATCACAGTCTGATTTTTAGATCTCTGAATCTCATAGCAAAAATTGAATGAATAAAAGATGTATTTTAGTCAAATTTTTGATTGGTGTTGTGAGGATTCAAGGGTTGCAGTGACCGCATTTCATAGAAATGTCCATGAAAACCTCCTCCTGCTGTATAACATGTTGGTGGCACAATGTTTCTTAAAATGAAGTGGTACCATAGAAACAACACAGGTAGAAAATCAAGTCCAGTCGTTTTACGGTGGAGAGGTATAATTAGAGATCATTTTTTCATTGTGGACATGCATTGGCGGCGGTTTATGTTGGTTTGTAGTTTCGAAAACTTTATTTTATGGTTATTTACTGACAACAGCTTCTTGGAAATGACTTCACTTTACAAATATTAAGTTTGTCATGGTTTAGGTACAAAAAAACATTTGATTAAAGGAGAGTTATTAGACTCTGGCACTTCACACTGGCCTGTTTTCAAAACCTGTGCAAGTACAAAACTGGATTAGCAGTTAGCCTGAAGCTAAAGGAAATAGTTGTTCCTTCATTACTTAATTAAGTTGAAGAGCCAGAAGCCTGATCCATAAGTAATGTTTTATCAGTGTCCTAGCTGGGTTTATTTTGTGTCAGTAACCAGACAGTAGGGGTTGTAAATAACATACTCTATTTACTCTGAACTCCTGCCCTGGGGAAATAAGGAGGGGGTGCTCAGCAGCACTCATCAGCTCTTCAGATGTCCTCTGAATGGTAACCAATCTCAAAGGAGTGGGTGTGGCGGATGCATACACTCCTTTCATACATTTTGGCAAGATGCAGAAAATAGCAGGAAGAGAGACAACAAGAGGTGCAGATTGACAAAGCTTTCTCTGCCATCAGGGGTGTCTAGCGGCTCTATGAGAGTTCAAATATCAATTAAAAACACATGAAAATGAGTATAATAGTTCCCCTTTAAGTCAAGCAGGTGTCAAACACTTGTGCTTCACTGCAATGTTCTGTTAAAAACACAAGAAAAACACCTGGTTGAGGTTATGAAAACATTTTGGTTCAATTTAGATTATGAAACATGGTGGAGGAAATAGAACTGGGGAGGGACTTGAGCACCTGTCTCTCACTGTAAAATCTTGTCTTTTTCTTGTCTTGTCTGTTTGTTGGTGCTAACAACCATCCAAACCAGTGCCTTGAGTTTCAGCAGCAACAAACACCCCCCATTGTGTGGCATCGCTAAACCAGGGAGTTCAGGAGTAAAGCCTAATTGATTTCCAGTGACATTGGTTCAATGGTAAGAGGTCAGGGTCGCTTAAATTCTTTGAGTTTGTGCTTTTCAAGAACCAACCCAGTCAGGTGGGAGGACCATGGGTTGAAAGAATAAGTTAATTAGAACAAAGGTGAAAGTAAAGCCAGTAGGAATTAAGAGAATGGACAGAAGTGAGAGTGCGAGGAAGAGGGGGAGTTGAGAGAATGTGGGAGCGAGGCCTGGGTGAGAACGGAAGTGCTGAATAGTGTACAGTCAATAAACAAACCCCCTCCTGATGAGGAAACAGGCCCCCAGCTGACTTCCCATTCTGAACATTTCTCCATATTTCCTCATTTAAATGCATCCCCATCCAACTTCTCCTAACCTTCTCGGAGTGTTTCCCAAGTTTTCCAGCGTCTCAAGATTATACACATACAACGTAAATCAAGACTTCAGCCCAGTGATTTATGAAGCCCTAAACCCATAAACTTACTGTAAGTGACTTCTCTCTACACTGTGTCTTTGTGAGGAAATCAAACACACAGTGCTCAAAGATGCTCCGCAGCAGAACATGACGCTGAGAACCAATCACCTCAGTGTTTGAAGGGATTTTACATTTTCCGGTATAAACATGAAAGCAGATGTGCAATAGCAGACCTCTAAGCCCTATACTGGGAGGCGAAGGCAGAAGAAAGGATGACGAAAGTAAAAACAGTTTGTGTTAGAGAAGAAGAAAAGACTCTATGTGACAGAGTGAGGAATTACGGAGGATCTTTTGCTCTCCAGTCTAAACAACCTTAAAAGTAGAGCGCCATTTGTCTTAAGGAACTGGCGTATTTCTGGCTATTCACTGAGAGAGATACTCATGGCTCCTCTCCGTGTTTTCATTAAAGCTGCTTTATCTGAGGCAACTGCTCAAATTTGTGTTATCTCTTTTAACTCTAGCCAAGTGCTTTTATTCTCTTCCTATTTGTCTTTTCTTCCCTCTTCCTTCCCTCCTTCTAAATCGCTCCTGGCAACCTACCTTCAGAGGGGGAAAAGGTCCTACATGACATTTCCCAGTGGGAATGTCAGAGGCACATCAGGAAGCTTGTGAAATCCATTGCCAGTGGCTCGTTTTCCAGCCTGTCCACCACATGTAAAAATACCTCTGCCTCTGCCAGCCCTCTCAATACTAACAATACTGACTAACACCATGCAAGCAGTGCACAGTGTCTACAGTGTTAGCCAACAATAAAATAATTTATAGCAGTTAGCAACAACTAGCTGCCCTTTCACCAAACCCAAGCAGTTATAGCTTGGCCATTAGGTGGCCTTTTGGGACTCATTTGGGAGCAGCACAGTTGCTCATATACTTGTGCTTCCGTAAACAAGAGTCCCAAGGAAAAAATACTCTCCCTCCTGAAAAGCATTATAGACAAAACCCCAAAATAAGACATGGAACTGAAACTCACAGTGACCTGCTGATCTGTGTCCCACAGTGCCAATTAGTGTGCAGACATAATAATAAATGGGATTTCAAATGTTCCCACCATTTCCATCAAAATTCCCTTGAAAGCAAAATGACATCAACAGCATTTCCATTAATTTGATCATACATCTGGCGTGTGCTGTAACTGTTATCTTGATTAAAGGAACACGCCCAAGAACATAGCTAACCCTCATGCGTGCACTAGACAGCTCAGACCCTCAGGGACCTGATGACTGCTAGCTTAGCACCACGAATGGTAGTGGTGGGTAACTCTTAGCATAAATCAATGAAAAGTTATCAAATAGCCTAAACTCCAAAATAAGAGGACATTGTTTTCAAATCAGATGCATAAAGAGAACATGATTAATTCTATGTTAACTATAATCCTGAAGCTATTTGATTGTTATTTACACAGGTGTGTGAACACTTCCCATCCACTACAATTCAATGTGCTAAGCTAATTAGCAGTCCGCCGTTCTCTGAGGGTCTCAGCTCCCTACTGTCCACACAGAGGAGAGAAAAGTACTGTCTTGTCCGTCTCTGTGGAGGATAGCAATTAAGAAGTTTCCCAAAAAGTTATTGTGTTCCTTTATGTTATAATATATAATTTAGGCATTTTTTTGTCATACACCCTCACATATTCGGTATATATGAAAATCTTACATGGAGACATATTGTGAAGTTTCTAAATTTTTTTTATCTAATTTGGAAAAACTTCAGTTTAAGTCACAATCTTTGTAAGTAGAAGCAAAGATCATGACGGACCCAGCTGGCAAAGACTTTGTGGGAATGACTCCAGTAGTCCACATGTCTCCAGGATGTTTCATCAATGCCAATAATCCACGCTCCTTGATTTGAAACCCTTGCACAAACGTACAGCGGGACAATCTGGATTTGCGTGGATAAAATAATTTGATGCCTTTGTTCGTGGTGGATTGCAAGAGAATGATACCACTGTAATCTGAAGTCATTGGGGCAGAGTTGTAAACATGAGAAACTGACTTATTTTTAACAAGAAGATGTGTGACCGGGAAGTTTTGGCTGGAAACTGGGATTTCTTCTGGTCCCTCAGGCTGTCAGTTGAGTGTTTTTCTGATGTGCTGAAGCATGAGGGCAAAGAGAGGGGTTGCCTTAAAAACAATGCTTTGGAAGAATTTAGCCCCAGAATGGCTGTGAATGTGTGTGTGTGTGTGTGTGTGTGTGTGTGTGTGTGTGTGTGTGTGTGTTTGTGTGTGTTTGTGTGTGTGTGTGTGTGTGTGTGTGTGTGTGTGTGTGCGTGCGTGTGCGTGCATGAGCACATGTCTAAATATGAAACTGTGTCAACTAATGTAATTATTCTGCTGCTGCATTCACTCAAAGTGTAACTTGGAAATCTTGACATTTGCATTGAAAACACTTCAAGAAAAATTTTCTTCACTTTATACCACGGAGCAAAGAAAGGCCAGCTGGTTTGTATCTGCTGCTGTACCCATGATACCCCATTAACTGAAATCTGTCCTGAACATACACTGTAGCACATTTAAACAGGACCCAGCTGCTGGAGAGCTTGTGACCTGAACATCTAATTGCTTGCAATGGAACAAGCAGCTTAGAAATGTGGTTTGTGAAGCAGGGAAGGGGGCTGGTGACTGTGATGGGGGTGGGGGCCGGTGGTGAAGTGACGGATGACTGACACGTAGATGTGGAATTTCAGAAAACGAGAAAGAGACTTTAAGTTTCTGCATTTAAATTTGTCCGGACCACACTTAATTGGTTGCAGAGTTCGAATGACATCAGAGTATTGACTTTCACTGGAAGTTCTGTGGTGTCATTCAAAACAAAATATCAGCTATAAGAGAGCCTACAGAAAGCACATTAGATTGAAAAATTGTGTATTATGGGTTCTTTGAATAAGATTTTGTTTTACTTTTACTTTAAACTTTAATCTCTTTAACTTAAGCATCCATTAGCAAAGCAGCAGTGGAACATACGACAGATATTTCAGAGAATATAAGCACTGCTCTGATGAAACATCCCACAGTAAAACAGACCAACTTCCATGGGAAAGCAGCTGAAATGATTAATGGATGTAAACTTTTGCAATGGCAGAATGTCAAAAGCATTCACACAGCCCAGAGAGCCTGAACGCATAGCTTTTCCTTTAAATGCTTCAGCTTCATTCCCTATAAGTAGATGAAACATGTATGTGTGCATTTGTGTGTGTGTGTGTGTGTGTGTGTGTGTGTGTGTTAAAAGATTTACAGTTATGATAAACAGAGCAATTGTGAAGCCAACTAGGACAGAGCAGCAAATTCATTTGTCATCAACTTGAATTTTCTCCTTTGAGGAATCCCTTCAGCTAACATGACCAAGGCATCAACTGCTTTAACTCTTTGTTCTCTTAAAGAAATAGTTTGACATCTTCGGAAACGTTCCAGGTCAGTCTCATACTGCAGTAATACACTAATAGTTATACAGGACTTTGGCCCCCTCCATGAGAAATAAACACAATCAAATTCAATTTTTTTGCTCCATCGGTGGTGACGTTTTTGAGATGGAATGAAAAATCACACAATAGCGGCAGTGAAAGGTAACTTCGCCATGGAGCTGGGATTTGTGAGAGTCAAGAATTTGAATGTAATCATTTGTGCACATGGACACAAATTTCATGAAATGTGTGTCAGTTGGAAGCATTGGTTCAACGATATCATGCAGTGCTTGCTGTTGTGAAAACAAGAGGATGTGCACATCCAGGAGCATTTTGACCACCACAAATTGCAGCTGGAGTTTCTGGTTGAAGTCCTGATAACAGTGCTATGTTGAAACCTATTAATGTTTTCCTGATCTTCACCAAGAGGGTTTTTTTTTAATTTGTTTTGTTTTGTTTTGTTTTTTTGCTTAAACCTAACCAGACTAACTGTGCGTTTAATTACATTTTTGTTAATCCACTGTGAAAAATTGTTCTCTGCATGAAAAAAACGCATCAATTAAATGTATTAATTTAAAAGTCATGCTGAGGTTCACGAAATAAAGGCAAATTAGAAGAAAATTCATATCTGTGTAAATAGATCCAGATCTTAATCTGCATTTGGGAAATCAGCAATCCTGATCCTTACAAAGATTTAAAAAATACACGTACCTACACCTCTGAAGCTCACTAAGTAACACATGGCGTGTCATATCTCATCTTTAATCCACACACCAAGAAATTTAAAAGAAAAGTAGGGGAGTCTCAGGGAATCAAGCTGCTCTAGCACCCTGCTTTAGTCTTAATTCTACACTAAACTAAGCTAATCATCTCCTATTGTTGTAGCTCCCTATGTAGCACACAGAGTTGAGAGAAAGACAATCCTCTCATCTAACTCTGGGCCAGAAAGAGAATCATTGTACATTCTAAGATAGTAAACTACCTGTTTGACTCCACACCAGCTAACCCTAAACAAACGTGCTCTCTTGCACTGCACTGAGCTGACTCAACCACCAAAAGCAACGATCCTTTGAACAGTCACTGTTGCCAGCAACGGGTGACTTTGAAGAGGACAAAGGGTCAACGGAGGGCAGCGCTTTTATGAATAGCTACCAAAAACTGCAGGATATAACAAGAGGGAAACCTGACAAAAATGCAAACGACTTCCAGTTATGCCAACTGTATTATTTAGGTGACAGAGCCGGTTCACTGCCCATTTAGACTGAACCCCTCTCTTAATAAAACACCTGAAAACACGCAGACGGGAGAGTCAGAGGAGGGTAACTGCAGAAAGTGAGAGAGCTGAACAGAAATGGAAACACATAAAGAAAAAGGTGATGCGAGCGTGAGTTTTCATACCCTTCTCTTTACCCTCACCTTATCAGCATCTTGGCTGCACATTTTTACAAATGATTCTGGGTTGTAGAGTGAGGCCAGTACTGGGAGATCTGGCATTCATTTACATTCTTATTGGTTTGTGCCTTTCCTGGTCTCCTTTTTTTTTTTTTTTTTTTTCCTTCAAGAAGAGGGAGCAAGATGGAATTTCAAGGGGCCAAAAAGAAACACAGTAAGAGTCGTTCAAGCAACACAATCCCTGAGTGAGCGTCCCGCAGGGCTCCTTTTGGCTGCCGTGTGGTTGAAATGTCTTTGTCCGTCTTTCTGCTCTGATTACCATCATGTCTCTTGAAGTGTCCGTGAATTCATGTGCTGTAAAGTTGTGTGGTGCCTTTGTTAAAGTATATGTGGTAGCCACCGCCACTGTACTCATTTGATTAAAAAAAAAGGACTGTTGCTTCTTTTTCAAGCTTTTGTAAGCAGTTGTTCGCATTTGTTGATACATTTTGGGACTTTAGGGACATTGCACTCATTATGTCCACCAAGGAGGTTATGTTATCTCTGGTAGGGATTTGTCTGTTAGCAGGATTCATGAAAAAGTTGCAGATGGATTTTGATGAAATTTGGTAAGATGATAGATGAGAGCAATGAGTTTGATATTTTAACTGATCCAGACGTGTAACTGACAATTCTTTATCCCCCTGTATCGCTTTCAGATTGCCCTCAAGTCAGATAAATTGATCAGTATTTCTAAAAACAGATGCAATCAATAAATAGAACATTATAGTTTCAAACTCTATCAATTTTTGGCTACATTGTTCAATATTCTTTTTAATGTAATGTGACAATACAGCAATTTATGTGCTAAAAAATGATATCAGTTACATTTCCCTCATCACATGATGTGTAATTTATACAGTTTTTAAACAGAGAGAGATTCAATGCACCGGCTCATGAAAAAAAGACTTCTAAGTGCTAATTAGGGCATTAGCAAATTAGCAGATAAGCCTTATTACAATAGCAGTAGATCAAACTTGGATGTGCAACCCACAGAAAATCAACTAAATCTACAGTTACAAGCATCTTTTTTTATCACCTTCTACACATGTATTCAGAAACAATCCTCCGAGATAAAACGACTATTTCGCTTTGCTTATTTGGACAGAACCAACCAAAGTCCCTCCAGCTTGTGAATCTATACAACATTCTTGCCTATAAGTACTGTACTTCTGAGTGAGCTGTTCCATCATTCCAATTTTCCACAGATGTTGATTCTGGGCTGTTGCTACCTCTGCTTCCGGCCCAGAGTCATTCCCCCGTTACATCTCTGTGTAATTTAGACATAGAGGCATAATATTCCTTCTTGAAAAGGCTGTTCCCTCTTTCATTCGAATAATATAATTTCCCGCCACAGCATACATCTGTTTTCTGCAGTGTATAAAATGAAATCGGAGCTACAAGCACATTGTGGAGGATTAAGCACGGAAAAGGTGGTTAGCTGGTTGACAAAAGACAAGAAAAAGCTAAAAACAAGAGTTGATATGAAACAACATATTCACGGAAAAAGGTGTGTTAAGTGCTCCACGGGACCGAGATGCAAGTGATCAATCTGGCATGGCAGGAATGAAGACATGATTTGAGGACTGACTGTGACGGTTACTGCCTAGAGGGGTGTCAGTATCCCACTCCAAACCAGAGTTCACAAATCTGGATCTCATTAGGGCTGTAGTCTGCCAGCGTTGGAGTGAACACATCCAGACTACAACCACACACTCACCCAACAAAGCTTCAGCACTGAAACCCAGCCAAGCCAAGAGAAACAGACACATCACCAACACAGTGTTTGGTAACCTGAACTACTCCTACATCAGAGAATGGAAACCTCTGGATGAAATCTGCAGACGGGTTCAGATGTCTGTCGTCTGCACGCTGTGAGAAAACATAAGCACATACGTTGGCACAGTATGACTGTAACAATACACAAAAATCATTCATCTTGTACGGTTGAAGTCATCTTTCTGTATGTTTTCACTTGGAGCGGGAGGAGAAACAAAATAAACTGCCCCTTTTTTAAAAAAAAAAAAGGAGGCAGACAATTTTGTACTGCAACTAGCAGCAACATTCAATTAAAGAAGTCAAATTCACTTACAGTTGAAAATTAAAACCATCGCAAACAATTTGTGTGATTGAATAAATACCATGAAGGTGCAGCATTTAGTGTATTAACTCAACTGTACTGTGTTTTTGCTGGCTGACATACAGACAAGAAGGAACTTCTAAACAGGGCTCGATTACTTGGACATGTGTTTAAAACCTGCTGTCAACAAATTGTATGCTCCCATGTCTCCTGATGTGGCTCATTGGTGAGAGGCTGCTTAAATGGCACGGTGGGACAGGTTTGGTCTCTTTGAATGTGTCGATGTTCACATTCGGGTGATGTGATCTTAAACGTGTGAGCCAACATAACAGCAAATACAGAACCCATCGTAACAATTTTTGGCAAGATGTAAATTTGGCCAGGAGGAAAGCCGAGTCCTGCAGTGTGTAAATGTATATATCTTTGTACTGTATTGAAATACAATACGATATACTGTGTGCAATAGCAAAGTCACCGTTTACTGGTCCCCAGAACCTCTGACATCGGAAAGTCGACAGTCATCTTTCTATGTCTGTGGCTGGATGCTGCCTTGAATCGAGGCGTGCTGTGCACTGTGCAAGTTTCATAGAAAGAGGAGTTGGTTTAATTCTCAGCTGAATTCCTGACCCTTACCCGGACTCTAAACCAAACCATAATTTAATTACAACCACGACCCTAAAACCAAATCTTGACCTTCAAATGGCCCTTTAAAAAAGTGAGGGCCAGCTAAAATGTCCTCATTTCCCCAAAATGTCCTCACTCTGTTGGTTAAATACCATTCTATTCAATATGTAGTCAGTACAAGAACACACACACACACACACACACACACAGGCTGGGATGCAAGCTTATCAGGATGAAGTGGGTTGACTCTGCTTCATGACATTTTCACACACTCTCTGGAGAAGGTAAAGATCAAACCAGCAACCCCTGTAATTACTAGAGGGTAACACCCCCCCCCCCCCCACACACACACACACACACACACACACACACACCACCACCACCACCACCACCACCACCACCACCCTCCCATTCCCATTGTTTGGGAACAATGGAGGATCTTCAAGCTGTAATTTATCTCTGCGAATGCTTAGTGGGGTGACTGAATGTACAACAGCTCGGCCTCTGCGAATGTTTCGGGAAATTCAAGCGTTTTCAAGTTCAGCACATGCTCTGCATTTGTTTGTTGCACAGTCTTGCCAGACCAAAACACCCAGACCAGAGATTTCAGTAGGAGCATGTGTACTGCTGCACCCCTGCATTCAGACCCGCCACTCTAGGATTTACCAGTCCCTCTTTCTCTCTGTGGTGTTATCTGATGTTATCAGTGTAATTGGATGAATAGCGGGTAATTTCCTACAAGATAGGAGCTTAACTGTGATGACTCATTTCTTCTCGCTGTATCTCCCTGCAACCACTCAGCTGTTGTCTGAAGAAGCCCAGATCGCCTGCACCCCTTTCACATACCACCCTCTCCAACTTTTCCTCTGTACTCATTCCTTCACTCATCCATCCTTCGTTCCTTGAGAGAACTTCAAAGGTAGAACGATTATAATAAATCGCCGCTGACCCTGAAACCATGATAAGTCGCCTGGAAAATCCAAACAAAAAATATGCAGATGAATGTGTTGGCAGCTTTGTGTCATGCAGAATAACTGTGAGGTCATCCAGTGATCAGATACTGGAAAGTACTAAAGCATGCTTTACTAATACTGTATGGAAAAGTGGAGAAGGGAGGATAAAAAGAGTTGCGGCGACGAGGGCCAATTTTCTGCTCTGTATGTGACAGCGCAAAAGAAACGAAAAAAAGGGGGATTGCAAACAGTCAGGAATGTTTTCTTATCGTAACAGACGCGGTCTGGCGGCTCAGATGGGGACTTATCAGTGGTTTGGACAGAGAATTGAGTGCTGATAGATTTCAGGGGGAGGGAGCAGGGCGATAGCCTTTGAGAGACCCCAGCATGAAGTGTTTTCGGTAATGAGGAATAAGAGCGGAGAGAGCTTGGCAGGCAAAGACCGTTTAAGTGTCTGAATGTCAATATGTCATACTCATATCTTTGGCTCTGAGGGAATCAAATTCTGAACACTTCTACGTGTCTGAGGAGCTGAAGCTGCGAGGTACATTTTGGTTCGTGTGCAGGGTGGAATTTACTTTCAGAAAGTGAAATAAATGCCAGGAACTCTGAATTTGTTGGTGGTCTTGACTTCCCAGAGTCTCAGTGGCAACACTCCCCAGTCTTACCACACAGGCTGACAAATATCAAAGACGTAAAATATTAGAGCTGAAAATCATAGCTGCAAGCCGACTGAAACAAATATAACATCACTCCCTTGACAGCTGTGTCAGACCCAAACTAAACCCCAGTAACACCTAAAACCGGTCCTGTAGGTCACTTAACTGATCCATCAAATTTAAAACTGCATCCACATCCTAGACGGGCTGGCTCAGCTGAAAATCCTCTGCATCACTGCGGTGTGTGTGGCTACAAACATATATTGAGATGTGTGCATGTGCAATGTTTCCAGTGGAGGATGTGGAGTGGAAGAAAGAAAGAAATGTGTAAAGTTGTGGTGAAGAGAGATGAAACAGACTGATCAGACTGAGAAATGAAAGAAGACAGCTTTTCTTTCTTTTTCTGCTGGGTCCTCATGTGCCTGTTGGACTCCCACCGATGTCGGACCTCGTATCTCTCTGAGACTTTGATGTGATGCCTCTGTGTTGACCCCAGACAGGATATTGCTCTGTAATGATCTCCTGACAGGGCTTCCCTTTGCACAGCAGCGCTGACAGCAAGCAGTGCTGGAACTACGTAGCATTTATAGACACAAACACTGACACATCGACAGAATCTGCAAGCAGCTTCATAAACCTAAACCTTAGTATTGTTAGTATTGTATTTGTATTACAAGCAATATTACCACTGCAGCATATTGATATTTCATTTTCTTTATTATGCTTTAGTATGTTCTTGTGGTAACTGGTGGATATTATTGTTCTACTATTTTACTACGATTGTTGTTATTGTTTGTAACAGTGAATCCATGTCTCTGACCCTCTGTCCCTCTCTGTCTATTTGCCTCTACTATCTGTTTGTCTTTGTATTTGTCTCTCTCTCCCTCTCTCTCTCTCTCTCTCTCTCTCTCACACACACACACACACACACACACGCAGGCTGAGGCGAATGGCTGCCCACATCAAGCTTGGATCGGCAGCTTTTGACATGCGGAGATTTCAGGCCTCCCTATGAGTTAATGGTTTTATTACTGTAAAAGTGATAAAGACCTCAGAACATTTGATTTTTCACATGCTGACTCAACCTAATGTGACTGTTTGATGTGTCGATTCACTGATGAGTGTCTCATTATCGGAACCCTGAAGTACTGGCACTCGACGCTGTCAGACACAAACTCATAATTGTGGATGACCAACGTGTGAGAGAGTCTGGGTAAATATAGAGGAGGCGTGATGAAAATATACTCACAAAAGCCAAAGGAGGCCAAACCAAAACAAACAGGTTTCTTAACAGGGAGCTTCTGTTTGAATAGTCATCCGCTGTAATGTAACGTATCAGAGCAGCAACCGGAAAAACGGCAGGATTTCCAACCGTCAAAACACTGAAGGAAAAGTTGTGTGCAAAGCCACCTCCTGGTTTTACAGGTGAATACTTGTGTGTACTTGTACTAGGTTTGTTTTGCTTGTAATTGCACAATATAGTATGGATGTCACACCAAGCAATAACTCTGAAATATCGAATAAACCAATAAAAGTCTCATCGATCATTCCCTTTCACCGCTCCCTGGTTTTGTTTTGGCCTGAAAAACATTCTGCAGGTGAGCTGCAGGAGCGTGTTGAGGCATGATGAAGTCTGACTGATGGGCCCATGGGAACCAGATGCCATGATTACCACACAAAAATCAGATTCATTTCACTTATCTGGCTGCATGGGTGTATAACTGATCATTGTGGGAGAAATAAATGCTGAGGAACACAGAAGCTCAGTACATGTACATTTCACACAGAGTTGTCACTGAGCCATTGCTTTTTAAAACTGGTTCAGCCAGGAAAAGAGTAGACACTTTTACGACTGGAAAGCGGTACTTATCTCTGGAGGAAATTAAACACACTTTTTCTCTCAAAGCCCGTTCAGACGTTGACAGCTTATTTTGCATGAGCATAGCATGAGTTGTGTCTCTGTGCGGAAGACATTAGATAAATCCATTTATCAAGTGTCGTGTGTAAAATGAAGATTAATTGAATTTAGGGCTTGAACTTCAATACTTTTATGTCAACTTTCTTCAATACGTTTGAGCTTTGACAGATTCATTGTCATTAAACAGCAAACTTCAGTACCTGTGGAGTAAATCTCCAACTAACGCTTAATTTTTATCTTGTAAAATAAGTGAAGAAATGCTAGCATTCTGAAACATAAAGAGTTGCATCAAACAAATTAACACCACATTCTGGAAATTGGCTTATATTTTCATGTCATGAAACATTTCAAATAAATACTCATACGGAAACATAAGTATCTGTCATAAATCAGTTTTTCAAAATGAATCATTCAGGAAGCAATATCAAAGTTGAGGTACTGATAAAAGTACCAGCCTTTTGAAATCCTGCCCAGGCTTAGATTTGACACATTTAGAATAAATGTGATGTAAGCACTTTTTCCCCTGTTATCATTGTACAGAGAATTGAAGCCGCTTGATTATATCACAGGAATATATCACTTATCTGTGTTGCATGCAGACTGATGACATGATTTGAACTTTGAAATGAGTCTCACAGACATAAGGATGTTTAATTGGAAGTACAGATTACACTGATGGACGTCAATAGATCCTAACCTGATGAGTTTCTCCTAAGTCATCAAAACATTTTGGCATGTATCTGTGTTGAGAGAGAGAGAGAGAGGAAGAGAGAGAGAGGAAGAGAGCGGAAGAGAGAGGAAGAGAGAGAGAGCGAGAGAGAGAGAAAGAGAGAGAGAGAGAGAGAGAACTGGGGTTAAGACCGGCCCCCAGAGCTGTTGCATGCCTCAACCACTTCACTGGCTCTGCCTTGTCAGTTAGACTGAGTCACTTGGTGCTCTTGTTTGGATTCTATGCTCTGAAAAGCAGATGAAGGTCAAGATAATGCAGCGACAATGTCAAGGTAACTATCTGTGATTTTAATTTCTGACTACATTGGTTTTCATATGCCTGATCATTGTGTGTGTGTGTGTGTGTGTGTGTGTGTGTGTGTGTGTGTGTGTGTGTGTGTGTGTGAGTGTATGTTTGTGAGAGAGAGAGAGAGAGAGAGAGAGAGAGAGAGAGAGACTGAATGATGATATGTCATTGTTTGTGATTTGTATTCTTAAAGAATGCTTTGAAATGTAGGTGAATTTATTCATAAGGTAGGACTATAAAACTTTGAGGTAAACTTAATGGCAGATTGTGTTGCGTTGTAAGCAATACAGGGTATAACGAACTTCATTGGATAATTTTTCTCTTGATAAACAAAACTATATTTTGAAATAAAATGTCATTGTTTTAAGAATAAATGCTGATGCACGCAATCACTTTGTTTCCCAAATCAAATTTTACCGTGAACCCTCTGACTTCAGGATGCCGGTACTCAATTTAATGAATCCAATTCGCATTTTTATTGCTCCTAAACATTCAATTTGTTGTATGGAGAAACTTGACACTTAGCTGTTTGTTTCATGGATAAGTTAGATGCATTTCCTAAATTCTTGGCAACACAATGAATGGGATAAAAATCTCCACACTAAATGTTAAACGTTAACATATGACTCAATAAGCGAGAAGGCATTCCCTCACACGACAGAGTCTCAAGACTCTCAGGAATGCAGCTCTAATCACCTCTGATAGTTTTCAACATAAAAGTTAAATTTAATGAAGCAGAAACTTCAACGGATACATGATTATAGTTTGTTAATGCTCCTGGTTTTTTTTTGCATTGGGGGTTTTATGCTTGGATCACAATTGGATGTGTATGTGCTTTCACACACACACCTCATCTATACAATAAAAAGGGGGAAATGCAGCTGCATGTGGGCTAAATTAAATGCACATGTTGTGTGATGGCTCCTATCTAACAACTATAGAATGACTGACATGCTCATTACAACAACTGGAGACTCTAAACATTTGTTTGACATTAGAATGATCCCCCTGGCCTTGAGTGACATGTCTTATGCTTCAAAAAGCAGTGTTTTGAGAGGAATCTTAATACCACGGCCTCGGGTTGCATTTTATATCACCCACTCAAGTTTCAGAAGAAAGTAGATGCAAAGCCCATGTACAAACAGTGCTTTATTCTATACGTCAGGGTAAGAACTATTTGCTTCCGAGTAGAATTGTGATAAATGAATTTTGTCACACTCAATTTTTGAGGAAAAAAACATAAAATATCTGTGTATTATCTTGTATTAGTCATGTATGAATGGTCAGTCTAATTAAAGTATTTCCATCAACTGCTACTTTTCACGATGTATTAATTGTTTAGTTTTTAAAGGATCTGTTTTGAATTGGAGTTTCAGCTTCCTCACTTTTTATTTCTTTTTTTTTTCTAGCAATCTGAACCTTCTAAGTAGAAGATCAGAGCTCAATAGCACTATCTTCTGGTGAAACCGAAAAGCTCAAGGAATCCTGCTGGAAAATACTTCCATGTATTGATGTCACACTTGGACACATTCTTCTCAGCTCCTACTTCCAATAGCAGGTCAACAAAAATGACTTTATAGTCACTGACTGCAAGCGGAATCGAGGAAAAAGCAGCACCAACCATGGAGGCTTCAAGTTCTGCTCATGTAGGGACTCCACCCACTACACCCGTGTCTCCCCCTTCCCCAACCTCCTCCTCTCATGCCTATACGCAGTTCTTCTGGGAGTACCAAGACACTTCTGTTATTGTGAAACATTACAACTACACAGGCAAACTGCAGGAGGACCGCTATCGTGACGGACTCAAACCAGAGGGGATCGCATTTGTGGTTGTGTGTCTCCTCATTGTCCTGGAGAATGCTGTGGTTCTCCTCGCTATCTGGAGGAACAAGAAGTTCCACTTGCCCATGTATTACCTCCTGGGAAACCTGACTCTCTCTGATCTGCTGGCTGGGATTACGTACATGGCAAACATAATCATGTCTGGACCTAATACTTTGAAACTGACGCCGGTGCTGTGGTTCCTCAGGGAGGGAGGGGTCTTCATCACTCTGGCTGCCTCTATCATTAGTCTGCTGGCCATTGCAATTGAACGGCATGTAACCATGGTGACCATGAGGCCATACCATGGGGCAAAGCGGGGACGGATGTTGGCACTGATTGGTGCAAGCTGGGCCCTTGCAGTGTTTTTGGGAGTCCTTCCAATTCTGGGATGGAACTGCATCCACAGACTGGACCAGTGTTCAACAGTCCTGCCGCTTTATGCCAAAAGCTACATCCTCTGCTGTGTATCTGTGTTCAGTGCCGTGCTGCTCGCCATTGTGGTCCTTTATGTCCGAGTGTTCCGCATTGTCCGCACCAATACGCAGCGCCAGAGGCTTGGCTTGTCAAGCAGCATGAGAAAGGGTTTAGCCAGGAAGTCACAAAAATACATCGCCCTCCTCAAGACCGTCACCATTGTGGTGGGTGTCTTCATTGTCTGTTGGCTGCCCCTCTTTGTCCTCCTCCTACTGGATTTTTTCTGTCCCACCCGCATGTGCCGCATGCTCTACAAGGCTGATTATTTCCTGGGAGTAGCCATGGTCAACTCCCTCCTCAACCCCATCATCTACACTCTGACCAGCAAGGACATGAGGAGAGCCATACTGAGGCTGCTCTGTCGGCCTTGTCTCATGACCAGGGATGGACAGGTGAAGAAGATTGGGATGCCATTCCTGGAGTGTAGTTTCAGTAAAACTGAAGTGGCTTCCCAAAAGTTAGAGGGGGGTCCAGAGACGACTATCTCCTCTGGGAATGTTGTCACAACCCCATCTCCTATTAAGGCTCTCTACCCCAAAGTTTTCAAGTCCTGAATAAGTTTCCCAGTATTGAGGACATGGAGTAACCCTCTGCAGAAAGAGTGTGGATGATGGATAAATCATGGAGGCATCCAACACACTCATCTAAAGACAAGTGTGTCCAGATTAAAGATAAATGGAGTGGTGAACAATCAAGGAATGTCATCATGAGAATGAAAAAAAGACCACTCAAATGTGAACAAGCAAACATTCTCTTATTTGCACTGAGCTATCCTTGAGAAGAGAGAAGCTGTCTTGGACTCTGTGTGGTTCAGTAGTTTGCATCAAAGCATGGAAGGACACTTTTATTAAGCCAAAGACTCACGACTGAAAGGGCATAACTGTGACATTCTCACTCCTCCTTGGTTAATCTGCCTTCCCCGTTGAGGGGTTTCTTGTCAAATACTTCACATACAGCAGAAATACACCCATCACACCCCTCTTTAAACATTCGCATTTCGCTGGTTTCGAAGTGTTGCTGTGGTATATTTAAGAATGCATGCACTGCCACCACTGTGGTGGGTGTCCTCATTGTCTGTGAAGCGTAGCGTGGCTGCAGCTTGAGATGCAAACCTGCATCGCAGTGCAAGGGATATGAAAGACCAACTTTTTTAAATGACTGACAATTTGTAGATACCAAGCGGAAAGTTTTGTGGTTATGTTTTATTTCCTTTTCTTTTAAATGTCAGAATGGCATCTGCAGGAAAACTGCAACACAGCACACGGTTTCGAAGATATAGTGGACATTTGTGTCAGATGTAATGCAATTTCCTCCAGGCATTCCTGAGATATCACATTCATGAGAATGAGACAGACATGAGGTGACAATGACCTTTACCTGGGAACACCAAAATCTTTTCATGTCATCTTTTTGTGCCAAATTTCAAGTTACAAAATTCCACGTCTGACAAAATGGAAGGATGGATGATCCTTAAATATCATGCCTCTGGTTCAAGCTACAACAGAGCGGCATAAAAAAATGTTTTAGTGTCTGACTATTATGAATGTAGCAAAAGCAATTAAAATTCAATCTGCCTTCTAACCAAAAATGTTTCAGGCCTGCCGCTGTTCATTAGACTTCGTCCCAAAGCTAAAATATTACTGCATTACAATAATTCAACTTATGAGGTCTGACATGCCGATTATTTTCAGCTGCAGTTTCTGGAATTTCTTAGCTTGTGCAATAGTATATTTAAAGATGTGTTATAAGTCTCACTTTTTGGCTCATGACTTTGCAGATGCTGATGGGGATGAGAAATGAGGGCAACTCCCAGGAAGATATCGGGCCTGTAGAGCTGTATCTTATCCTGACTGCAACAAATTCCAAAATTGCCAAAAAGACTTGACCTGCTTTATCATTTGGCAGTCACACACACATGCTGAATGACTGTCATTGTTTTAAACATTCAAACTGCATCTTGGGCATAGTGTGAATTTGAGTGCAGCTTTCTATTTTGGGAGATACATCAACATTTCACACCTCTCCTAAGAACATGCTGCATGCACAGAACCGCTATTTAGACACATATTTATTCACTTTATTGCAAATTTAGTGGAAGCAAATGATTAGACAACAACTGGCACCACGACATGGACGACTTTGATCAAATTTGCAGATGTTATTTCAGCTTTTGGCTGTGTCCAACATTGTGCCTGCTGACAGAGGTCAACAAGGGAGGGAATCTTGCCTGCCTACTGGCTTCCTTCCTTCCTTCTGCAAAAATCATACAACTTACAAGAATGGCAGAAGTCATCTGTCCTGATTACTTCTGTTTACTTCACTTCACTTCTAATGTCGACTTCAGCTGCAGCCTTGTCAGTCCCAATCACACACATACAGTGTTCCTTTCTTGAAAGAGCTTAGTAACATGATAGGAGAGAGTAATGGCTTTTATGATGGAAAAAAAGCTTGCATTAGATCCCCAAAACCATCTTACAGCAGCTACGACCATACATGGAGCAGACAGACATGTCTAGGAGTGTCCATTTGGTGCCCTGGGCCTAAACCACCTAATTCATCTGAGTGGAAGTGCACACAGCTGGCTGGAGCAGAGGCACGGCACATTACAAGGCTTCATATTCAAGGCTTGTCACATCGTATCAAGAATTTTTCATGGCACTTGATGCTTCATCATTATTTTCACTGAGCCTGGGGGCGTGGGGGTTCAGTATTTGTTAAATCAATGATGAATCCTGGCTATGGGGCAAGGCTGTGACAAACAAAGGTTGAATAGTTTGATTCTATAATGATACGATATAATATATTCATCAGGGAAATTATTTTTTTCTCAGCTAACTCCAGGAGGGCCTTTTCCCCTGCATACTCACAGTTGGCTTTTGATGCCACCTTGTGACCATAAGGAGAAGGCAGAATTTTATAAGGCAGTGGTGTGAGGCTGGGGTTACTCGTGCTAAATTCAGGTTTCTTTAGTTTTCGGTTTATTGTTGTTAATAAGTTTGATCTACTATGTAACGCAGACAAGTTTTGATAGCATGGAATTGTATGTGCAATCTGAGAGTTTTAGTGCCAAAAATTAACTATTTGCACATGAATACCAACATTTTTTGCGTTATAGTTTGTTACATGAGCAGAGAAGGCTCATTACTTGCTTGCTCTTTTGCTTGTAAAGAAAAAATAAGTAAATTCCTCATCTGAATCTCAAGTGATGAGCAGGTTGTAACTGAATATTTGGGTGGACAGCAGAATTGTTGTTACAAGATATTGGGCCCCATTAACCACATTATGTAGCTCGAGTATTTAAAAGAGGTGAAAAACATTGATGCACCTGGCTGGAGCAACTACATCTCTGACCAGTGGCTGTACGACGTAGGAGGCCTTCACAAACATAGCTTAGCGTGTCAAAATACCATTGTGTTAAAGGAGGGTAAGGCGCAACCTGTTTCAGGCTTCTTTCTGTCTTTTTTTTACGTATTCTTTCTTTTTCTTTTTTTAATTTAACAAAAGAAACACGATATACAAAAATATGGCATAAATCTGTCTCAATCGTTTTTTTTTAATCACACTCTGATCATGAACATTCCCGCATCGCTCCTCACAACCTACACTGACAACAAATTACCGCACATATAGCCTCTATTGAGAGCTAGCAAAGTCAGCAAATGTGTGTCTTACCAGTCCAAAAGAAAGGCTGCTACTTGCGCGTCTGCAGCTAAACCTTTTGATTCGTTTAGACTCCTCCAGCGAGCAAATGAATCGCCAAGAGTCACTCGCGTTGCAGCGAGCCTTTTATTCTTCTCCCTCTTATCTGTTGCTAGTTCTACAAAGGACCTTTTTCTTTTTGAAGTGTTTTTTTCTGGATTTTTGGGATCCAGCTTCGTCCTCCTTGATGCTGCTCACCCAACACTGCTCCAACAAGGCATTGACACCTTCCTGGTCTCAGCCTGTTGATTGACAGCTAAACGAGCCAACCAATCTAACTGGTAGCAGTTTTTGATTAAGTGGAGGTAAATTTGGCCCTGCATCCCTTATGTATAGGGGATTTTGATGCTTCCTTTTTTTTAAACATCATAGTTTATTAATTACCATTGAGACATCATTACAAATTCAGGGATTATAACAAAAAGTATATTGAAATCTGGGAGCCTACCTCTCCTTTAAATGTATATACTGTAATTAAATATTGTGTTGCCGACGCAATTCCCTGCATTCAATTAAAATGCAAATACTGATATAAAAATCAACATATCTCTTCATATCACAAATCATATCACAATCATTCAAAATAATTGTTAGATTATTATTACTAATTGTGTAACATTACTCATGGGGTAACTAGTTTTAGAGCATTAGCCTACATATTATGTGCAAACACTTTTACCCTAAATATCTTTAAAGATTATTTCATTATGATTCAAAGTGTACTTTTCACTATATTTCTGAATATGCATTGCATATATTAAAAGTAAAATCCAACTTGGGGGTATGCTTCTTTCTTAGAGGGAGAATTAGCCGAAACTACTTTGCACAAAGCAAATGTTATGAATTTGTTTGAGTTTTGTTGTTGTTTGTTACTAATGTGATTGATGCTGTAGCCGCAGTTTCTAGCATTCACCCAACAATTGGCTTTGCTTTTCCATCAGTGCGAGAGCTCCTTCTCAATAAAAGCCCCCTCCCTTGGGACGTATTTCATAGCCATTATGTGTCAATGGACGCGGAGCCAGTGCCGTAGAGGCGGGCTTTTATTGTGAAAGTGAGAGGAGGCCGGTTACAATGCTTAGTCATGGTGAGTTACAGCTTCTCTCCTCCCTCCCCCCCCCCCCTTTCCTATGTGGCGCACAGTTTGGCAGACAGCGATGCAGGAATTGAACTAGACTACGTGAGTTTCTTCTACACCGCATCTAAGGTTGCTATTATTGTTTATTGTGGTATTAATGTTGGTACATTTCAAAGCGTAGGGGTACATCCCTGTCGGAAAATGTTTTAGCACCGCTTTGTTAGCATTTTTGTGCTCGGAGCGGCTCAGAGCCGTTAGCTGCTGTCTAGTATTAGGAGCCTGTTTTACTCTCTGCTCAATTGCCGAGAGGTTTCACTTGTTATTTGTGGTGTCTCCGGCTGTTTTTCATGGACACGTCGAGTCTTTTGTCACGAATTGAACAGAGTGTTTTGAATCGAGGCGGCTTCACCCGTGTTGCCCTTGTTTTCTGTGCATGCTAGTAGGGATAGGTTTGATCAAAACAAGCGCAGGATTGATAGTGACTGGACTCATGTTGAGCAAAGCTCTCGGTGTCTTGTCTATTACGCGGAAATACTAATGCGTCTAGGTTTATGTAAGGACTGGCTTCACTTCTGGGTCATGTTTTGGTACATCCAGTCCCAGTGTTTGCTAGCCCAAGAGTTCAGGATGAGTCACGGAGGGAAGCTGAGTGCCAAAATGTCATTGAGACATGTTAACGCATGTATGTGTTGCTTCTTATAGCCATACAATCTCTGAGGCTGCTGCGTAAGGTCTTTTATAAGAGAAAACCTGTATTTACACCATTAAAACTTTTGAAGGTTTAAAGTTATTGTGCAATCAGTACTGAACGGCAGTCAAAGATTGCAGGCCTGGAATGTGGTTCCAAACTGGGGTGTATGGTCCACCAGCGGTCCTTGTTACATAGATTTATCCTCAGATCACCACAGAGAGAAGCTATGAGGATTATTTTTTGTTCACAAGTTTCATCCACCAACTGTTGTTATCCTTCATGTACTGTTTTTTTGTATTGTATTCTGCACTTCGTCAAATAAGTGGAAAACCCAAAGAAATAGAATGTTTCTTTGATTGGCACAAAGAATAGCAGAGTATTTTCCCATTTTAATACAGGTACAGACTGCCAATTTGAGCCTATTTGGAATATCACTTGGTGATGTACAATATTGTTGTTTTTTTTTCCAGTATCCAATTTGTTGATATTTTACATCTGACTTTGCTGAGCGTTGATATTTACCAATTTTGATATTATCTGACGCAAAACAATTTTATCTGATTGTCACATTTTGTATATACTGAATCACATTGAAACATTGTTAATTGAAAAAAGTTTTTCTTAATTTCCATAATATTTGGAATAGTGCATAATATGGATCTGTGTTTAATTGTTGTTATTGCTCTAGTGGCCAACATATTCTCCCAGTTTGCTCAAGTCTTTTCGTCTTTGGTCATCTTTTGTTTATGAAAGGAAGATCAATGAACTTTTCCAAATGTTGTGTAAATAAATAAAAATGTTGCTGTTGTAGATATAAATCTAAATTTATATTTATACACATTTGATTTACATATAAACTTATGTTGTACAAAATATAAGTATATTAACTTGTTTTTGTACAAATACTGATAATGAAAAATGACAGATGCCTGCCAATTCTCATGAAGTGCAGACTTCATCGCTCATCCCTAATTATGTATTTGTTAATGAAGTCAAACAGCAAATCATCTTACAGAACTGGACATGCGCCTAAAGATGTTTATAAACTGATTGATCTCAAAATGCGATATCTGGAGATTTCTTAGTTTGCATCATGCAACATCAACGGAGTCCATCAGGTACTAACAGCCTGTTTGTCAGTGAGGAGTTTCTCAACGAGCAACTGAGTTGAGCAATATGTTCTCCAGCTATTTTACCCAGAATTCTGGAAGGAAAAATGCCCATTGGTGACTTACAGTCACAGTGTGTTTTATATTATAGTGATAAACTCCATGAAATCCACTGAGGAGTCACATCTTGTGCTAAGGAAATATAGCTACACCTTCTTAGTGTTTTTTTCCCCTCTTCATTTGAAAACATTTTAAAGAGTATGACACAATAACCCACTTGGAAATAAAAGCAGCGAGGGCATATCACCTGTTCACTGCATCCTCTTATCACTGCTTCTGGTAATGATTACAGTGCCTGTGTGCACAGTGACTGTGCTTCGTTATATAACACTGAGCGAACACCGCAGCGTGGTTGCTGAGTAATTCTGACTCTTCCTGATCTCCAGATGGTTAATTAAGCACTGCCTTTTCCATGTCACTGTTGCAATCCATTCATGCTCTGTAATGCCATGAAGTGTAGAACCATACAGTTCTTCTCCGTGGCCCTGAGCCCATGTTTTCCTAAAAGTAACAAATTTGTATCCTGGTTTTTTTAAAATAGCATAGATGCTGAATCAATTATTTTATTTTTTTTATGTTTTTAATGAGAAAGGCTGCCTCGATTTTCCCTTTATTCCAGCCCCCAGCTGGATGGGTCACAGGACACTGTAAAAACACTCAGTCATGCTGGCCAGCTGAACTCAAGAACTCAAGTCTAATTTAAGTAATTCCATCGTCCTTGTAAACCAACGTTACTCCTGTGCTTTTCTGTACACAGCAACTTGTATTGTGTCCTACATGTGTATATTCTGTTCAGTTTTAGGTTTAGGTATGAAAATAAAGTGTTAAATTTGTTTTTATACTTCACCAGAGACACCTATAAATCAGAGATTATTTTTTTTGCTCTTTGACTGAATGAGCTGAGATGAGTACAAGTAGCACAGTCACAGTGACAAGGAGGAAGCCTTGACCCAGCTGATCTGCAGCAGGAAGAACAGAGACAGAGCGTGAGTTTGAAGTTATGGTGATAGACAGAGCACAGTGTAGATAAAGTTCTGCTGTGTCAGTCAATATGGAAGGGTTGGTGCTGGGCCAGGTCAATGCATTTGTCAGCATTTAGCAAATATGTGCAGAGATGCATGCAACTGATCACAGTTTTAAACAGAGGATTGATGTACTGGGTAATGTTTTTCAACATTTTGTTGTGATAGTTATCTTATTTCTATCCAAGGTAGCTCATCTGTTGTATAGATTTGTGATATCCGTGTAAATGATGAAAAAAATACTCAAAAGGGCGGAACTGTGGTCACTGACGAGTGGTGTCAGACTGTTTTGGTTTGTTTTTTTCTTTGCTTTTTTATTTTATGGCATAGATGCCTTTATTTTACAGTAAACAGACAGGAAAGGGGGGGGGGGTGACATGCAGCGAAGGACCTCCAGTCAGGATTTGAATCGGGGTCGGCTCCGTATGTGACATGGGTTCTAACCACTCGACCACCTGAGCGAGTCAAGGTGTCAAACATTTTTGCAGAATTTGACAACTGAGATTAAACAATGATGAAAATTGTTTGTGAAAATGGCTGTGGGATTAATCTGTTTTTTTAGCAACTGCTGTTGAATACAAATAATATTTGGTGCCAGTGTATCAATATTGTATCACTAGAGGAAGTCTTATAATATATTGTTATATCAATTGTATGTTTCATCCCCTGTAGTATGTATTATATTTGTACATACTTAAAAACTAACTATCTTCCTCTGTCTTCATAGTTGTCAGCTGAGCCGACAGCTTCCCAGTAAACACAGACGTGGAAACAAATTCCAGTGCAGGACAACCTCAAGGAAGGTATCTTCTGAGAAGACCACTTAACACCAGACAGCCCCGTGCCCCCTTGCTCCTAAAAGGCCCAAGTTACACTTGTGACGCTTTTGGAACTCTACCCTCTCTTTTTTCCTCAAAGAGTTGACAAGCCTTTGGCTGTCTCATCAACAGTTTCTGATTGCAGCAGTCAGCAGAGGTGGAGTTGCTACCTCTGTAAAATGAAGCAGTATATCTGATATTTTTGTACCATTTCTTCATCAGTCACTATGAAGTAAAACTCAACAAGGAGCAAGTTAATCTTTATTTTTTTGGATGACTGATTAGTTACTTTATTAAAGACATTAACCAACCAAAAACAAATTTGCTGTCAAAAAGCTCAAAGAAGATGAAACCTGAGGGACGCATCAGAATTGGACAAGTTTGAGGACATCACTCAAGATAAACGAGTTTGAATTCAAAGGAAATCCTTTAAAACTTGTTGTACCCGCTCAGTTCTTTTTCTTTTAGAAAATCTTATTTCTGTTTGTCACTCTGTTGAGGCAAAAGTGTCTCAAACGAAGCCAAAGACATTCTTAACTCAAGGTATTTTGATTATGTTTGAACTGCGTTGTGTAACAGTGCAACCAACCATGACTGGCAGCACATACAGAAGTCTCTAGTCGTGCCACAGTGGGCGGTGTTGCCGGACTCATGTACTGAACAGAGCAAGAAAATCCTTTTGTCTGCTGAAGTCTGAGTTAAACTCTTCCACTCTCAGAAACACCAGGTGTATCCCGGGCACTGCAGGGCGTTAGGTAAAGCAGCTCACCTAGTTCCTCACCTTGAGCTCTTTTTTTTTTTTTTTCTTCCCAAGCCTGCACATGGTGCAATGATGGTAAATAACACTCCCTACTGTTCTTGAGGAGGAGACTACAGAGGAGGGGAAAGGGTAGGAAATGACAGAGTGCCTGACAGAATGCAAAGCGCTGGTGACTCCATCCACGCGCAACGGCCACCGCGTCTTCAGCTACACACTAGAAAGCCACACGGCAGCTGCGTTTGCCATCATGAACGAGCTGCGTCTAGAGCGTCAGCTCTGCGATGTGACATTGCGTGTTCGCTACAAAGACTTGGAGGCGGTGGACTTTGTGGCTCACAAGGTGGTGCTGGCTTCTTCCTCCCCAGTCTTCAGGGCCATGTTCACCAATGGCCTAAAAGAGTGCGGAATGGAGTTGGTACCCATCGAGGGGATTCACCCCAGGGTGAGTCCGATGTCAATCTTGACTTAACAGATTTATTTGATTTCATGACGCATGTGTATGGTTGACCACAATTGTTGATGGTTGATTGTATTATGTTCATATCAATACATAGTGATATATTTGAGACTTAAGGAGGAAGAAAAGTGGCACCAGTCTCTTTATTCAAAAGTCACACGTTTAAGTTAAAAATGCTGCATAATGTTGCTTAAAAATATCAAACAATTGCAGTTTCTATGGTAACTGCTATCTTTCATTTCCTAAATCTTTTGTCTGTCTCACCCATTCAGGTTATGGACAGACTAATAGAGTTTGCCTACACAGCCAGCATCTCTGTCGGGGAGAAGTGTGTGATTCATGTGATGAATGGCGCTGTCATGTACCAGATAGATAGCGTTGTTAAGGCCTGCTGTGACTTCCTGGTCCAGCAGCTTGACCCCAGTAATGCAATCGGCATTGCCAGCTTTGCAGAGCAGATTGGTTGCACAGAGCTGCACCAGAAGGCTCGTGAATACATCTATTTGAACTTCAGCCAGGTAAAACTGCATGGCATTTGAAATGGAAATACTGTTCTCAGAAATACTACATAAAACCTCTTTTATACTAAATGCAGAGTACTAAACTTGTATTATGGAGCAAATCTCTGCATCTGTTCCCAGGTGGCAACCCAGGAGGAGTTCTTCAACTTGTCCCACTGCCAGCTGGTGACCCTCATCAGCCGCGATGAGCTCAATGTTCGCTGCGAGTCTGAAGTCTTTCAGGCATGTGTTGACTGGGTACGCTATGACCGAGAAAACCGGCGACCGTATGTCCAGGCCTTACTCCAGGCCGTCCGCTGCCATTCCCTGACCCCCAACTTCCTGCAGGCTCAGCTCCAATCTCTGGACTGGGATCCACAGTGTAAAGACTACCTTGCCCAGATCTTCCAGGACCTCACCCTTCACAAACCCACCAAAGTCAATTCTTGCCGAACTCCCAAGGTGCCACAGCTCATATACACTGCAGGGGGCTATTTCCGTCAGTCCCTCAGCTACCTGGAGGCCTATAATCCCTGTACAGGAACCTGGCTTAGGCTAGCGGACCTGCAGGTTCCCCGGAGTGGCCTGGCAGCCTGTGTGATCAGTGGGCTTTTCTACGCTGTCGGTGGGAGAAACAACGCACCCGATGGCAACATGGACTCAAATGCACTGGACTGCTACAACCCTATGAACAATTGCTGGTTGCCATGTGCACCAATGAGTGTTCCCAGAAACCGAATTGGAGTTGGTGTCATCGACTGTATGATATATGCAGTTGGTGGATCACATGGGTGTTTTCATCATAATAGTGTAGAGAGGTAAGTGAGCGGGGCACCTGTTGGTTTAAGCCAACGTCATTTTTAATCATCAAATCCCCAGAAAAGCCCAAAGGTAAAAGTATCCGGTATTTAGCTTGGGTTTGTCATTGGTGTTACATATTTTAATTATCAGAAACTTAATTTTATGTCGAAACAGATGTCTGCTTCAGTTTGCTTTGAAGCTCATTAATTTGATGATAAACTGTTACTGTAGAGGCTCTGTAGCTGCGCTAAGTGTGCTCATTCAGTAACAAACAGCCAAAAGGAGTTGTGGCTTACAGTCTGTTTACCAGTCTGTTGTTTACTGTAGCCTGTCGATAAGTTCGTCCACATCCTGAACTTTAGTGGTTGTTTTCCTACTTTTGTAAGGAAGAAGAGGAAAGGAAGAAGAATGGGCCATGTTCCCAGTGCTACATACATTTTCGGGAATAATAGGCAGCCCGAGGATTTAAAGAACCCACCCTGTCAAAGAGTCTTGCCAACACAAGTTCAGTCTGGCAGTCCTGCCAGATGGGCGCCACAATCCTTAAACTGTCAGACAACAAATAATATAAATGCTTTTGATTCACAGTTTGAAATGTAACCCAGACATCTGCTTTAGTCATGACATAACACTGACAGAGCAGTGACAAATGGCAAATATTAACCCGGCAAACCACTGTGACGTGTCCAAATGCCCCGGTCATGACTCAGAAAAAAGATATGAACAAGCAGTATACTTGAGTTCATTGTATTGTGGGAACCTCCAGTGTGTTTTTCTCTCTCTGAACTCAGCAACCTGCAGGGGAAAAGGCATTGGCATGATTCATCAGAGAAGCCAGCATGTGTGTGCAGCTGACACCAGGCCAGCTGATGACCGTAGGTTTAACAGGACGTTGATTGTAAAGTAAATTGTTGTTCCCTTCAATAGGTATGATCCAGAAAGGGACCAGTGGCAGCTGGTAGCTCCCATGTTGACACGGCGTATAGGTGTGGGTGTGGCAGTTATCAACCGGCTGCTGTACGCTGTGGGCGGGTTTGATGGGGCCAACCGCCTCAGCTCCTGTGAGTGCTACAATCCTGAGAGGGACGAGTGGAAGACCATGGCCTCAATGAACACCGTGCGCTCAGGAGCTGGTGAGAATAAAATGGAAATCTCCCCCCTTAATGGCTGATTTGTGTCTTTTCAAAAAGCATGAAAAGTTTCATAATTGGACATGCAAGTATCTGTCCACATCTTCAGCTCCATGCATGGCTTTTCATCAGCATCAAGCACCAAGGGAGAGTTAAAACCAGGCAGGAAGGGACTTCTTATAGACAACTGGTGCAGTTGCACGCCACATAACTGCTTGTATCACAGGTCTGATTTCAGCTGGAAAACTTTGTAGTACGTCATACCGAGCTGTCCAAAAAGAAGAAAAAAATAGAAACTGAAATATAACCAGCCAGGAAGAGGAAAAAATGTATCGATCTCCCTCTGTACAGACAATATAAATCAATATTTATCTCTTGCTGAGTCACAATTAAGAAAACCAATATGCTGTTTCTGTTATGGGGGGCTTTTAAATAAGGGTGTTTATATTTGTGTACCCTTAATTACCTCCACTAATGAGATAACTTTGTCAATACCATTTACTTGTCAGCAGGTTGATGCAAAAAAAAAAAAAACAACTAAGGGGTGAACCTCCCTGAACTTGGTGGAGGGGTGTCGCATGGGCCAAGAAAGAAACTAATACATTTTGTGGCAGATTTGTTAAATAGAGAGGGAAAATTACCCGGGATTTTGACCGAGGTCGCCTTGGCAGAGTTTTGCGCTCGTCTTGTGCCTCTGCGTCAGAGTTATGCTGACAGGCAGTGTGTGTTTTGCTGACCGAGCATCCCATATCCCCTCCACCGGTGTAGTTTTTTGTTATAACTCACCTGATAGTTTCTGCTCTGACCTCCTTGTAGGTGTGTGCGCTCTGGGGAATCACATCTTTGTGATGGGCGGCTATGATGGCACCAACCAGCTGAACACAGTGGAGCGATATGATGTGGAAACAGACACATGGAGCTTTGCTGCCTCCATGAGGCACCGGCGCAGCGCTCTAGGAGTGACTGCACTACATGGACGCATCTACGTGCTGGGTGAGTGCAGTGCAACTGCAGTAATAATGGCTGTTTCAGATTTAGGTCCATTTTAGATCAGGGCCAATTAGAAAGGAACTATAGGAGTTGCTTTGACTTGCTGTAAAAAAAAAGTGTTGCTTCATGTATGTGTGACCAGGTCTTGAGAGGCAAGACGATGTGTTTTCTCCTTTTTTTTTTTTTTTTTTTTTTGGTGGACTATGTTGTTTTATTTTTTAAGTCTTTTTGATCCAGAGAAAGTCAGGGTTGAGGCTGCTCAACTATAGCAAATATCAGTATCGTGGTCAATGTCAAGATCATATTCAAAATTTGAACATCACAAAATGTAATGCAGGACAATCATCTAAAATCATTACATTTGACTGACTAATGAGTTGTGTTCATAGTTATTGGAACCCTAAATTGTACTTGAATTTGATGTTTCCCAGCCATAACCTGTGCCGAACACGTAACGGAAACAATGTTCAAAGAACTAAACATCATTATCTTTATCAGGAGGCTACGATGGCAACACTTTCCTGGACAGTGTGGAGCGTTACGACCCAGAGAAGGACACATGGTTGGAGGTAACGCACATGACATCTGGGCGAAGTGGCGTTGGTGTGGCTGTTACCATGGAGCCCTGCCAGAAAGACCTGCCTCAGTGCCAGAAATCTGAGAGCGGTATGGCATCACATCAGTCAGCACCAAGCGGGTTTGGAGCTCACCACAATCAGCATCACAGCGGTGGAAAAGGCACATGAGGCACACCGCTAGACCCTCCTATATGTACATCCATGGGCACTCAAAAAATATATTTATAATTGGAAAAAGGACCCTTACCAGTGAGTCAAAACAGAGGTGAGCTTCCACATGCTGCCACACTGATGGAACACAAGTATTAGTGGTGTGTGATTTTTAAAACTTCTGCATTGATATATGGTAATTGCATTGGTGTATCTGAATCAAGTATGACCCCAGAGTTTTGGGTCCAGTTTTTAAAAGGTGAGCTGTGTATGGCCAAATTCACCAGACCTCAGTCCGTCTGCGTGTTCAGGTCCGAAGTCCTCAGTTATCTCCCAGATCTGACCTGTGAGAGAAAAGGGCTGTGTTCTTAAAAACTAGAGCCATTTTCTGGCTCTGAGTTATCAGGGGCTCTTTATTTATACCGAAGGAGGATTAAAATGATCATGACGTTAAAGAAAAAGAGACAAAGAAGCATGCATTAATACAGGCAGTTTCAAGTGCCATCACAATGGTTGCGTGTGTGAGTGTGTTACTGTCATCAGTATATCGGCTTCAGGTTCTGGGGTTGGAAATTCACCATACAGGGGAGGAATTGTGACCCCAGACAGACACAGGATGAAGCGAAGACATGACAACGGGCCTCTTACAAGAACACCAATCTCCTTCTCCCGCATCCCTGACACGTGTCACACAAGCCCTTTCACAGCACAAATACTGTACATTTCGTGTTCTGTACATTCGCCAAATCATAGCACTTACAAGCCTGTGAGTCATCATATTGAAGAAATTACAACTTCAGCCACTGTCTCATCATCACTAATTCCCAACAAAACAGTCTGATGTTCCTTTAATTCATCGGAATCAATGTAGCAATTTAGTCCATTTATTAAATACGTAAAACACATAGTAGCTTTTTTTAGAGCCTTTTGTTTTTTTTTACTTAGAAATCCACACACACAAAATAACTGCCTCCTGTTTTGTCACATTTGTGTTTGAGGTTAGGCAGCTGCTACTTTGTGAAATTAACGTCTTTCTGTGTTGTTGTTTATGCATGTGGTGGCATGAGAAGTGAAATAAAATATTATTACAAACATGTGAGCATGTTTATGGCGGATTGTCCTGTTTTCATCTTGGTTATTGTGAACATCTTTCCTTGACCATTTTTAACACCTTACCTTGGTAATGATTCCACTTGATCTATTCCAGACCTGCTTTGTGGCATTCTCACATCTTTGAAATAATCAGTGTTTGCTAACCTTTCACTCATGTCAACATCATGGTTGCAGTGTAAGCAGTGCTTTAGTTTAACGCCTTTCCAATTTGGGAAAAAGACAGAAGAAATACTACCCTGGAATTATGTTCATTAGTGATGCACAATGGACTGTGTTTGTTCATGTGGCCAATCGTTTGGGATTTGACCAAGAGCCAACATTTACCATGTCGATTGTCAGTATAGAAACTATTTTGATGATTGTCACATTTTGAACGTACTGGAAAACACCTGACATTGTGAAATGGATTAAAAGCTATGTTTATAGTGCCAGTGCACAAACATGAACCTGCCCAGACTAAGAATGCTATGGAGCTAAATGAGCTATTGAGCTTGAGATGTACATTTGCTTTGAAGTTAAAACTGTAATATTGATGATGTACTTTGTTCTTGGTAAATGTTTAAAGAACTGAATAATTGTACATGGAATAGCCCATATATTATACATTTACTGCATTTTTTTCCTGCTTTATAAGAGACTTAAGCAGTTTTGTTCGTCAGACTGATACATAAAGAAATCAGCGGCATCTGCCACCTCTGACAACGCGCTGATAATATTGTGCATCCCTAGTGTTCATGCCAATGATTGATTAATTCCGCAGATGTTCTTAGATCATTTGCACATGCAAGTGAAGAGAAGACGTCTGAGCAGTTCTTGCACGAGGCCCAAAGTCTCGCATTGGTACAAGAGAACTTAAAAAAGCATGTAGAACCTGTTCCTCTATAACGTGTCTGTAGAGTGCCAAGAGACTGACGACGCAGGTTCTGACCGTGTTTAGAAGAAACGTGATACTGTAGCGTTAAAAACATCTTGTGGAATGTGTTTTAATTTTATTTTTAAATAAAACACTAATTATTCACACAATGGAGAACCACCGGCTACAGTCGACTTTTTGGTTTTCACCTACCAGACCTCAGAAACAGAAGTGACCATGTTTGTTCATTAGTGTTCAAATATTGTTTACTAATGACAACAACAACAAAAATTAAGAAATGTATTTCTAACAGCAATTTAAGCTACAAAGGTTTTTAAGTGATGTTTTGTACATTGATATTCAAAGAAATCTTGTACAGAATTTAACAGCTCACTTTTTTTTATTTATTTGTTGAGATCTGTTGGTTTTCTTGTTCCTCTAAACTGACATCAGCTTTGTATTTGAATTGGACTCTGGTGTTGTGAATAACTAGCATGCATCGTAATGAAGTAGGCATGCTCGTTAATGCTAATTTGGGATGTTTCTTTTGAAATTTAAAAAAAAAACTGCTTTCATTTTGAAAGCAATTCTGTCTGTAGTTGAAATGGAAATAAGAAAATTTAAGGTCTGCTTTGTACATTTCTTTTTTTCCAGCAAACCTACCCTGTACAATAATACATTGTAAAGTAAAAAATATGTTTATTGTACTGCTGTTGTCCTGTAATTCCTTACATTCTGTCATTTAATTGCTTCTTTGTTAGTTCTCGTATGAAGCGTCTTGGCGGCTCTTGGGGGGGGGGGGCTGGCGCGTTATTATACCGTTCAAATATTTTATTTTTCTCTATATTAAACCAGAATACACTGTTACTGATTTAAGCCCTCTGGAGATGACAGTGGACTTATCTTAGGTTTTAATTAGCAGTTTGAATATGTGTGTGTGTGTGTGGGGGGGGGGGGGGGGGGGTTTAAAAGACCACTTATGATAGTTGCCAACAGCATTCATTTTCAGGTGTGGATATTATAGACCATTATTATGTCATCTAAGCTTAAGGATGTGATCCTGCCAAACAGACCACAGGAAATGTTTCAGCTACCATGGAAACATTATTCACTATTCACCCTTTTTTCATCCTCATTCACCCTTTTATCTATCAGTCCCCCTTTTCTGACCACAATTAATCTTTCCTGCGCCACAGTAATACAGTGTTATTAATTTAAAGGTCCAAAACAAGGTAGAGGGAAATAGGAATATTGGTGACTACACTTCTTCCCGTCTTACGATCAGCGAATCTTCAGTTTTAAAATGGTGACAAATTAAAACGTTAGCATGAGAATGACTGATGAATTAAACTCGAACAAAACATAGACAGCACATAGCCTCACAGCAAGAAGGTTCTGGGATCGAGTCCCGGCTCGGGCACGGGATCTTTCTGTGTGGAGTTTGCATGTTCTCCCCGTGCATGCGTGGGGTACTCCGGCTTCCTCCCACAGTCCAAAGACATGCAATTGGGGACGAGGCTGATTGGACTCTAAATTGACCGTAGGTATGAATGTGAGTGTGAATGGTTGTTCGTCTCTGTATGTTGGCCGTGCGATGGACTGGTGACCTGTCCAGGGTGAACCCCGCTTCTAGGACAGGATAGGATAGGATGGGCTCCAGCCCCCTCGCGACCCGTAATAGAAAGGAATAAGCGGAAGACAATGAATGAATGAAAACATAGACAGTCTCATAAAAACAATTGAAATTACGGTATTTGAAATGTATTAATGTGTATCTATGCCACAAATAACTCCGAACCCGCTTTTATTTTTTATGTGGTTTGAAAAATTGGCGTTTCTTGTACACCAAATTCCTCATTGAAGGTGTTCGTATTTTGAAAATCCAGACCGGATGTCGTATTGGCTCGTGGTATTTGACACCGGTGCGCTGGTCTTCTAAAGATGAGAAAAGTCTCGCTGGTCGCACCGGACACAGGTGGATCATCTTCGGACGCAGGTAAGAGACATTTGAATTATTTGAACTCCAGCAGACTTGCTAGTGCCCCGAGTGACGTGAGACGTTCAGGTACCAACTGAAAATTTGGTGTCAGAGTGAAGGACGGTGAGCTGCTGTATGGAAATGTGACACCTGGGGTCTGTCATTTGGCTGTTCGACAAGTCCTTCACCTGAGAATCGGATGTTTACAAGCTTCTTTTAATCACAAGTTTTACGTCGAGCGACCATTGAAATCACCTGAGAGTTGGCTGGCATTCATTGCTTAAATCTGTAAAGTCCCACTTTTAAACAATGATGATTGCGAATTAATTAGGGTCATTATAGATAAATCAGTTTGTTTGTTTGTTTTTTAAAAAAAGGCTGACAGATGTTTTTGCTTCATAAATAAAGTACCAAAAAATATTTGAATAAGAATAAAAGCGACTCTGCCCTCGACTGAAACTGAGATGTTTTCATTTGCCAGACATAGTTGCCAAACTTGTTGATCCACTTTGACTCCAGCGCTGATCCTGCTGCAGCTTGTACATACATTTAAAGTTGAAGACAAATAGTCCATAGGAACTACGGGGATTCCTTACTGACATTAACTCTTTCATCATCAGAGTGGACCAGCAGCCAGGATGATCCCAGTGGGTGAACTCAGGAACCTCGGCATCGAGCAGAACTCCAAGTTTCGGATGTTAAAACCTTGGTGGGATGTTTTCACGGAGTACATATGCATCGCTATGCTGATGATTGGAGTCTTTGGTTGCACCTTGCAGGTGAGTCAGCCAGTCCGTGATCATTGGCTCTTAAATCCTTCAGTGTTGGCAAATGTGGGTAAAACCAGATTTTTCTGACAAGATTGTTACAAACCTCACTCAAAAAAAGACTTTGTTGTGGTATAGTTGTGTTGTATCTGAGTAACAGAGTAGCGTGTTCCCACACGCCCTCCTGAAACACAGACTGATCTTGTCTCTCCTGACCCACTTACTGCCCTTCGCATCACTAACTTGCTGCTTAATGTTTCTCTCACCTCATTTACACGCCTGTGACGTGTCAAATCAGTGTTAAAGAAAAGAGTGAGGTCGTGAGAAGCGATACATGAGGAATAAAATACTGCCACTTATTTCACAGTGAGAAATGTCAGCGTCGCTTTGTTAGAGACAAACAGGATGGTTTTCTTACAGTCTTGAGGAAACACGTCAGAGAGGATCAGTGCACCTGATGGCTTTCTAGACTACACGACCTACAGACTCTACAGGTTTTTCACCTTGCGTGCCTCAATGCCTCAGCATCCTTCAGCTAATTTTGCCAGGGAGAGAGAAGTCCAAGGTGGAACTGTTACTTTGGCAAACTTTAGACAAGCAGTTGAGGATAGATGAGTGGATATTTCTTTATTTATGTATTTGATTGATGTGACAGAGAGCGCAGAGTTGATTTATCGTGAATTTTCTGCTGTTGCAGGATCAAAATACACAGTCAAGCCCTAGATTATTCATACCCCTGACAAATTTTGAGTTACAGTTACTGTAGTTCAACCAGCAAGCTTTTTCTTAGTGAGAGGGGTGAAAAAGAATGCAAGGATCACCACCAAGGCCGTCCTGGTGAATCTGGGCTCTGCTGGTGGCAACGTCTCTAGGCAGACAGCCTGCTGGACACTGCCGGGTTCCACCGATGCAGACCAAGGAGGACGCCATCCTTCAGATAGAGCACTCAAACACCTGCTTGGCCTTTGTAAATGCTCATCTGGGCAAAGAAGAAGACTTCCGCTCTTGTGTTTTATGGTCAGATGAAACAAAAATTGAGTCGTTTGTTCACAATGATGTATCCTGACCCTAAGAACACATCCCCACTGTCAAACGTGGTGGTGGGAACCCAATGCTTTGGGGGTGTTTTTCAGCCGATGGACCATGGAACCAATCGCAGTACACAACACCATGAAAAAAGAACAATAGACCAAGATTCTCAAAGACATCAAGCGGTCTGCAGAGAAACTTGGCTTTGGGCACCAGTGGACATTTCAGCACAACAACCCTAAACGCACAGTAAAAGTGGTGAAGTAATGCTTAGCGCAACAAAAACATGAACGTTTTGCAGCGGCCCAGCCAGAGTCCTGACTTGAATCCAACTGAGAATCTGTGGAGGGAGCTAAAGATCAGGGTGATGGCAAGGAGACCCTCCAACCTGAAAGAGTTGAAGCTCATCTCTGAAGATGAATGGGCAAAAATGCCTGTTTCATTCCCAAACAAGAAAAAAAAAACTTGCTGGTTGAATAAAAGTAACTTTAAGTCAAAATTTGCCAGAAGTATGAATCATTTGGAGCTTGACTGTAAGTATTGATTATGGTGCTGTTGTAAAATAAAATAAAAGCATTTTGACCTTTCAGAGCTGTATATTGAAATTGTTATATACATTTCAGATGTGGTAGATTTTGGTTTTCAGTCGAGCCGTGCCGAGTTTCATCTCTCTCAAGAATGCTAATTTAGCTACAGTCATTAACAAAACCAGTCTTCTCGGGGCAGTGGTGAGGTTTCTCTCCGAGCCTTTCTACCAGAATGTTTTCTATCCCCGGGTAAAGTTCACAGCTTTCATTTGAGTTAGAACCTTGTGACTTTTAGCTACATGTGTAAAGCTCTTTTTCTTTTTTTTATCTACTTTGCTACAATATCCTATTGTCTTTTTATCAGGTTTAAGCCATAAAACTCCTTGGTTCAGTTTAAGAAAACATGATTTGCGTTAAACTTTAACCTTTCACACCAAAACCACACACACAAAGGCTTTCTGGCAGACAGAGAGCCTTGAAAGGAAACAGATACAGGGGAGATTCAGTGAATGTAAAGAATACCAGCCCTCAAAAGGATGTGGTTTGATAAAGAGATAGTTTGTGGGGGAAATTTTTCAGTTTTTCCCGCTTACATGAATCAAAACTATTGACTCCCCACAGACCATTTTCATATTATATGGTGAAGTTAGAAAACAGCAATATTAGGCTAGCTTTGCTAAATAGGTGACCGACTATGAGACCAGATATCCTAATAAAGACCATATGTACGTTTTTAAATGATATAAGTTTTGTAAGGAACAATCTCAGCATCTCAGACTTTGAAAAACTCTACTCTCCCTCTTTTCTGACTTAATGGCCCACTAAGTAACGTCATCTTTTTTACAGATAAAACCTGAGTCCTTGCTATGAAAAGTAATTGCTTTTACACCTCTCCAGGGGGACATTTTTCAGACCCCAACCCTATTTGCTCTTACAATAGATCATCATAGCATTTCTCCATGCTTCCCACCCACTCAATCTCTCCTTCACTCTCCTCAGCTCACCCAAGACAAGATTTCTTGTCTTCCCAGTCCCTTCACCAGCCCGACACCTGAGGTAATCGACTGCAGCCACATCCGGACCTACGGGGATAATGAGACATGGGAGCACACACTGCTCAAACCTGCCAGTCCCGTCATACAGGAGGTGTTTGGACGCAAGAACAATCTGGATATCCACCAGTACGTCTTTGTTAACCACTACTGCTACGAGAGGTTTGTGCACTGGTACGCCAAGTACTTCCCGTACCTGGTTGTGATCCACACTATGATCTTTATGGTCGCAAGCAGCTTTTGGTTCAAGTTCCCTGGGACATCTTCTAAAATTGACCTCTTCGTCACTATCCTTGGGAAATGCTTTGATTCACCGTGGACTACAAGGGCATTAAGCGAGGTTTCTGAGGAAAGAGGAGAGGAGAAATTGTTCAGCTTGAGGAGGAACACACTGTCAAAAGATGCCACAGAACGACAGCCTGATCTGGAGGAGAATGTGGGGCTTCTTAGGTCCATGTCGAACAAATCTAATCCAGACAAAAAAGCACCGGAGTCCCAGCCTGGTCCTTCCCTCTTGGATAAGAAGGAGGGAGAGCAGGCCAAGGCTCTGTTTGAAAAGGTGAAAAAGTTCAGAATGCATGTAGAGGAGGCAGATATCTTGTATGTTATGTATGTGCTACAAACATCACTCAAAGTCTTCAAGTTCCTTTTCATCATTATCTACTCAGCAGCTCTAGCTCCCAACATCGAGATAGTGGTGCGGTGTTTAGTTCCTCCTGAGTTGACTGGTTTTAATATCTACTGCTGTAACCACAACAAAGCCCATCTTTTCTCCAAGCTCGCCTACTGCTACGCCAGCTTTGTAGCCGTGTATGGAATTCTCTGCATCTACACCCTCTACTGGCTCTTCCATCGACCTCTGAAGGAGTACTCCTTTGAGCAGGTCAGGCTGGAGACAGGGATTAACGACATTCCGGACGTGAAGAATGACTTTGCCTTCCTCCTTCACCTTGTGGACCAATATGACTCTCTTTACTCCAAAAGATTTGCCGTCTTTCTGTCTGAGGTCAGTGAGAGTCGCCTCCATCAGCTCAATATCAACTATGAATGGACAGCCAAAAAGCTTCGCGCCCGCCTGTCCAAAAACACCAGTAACCGTACAGAGCTCCATCTGTTAATGTTGCCGGGGCTTCCTGACACAGTCTATGACATTAGCGAAATACAATCCCTCAAACTGGAACAAATTAAAAATGTCACCATCTCCCCTTGTGTGGCAAAACTGGAGTCTCTTCAGGAGTTATCGTTGATATACTGCCCTGCAAAGCTCCAGCTGGCTGCCATGAATCACCTGAAGGAACATTTAAAGGTCCTTTGTGTGTGGTTTGAAAGTTTAGAGGAGGTGCCTCTGTGGATGTACACCCTCCAAGGGCTAGAAGAGTTGCATTTAAATGGTCCATTAACCAATGAAGTGTCCCGAAGTGCCACTCTGGACTCCCTTCGAGTGCTCAAAAGTCTCAGAGTCCTCACCCTTCGCTCCAACCTCACAAAGATCCCACCCAGTGTAGGGGATGTCGCGCAGCAGCTGCAGCGCTTGGGCATCTATAATGAAGGTAGCAAGCTCCAAGGCAGCAGCACCCTGAAGAAGTTAAGCAACCTTGCCTCGCTGGAGCTCGTTGAATGCGATTTGGAGCGTATCCCAAGCGCTGTCTTTAGCTTGAACAATTTAATGGAGTTGGACCTTAAAGAAAACAAACTTTCCACTGTGGAGGAGATTCTGAGCCTTCAGCACTGCCAGCGTCTAGCCACGCTACGTCTGTGGCACAACAAAATCACTTACATCCCTGATCACATCAGTAAGCTGCACACACTGGAGACTCTGGACATTAGCTGGAACAAGCTGAGGATTCTTCCCACGCGATTGTTCTATTGCACCAAGCTCAGACATCTTGATGTCTCCCACAACCAGCTCACCTCCCTCCCAGGCGAGATCGGAATCCTGCAGAGCCTCCAGTTCTTCTCCGCTGCTTTCAACTCTTTGGAGACGCTGCCCGAAGAGTTGTTCTCTTGCAAAAGGCTCAAGTCGCTGGCTCTGGGGAACAACTGCCTGTCATTTCTTCCTTCTAGAGTGGCCAATCTGGCCCAGCTGGTCCGCCTAGAGCTTAAAGGGAACCGCCTGGAGTCCCTTCCTGTGGAGATAGGGGACTGTCCCCTGCTGACTCACAGTGGGCTGATAGTGGAGGACAGCCTGATTGATCTGTTACCATCAGAAACACGCAGCAGGTTGACTAGTCGCTGAGTGATGATGATGAGCGACACAGAATGACTCTACAACTATTACCAAAATCTTAACCGAGCACCAAAGGATAACCAAAACTCAGCTTCAGCTTTTTTCTAAAATCTGGATGCACATTTGGAAGATAATATCGATGATTTTCACAGAGATGCCTTTTTTAATGTAAATATTTTTTCATGTTAGGGGGCAGCATGGCTCAGAGGTAGAGTGGCCGTCTAGCAACTGAAGGGTCGCTGGTTCGATCCTCACCTCCCCCGGTGGCCATGTCCAAGTAACCTTGAGCAAAATACGGAACCCCTAAATGCTCCTGATGACACCCCCCCCCCCCCCGCAACCCTTAATGGATTAGCAGTACAGAAAATAGATGAATGGATGGATTTTTACATGTTAACAGGTGACCTGTGAATACCTCTTCACAATTGTATTTGTATGTTTTGTTGTGTTTTACTGGGGTTGGCAGGAGTGAGCTTGTCACTGTGGATGAGACAGGGCTCAAATATTTACAAAAATAAAACCAGAGAGTAAACCGTGATCTTCAAATCACCATGGACCAGTGTTTTCATACAGGCATGTCTACTGAGCGTGTTTCCTAAGGGACACATTTTTTTCTACCTGTTGGACAGGTTTGTGTTTTCCCACAGCTCAGTGTCTCATGTTGCTCCCGTCCAGGTATTAAACAGTTCAAGGGAGAAAAAGCTTTTCAGTAGTGAAAGAAATGGCTGTTCATCTCTCTGTTTACATGCTGAGCCAGATGGTGAAAACACTGACTTCATACGTATGACGAAGGATCAGGCGAGGCTAAATCATCACATTCTCTGATCAACAAGATAAAGTAGCGCAAGAAGGAAAATAAAACTGCAGCCTTTGTAATGAGTCATGAGTGTCACTGTGACTGGTAATAATATACATGTTCATGAGAGGTGTCCCTGAGATTCAGATCAGTCTTATCACTCCCTTGTCAGCACAATGAAACAATTACAAGGTAATCTGGACTTGAATTCCAGGCAATATAAATGTACTGGTACATATTTCAACCAGAAGACACTGCGAACTCATCAAGGGTGCCCACACTTTTTACCTTAGAAGGTCCAAACTCAAAGTAAATGTTGATCTGAGGGCCAAAAACAAACATGTATCAGTGAGTGAACCACTGCCTCTTTTTTTTCCTTTTTCTGTTACTCTTTATATCCAACGACGCAGAAAACAAAACATTTACTGTGTATTTACTCCATATTTTCTTTATTGTTTATTCATTTATGACATCTGATTTGCCCACTCTGACCTCATGGTGGGCTAAATTTTGCCCCCGGGTCTCACTTTGGACAGCCCTGTTCGAGATCAACATCGTTGTACACGGAAGTGTCTTTTGGACACCACACTTAAAAGAGGAAGTTTTCCTTTCCAGGAAGTCACTGTGTCACTCGTGTGGCTATTCTTTCATTGCAAGTTGAAGATTAAGGGATGACGTGCCCTGAAAATCCATTCAGTCAAACAAGCTTTTATAATGAGCTGGTTTCTGAGATTCTTTCTGACAGCCTGAATAACAAGCCTGTCCTCAGCCGGCGCTGCAGTCGTGTTCTAGCTTGCAGGGCTGCAAAGATCCCACCAGGCAGTAAACAGGCATGCTTCAGGATGACAAAAGTAAACACTGACGTTGCCTGTGCGCTCACACACCTCCATGCTCTCAAAAGCATTGCTTTGGGGTTTTTTCCCCTCATATTTTAACATCTACAGGTGAGTGACAAATTGAAGCAAAATCAAAGTGTTAGACTGAAGATTCAGAACAGGATGAGTTGAAACTTGCAACTTCTTGCGATGCAGCCATCTGCAGCGTTCAGACAGTTTACACCGCTGCAACCAGACCATTGCACATTTAAGCAATGGTGAGCTTGACCAGAGCTGGAAAAGGCCAGTTTACTTTTCCTGCAACTGTCTCATCTAGTTATGAACCTTGATGTAAAGCGGTCTTCAATTAGAGGAGGAATGAAGGCGTTATGATCTCTCAACAGCCATCAAATAATTGAGGCGTAACCCTGTTTCTCTTTTGTTCAGGTTTCCCTTGTCCGTTGATGGAGTTGAGCAGAATAATGGAGTTTAAGTTTTCAAATAGAAGGACAAAGACAGAGAGACTGAACCGTGGAAACTATGCATGATGTCACAATGCTCAGCCAATCATTTCTTATCCTCTCACCCAAAGTGTCAAATGTGCCACTAGCATGACTGAGGTTAAGCTGGAAATCATCGACAGCATCTGGTTGCTCTGAGAGGGAGGAGGGGACATCTTCAGCTGGAGGTGGAGTCTGAAGGAGTCTGAGACTTCAGCGCTGCTCGTCCCAACGCGGTTCCTGTGATTGAGGAGGAACTCACGCAGCTGGAACAAGGAGAGGAGTAACCTGGATCCTTTACAGTATCCCACCATCTTTGAATTCAGTTTTTACGGAGTTGGAACAGAACCATGAAATGATGATGAGATGCTTGAAGTTACCATTGAGACTGTTTTGTTGTTAAATTCTTCTTAAGTTCTTAAATAAGATTAAAAGAAAGTAACATCTGGTAAGAATGAATGATACTAGACTGTAAAAGCAGCCAAATGGGAGGTTTTTTGCAAGGAAAAACTACACAAACTACTGATTATATCCCAAATTTGTTGCAGCCCCAGCTGTAACAGGCACTGGAGCAGGTGGCCGTGTTCTCAGATGAAGTTCTCAGTCGCTCAACGTGTGTGTGCGCCTGAGAGAAGGACTCAGCATTTATCTTACTTGCTCACATCTAAGGTTGCATCCTCTCCAACTTGCTACTACAACAGTATTTGTTCAGGGAGTGTTTACACACCCGCACACCCACGTGAGTGCTCGGCCAAATCAGGCAGCTCTAACTAGTCGTTGGCGTGTGTGACTACCATGTTTACGTGACAAAGCATGGTGGGAAATATCGTGGGGGGGGGGGGGTAATCTTTTCTCTACTCATGAGCTACAGCTGAGTCGGCCATAAACAGTCTAAGCTGATATTTGACGGTGTCAGTCTGACATGTAGAGGCATTTAGTGAAGAAAAATAAAATCTTCTGTTCCGATTTTTTTTAATTTCTCACCACTTTTTAAGTTTAAAAAGTTTTTAAGTAAAAGTACAGAAGCAAATGTGTGTAGCATTTCTTTCTTCTGATGATCTCTTTATTGATAATGCTTTTTATTATTGCTTTTAGGTTCTTTTTTAAGAACAGTATTTGCTGAATTATGACTGGTAGCACCTACAACGCTATAAACCCAATTCATTTGTGGTTATGAACCCAATAGGAGGATGTATAAACATTGAAGTTAATTTTCATTGAGGTTTTTTTTTTGTTTTTAAGTAAAGTTTTCTGTTATTAATTAAATGAAAATGACTTTTTCGCTGAATGTAACTGTGAGCTAAATTTACTTAGAGTACTTAAAATAATAGTACTATGATCAGAGTAGTGGTCATGTGAGTGAAATATTACTTTACAGTAATACTGTTATGTTTCGGGGGGGCAGTTGCAATTCATCTGATGAGTAAATTATGAAATTAGGCAAATGATGATGTAGATGTAAATCTATTTTAACGTGTTTCAGAGGAGATTGGTAGTTCTTATAGGAAGCTATTGTAACTGCGCAGTAGCCAACGCACGTGTACTTCCTATGACATCACAGGCCTCCCTGCAGCACGGCCCTTCAACTTGTATCTCCTCTCTCAGCTTGAGAAGTTGGCTCCTGGCACGCTGCAAACAATAACCCGATTGTGGCACACGAGGTCGGAGGACAACCTTTGGCAGCGAGTGCCACCGTTACCTACAAGCCCGACAAAGCAGGGCCCTCATTCACCTGGAGCTCCTGTCCAGCTACCGTGGGATCTTTTAAAGGCCTTTTATGCTGCAGCACATTCCAGTGTGTGGTTATTATTAATGCCCTTGATTATTCACCTTGGCTGGAGTCTTCAGGATGCAGCTAATACAGTTAGCAGACTTTTACAGAGGTTTCCTGAAGGCAGTTATTCTCCTTTTTTTTTTTTAATGCTAGGTTTTGTCTGAGCCACTATCCCGAGTGTGTACACAAAAGCATGATACTGTTACCAGTGTGACAGGAGGAATGATACCATTGAGGTGATGCACACACACACACACACACACACACACACACACACACACACACACACGGTCTGATTTGAGTAACAAATGCCTGCGGTCACAAGTGCCTGTGTCACGCGCCTTTTAATGAGGAAGTACTTGAAGCTGGTCGCTCATCAGGGCCTGACAGGTTGTTGTCCTGTAAGATGAGCTTGCTTTGGGATTCCTGCACCTTTCCTGAGCACAACTCTGAAGAAATGATCAACATCGGTCAAACTGCATCGTTTTCAACTGTTCCACTGATAGTTTTGATCCATTTTGAACATTTTATATGGAGGGTAACCCTCAGTCTTCGTGGACTAAAAATACATTTACTTATTTGAAGGGGTTTTCCTCCATTTAATGAAACACGACAGTACCACCAATCCAAAGATTAAGTATGTCAGATATTAAAAGCACAAATGAACTCATGACAACCTGAATATCAAAATATCAGTGTTGTGGTTTTCCACTTCTCAAAAACCCTGATTTTATCTTTCAAATTTAGCTATTTTTTGTGATTGTAAAATGTAGAGTTCTGAAGACTAATCTGAACAAAAAATAAAGTTGGTTTTTTTCTATACTAAAAATAGTCTTTGAAGACTTTACTAAACACTGCACCGGCTGTTTTGGCTTCCTTATAGAGCTTTAGATCATTGAAGCATTGAAGGCAGAAAAAAAAAAGAGCCCGTTTTCAGACGAGTCGGAATTATAACACCACGTGGGAAAGTTGAAAGCGTCTGAAATCTCTCTCTTACACACAGCTGCTGAAACCAATCCACCAGAAATAAAAACAGACTTCACAACTTCAACACTTTATTTTGTGCTTTCATCTTCAAATAGCGAAGTGAATCATTTCACTTTTGATTTAAAAGTATTTGTATAAATAACATTTCAACCAATCACAATAAATGTTGCTATTTACAAAGTCACAGCGATATTCACTTCTATTCCAACAATAAATAAGAGTAGATTCAAAGTCTACGTTCGTCTAATTAAAAGAAAACAACTATGCAAAGCAATCAGGGTGCACCATTTCAAGTTTTTGTAAAATGAGAAAACACAATTCATCAACTGTTACGATTCACTGGAAATAATGCGATAAAACACTGGGGGGTTGGGGGGGGAACTATCTACAAATGTGCACTCCCAGTTCACAGGGAAAACAGATATATATTTGTATGTAAGGTGCCTAAATTGCACTGTGCAAAAGAGGTGTCTACTGTATATAGCCACCCATCCACTGAAAATAAGCTGCCAAGACAATATGTCCTGTGTCACACATTAATGTTAATGAGCCACTATTAACAAAACAATAATCCTTTACACAGCAATGAATTCAAGTCACCAGGTCTGAAGCAAAAATGATGAGGTTGAGGTTGCCGAGCAGGCAGCACGTACTAGCTGTGAATGTGAGCAAAGAGGAGGTCAATCATGTCGGGCATGCATGAAGCTCGAGCCACGTCTATCGCTGTCTGCCCGCTGACGTTGGCGTGCTTCAGGTCGGACCGCGGGGCCAAGAACTCCACAACATCCCGGTGGCCTTCTCGAATGGCAATGTGGATGGGTAAAGCGCCGGTGTGGTCCGGGATGTTTACTGAAGCCCCATACTCCACCAGAACCTGCAGGGTGTCCAGGAATCCTGTACGGGCTGCATCGTGGACCGGCGCTATCCCGTGTTTGTCCTGGATGTTGGGGTCTGCACCTTTCTCCAACAGCAAACCAGCGACTTTGGAGTTCCCCATCATCATCACCTGTAGAAGAGAACACAGCACAGTGATGGGTTATGATTCTGTTCCTAAGATAGAACCGTTCTTTCACAGTTCCATGCTAAGAATCTCTAAAGAACACCCCAACCCTCATTAGTTTTTCATCTTCAGATTGTGAGTGCCCACAGTCAAAGTATGAAAGGGGAAATATCTGAGTTAGACACAAGAAGTTTATTGATCCAAACGTAAAGAAAACAAGTTTGTCGGCTTAAAAATATGGGGGAAAAAATACATATGTGACTGCTGACGTTACATCTGGTTGATATGACTTCATGAATGAGGCGTTCAACACCGCACTGCTTCATTTGTGATGTCATATTTTACCACCATCTAAACAGTTTAAGCTCAAGTGTAGCAACTGCGTTTGGTCAAATTGTGATTTTGATGATATTTACATTAATTTCTCATCAATGTTATTAAACAACAATTTTAATAGTCAGTGATTACTTATGCAGCAGTTGGGGTCTTAGAAAGCAGAACAGATGATTTATTCTTAACTCTATTGTTTGGATACCAAACGCCATCAGGCCATGACAATAAAGCCTAAACTAGGGCTGTGCAATCAAAATTTCATAGCAATGTGGATTACTGCAATTTTCAAATCACAGGAAGGAGAAATATTTATTTAAGGCAGTGTAAGACATGTCCTGCCTACACCTGGTATTCTACTGACTTAAGAAAACGTCTTTGTTTTATACAAATCGCCACAAAAATCCCACCGTTAACATTTGAACGGCTCTTTCAACAACAGGGAAAAGTCCTCCAAAAAATAATGCTAAAATAAACTGGGGGCACAGTCTCGTTGAATCATGTAGAAAAAACAGGATTAGAACTTTTGTAATGTTTACACTTGACTCATGGCTTCTGCTTTACATGTGATTACAATTATGACTATGTGCCTCTTTCTACTCTTAAAAAAATAAAACGTTTTCATTGACGGGAGATATATATATATATATAGATATATCTATATATCTATATCTATATCTATATCTATATAGATATAGATATAGATATAGATATATCTATATCTATATATAGATATAGATATAGATATAGATATTCTTTTTGCTCAATTACTTTGCTTTCGGGTACAATGTCAAGATTTTTGTTGTTTTTTTAAATTCGAAATAGAAAAAGATAAGAATAGTCCCAAGCGCTTGAATGCACAAATATCAAGTGGAATGTTTACTTATACTTTTGATGCTTAAATAAACATCAAATACTTCTCTATTTTCTACAAAAGCAGAATTTCGAAAAACGTGACTTTTTCCAGAAAAGTATTCTATCAAGGTATTTCTACTTTATCCAAAGTAAAAGGTACGTCTTCACCAAAAACTGAATCTTCCTTTCGAACGTTTCCAGTGAACATGAATTGGTATTTATTGCCTTCATAAACGTAGGCTGAGGCTTTAAATATCTGGTGCTGTAACATATTAATAACAAGCCAGTCATCGACAGGAAACGCTAAACGGCTGTGTTACGATATTAAAACCAATCGAATGAAACTAATAAATGTGTGCTTGTGAAGTCTCCGAATAAATGATGCATTAAATATAACTCACCTGAAGCGCAGTCCTGCCGAATTCATTGAGAGTATCGGGATGCACCCTGCATTCCTCCAGGATCCTCCGCACCTCGCTGGTGTTCCCTTTGGCCGCTGCCCCCGTCAAAGCTTTACCGGCATCCATCTGACTAAGGACCATTATAGTCTATTTTTATGTCTGTTCGGTAGGAGATGAAAAACTATTACGATGATAACCCAAACAGGACGTCTTGGTGAACGCAACATCAGCGTTGAAGAGTACAGAAGCGGAGCTATGCTGGTATTCACTAACAGTAACGTAAGCTACAGCTAGCTACTACGAGTAACAGCATCCGGCTAGCTTCATTGACGCCATATTATCCGGCTCTGTTAGCTTGGCGTAATATTGAGGTCGTTTACAAAGCTTGCGTTTAAACACCAGGTTCCGCCAGACAATGGACTTAATTCCGGGAGAGCCCTGATGTCAATGTATCTCACAGACGATTAGCATCCAGGCTAACAGCTAACACGGAGAAGGGGGAAACTACACACAAAGCCTACCTTGATGCGTTCTTTCAGAGTCCCACCGTCGCCAAGATTTTTATCCCGCTGCTTCTAATGACCAGTAATTTTTAAATAAATCCCAAACAAGTGCGGTTTATCGACATTAGAATAATACATTTGCGCGCTGAGATCTACACAGCGGTGTCCCCAGACTACAATTTACAAACATTGGAGAAAACGCACGTTGACCAATCACAGCTCGCCTGGAGGGTGTTGCTTTTCCATATAAGGTAAAATGGGTGGAGCTACAACTCTGTTACTACACTATCCCTGTGGCAACAGAAGCAGTTGACCAATCAGAGCACGCAACGAAGAAAGCGGGCGATTCGTATACGTTGATGACTTCAAAGGCAGTTCATTCACATTTCTGACATTTGGTAGTAGATCTCCAGGGGCAAGTGAGGAAAAAAAGGCGGGTGTGAGTTTTTAATTTTAGGCGGAATTCAGTGAGTGTGACTGCATTAAAATGCAACAATAGCGGGACATACAAACTCTTGAGTAAAAGAAATAGATACAGCCACATATATTACTGATACATTTTTAAAAGAAATAGTTTGATCAAATATTTAAAGTACTGCCTAAGAATCACAACATTAAAATCCAAATCCAAACACATTTCAGGAAATAAGATCAGCATCATTAAACAGATTAAACACATTCTTTCAGTCTAGTTAAAGTGATCATTTGATGCTCCTCCAGGAGTGAGGGACATGCAGTTACCCCTCGTGTTTTACACATTGGTCCGGAGCTGGTAATCTAAGAAGAGAGAAGAGAAGTGATCATGCTAAAATGTCATTTCAACATTTACTTACAGTTGCTCAACAATACTTGTTCAAAATTAAAATGTCGTAATCTGGTCAAATGGAAAAAACAAACAAACAGTCAAGTACCTCCACTCTGTGTAATGTAGCGGACCCACGGTAAGGCCTGGTAACCACTTTTCTCTATGATTTTCATATATCGCACCTAAGGAACAAAAAAACACAGTTTGTTGAGGCCAGAAACCTGAATGTTTGATCTATGTGATTTACATAAATACAGTTTGCCACACAATGACAACATGGACATGACCTGACAGGTGCTGTCAACACCCTTTGCAAAGCACTGATCTCTCAGGTCATATTTATTTTGACAAGACACGTCACACAATAACATTCTTCAGATCCAGAACAAATTTGCCTGCAAATGGATACTTTACAATTCGTGCGACAGCTAAAACCAGCATGAGCGCGCGACCATGTGTGTGTTCGTACCTGTATTCCTGAGACTGTGAAGTAGGGGATTTCAAATTTCACAGTAATGGGAGGTTTACCCTCCAGCTCATCGTTCTCCACACTGGGCAGACCGAAATGAGCCCTCATTAAAAACTCTTTACCTCCCTAGAAAGATAGATGAGTAAAGAAATGGATTAACCGGACATGCTGAGGAAACTGAAGGCAAATTTAAACAATCCGTTGAGTGGGAACAATTGTGACAAGTTGTGTGTTCCTTACAGGGAAAGACTTGATGGTCCACACCACCATGTTTTTCTCAGGTACATATTTCGCGTGGCCAGTACTGGTTTTGAACTTTGGCGAGTCGGCATCACTGGGGACAGGGACCCTCACCTCCACGTTATTTGCCACGGACTGTTTTTTAAATTGCCCCTTAGCCTAAAAAAACAAAACAAAAAAAACATTCAGGAGAATTTGTAGGACTGTCCACTCTGCTCTTGCTCAGAGACGACGACTGTGCAAGATGTGAGGTCACATGTCGCTGCACTCAGAACATTTTCTATTTGTCTCCACAACATAAATCTGTTGCGAGAGAACTGCAAGCTCTTTTCTTTTTTGACAGCGGCATTAAACCAACACAAAATTCAGTACCTTCACCATGATTTCCACTCTACTGTGAGAGAATTTCTCAATGACCGATTCAATCCATATCAGAGGTTTCACCTGTAAAAGATGAATAATGAGTCTTTAAATCAACCATCAAACATTAAAATGCACGTTTTTCATCTTATTCAAGTTGTAAGGTTATGAGGTAGAACATATTACCATATATGATCACACACTTTCTCCTTTAACAGCCATAAAACTCCCATCAAATGCAACATGTGAAGTATAAATATAGAAAATTAGCATTAGCATGACTAACAACTTGCTCGATAGGGCATCACAAGAAAGAAGTGACAAGAACTGCCGACCTCTACAACTGCCCGTATAAATCAATGCTTTTTTCCAAGTTTTATTCCATTCACCCTCCTACACTCCTTCACCAAGTTTTCTAAAACCATCTACAGTAAGTAGTTTTGCCTGATGCTGCAGACAGTCAGACAAACAAGCTGGTGAGGCAAACTGACATGAGTATTGATGCGGTAGGACATGAGTTCAGACTCCCCGTCTGGAGGAATGAAGGAGATGGTTCGGTCGCTCTCGAAGCGTGAGAGACGCACACACTGGTGAAATTTCACGTCCTCCATCACCACCGTCTTCCCTTTATCACCTGAACACAAAACAACACTTCTCACACTTCTTTTTTTTTGTTTTTAAACTGAAAATCCAGCGAGATAGCTGGGGCTGTGATAGATGTCGCTAGAGGGAGGCGGCAGGCGTACGTCCGGTGAGGGCGAACAGCACTCGGTCGTTGAGGCCCAGCCTCAGTTCAGGCATCCCGGACAGCATCGTCTTCAGCTTGATGCTGCCAACGATGTCACTGCTCATCACGCTGCCGTTGGCGTTCACCTGCGTGAGGAGAGTCAATCATTGTCCTCTGATTTAGAAGCACTACTGTGTGTTGAATCAGAGAAAAAGAAAACACTCCAAAAGATATTACCACAGAAATTACAAATCCCCTGACTGACATTACCACTTGCATTTCTGTGACTACAAATGATAAACTATGTGGCACACACGCTACATACCAAGTGCAATATATAGAAGTACACTTGCATTACTGAAATATGCCTAAACTAAAATCAAGAGTATAGGGATTAACAATACTCTTTCATTTTTCAGCTTTTATGTTTTAAATGTGTCTCTTACTTGTGGTTAAATCTGTCTGTACTTTTGTTAATTCCTGAATTTAATGTCATATTCGTTTCGTCATATCTCTGCTTCTTGTAAAACCCTTTTGAGGACTGCTTCGTCTTAAGTGCTATATGAACAAGCCCGCCTTCCTTACTGATCAGCGGATAATTACTCAAGCGAACGGCCTCTCAAAAAGGAGTATTAGTTACTTCTAAAACGTTGAACATAAATACATTATATTCAATTACGACAAAAAATTGGGGTGGGGGGGTGGAGGTCCATGTTCAACCGTAAAACAAATATGCAGATAAAGCAGGAATTCTACCTGTTCAAAGCAAACAAAACAGCATGAGCCTGTGAAGATTAGAAATGTTAAGAGGATGAACTTCTCCCGGTCCACTGCAGCCATGACGCCACTCATCCTCATTTCTTCATCATTTTCCCTTTGTTTAGTATCAGCCCTCCAATTTGAAGTATTTTTCATAAGTATTTGATACTTTTCATTTGATAACCTTATTTACCATACAAATGCAGGTAAAAGGTTTGAATAGAACAATACTGCCCCGAAAAGCACTTTAGTAGTGACTCATGACTGCACAGCACGTACTGGTTCAGACACCTGCGCTGATTTGATGCTGCTGCCTTGTGGGATTCTCTGTCAAAAAGTTTCGAGAAGCAGCTGAAGTAACGTGTTTATCCTGCGATGTTGCACTGTACAATTTTATACTGTGTATGGTTGACTCAAACTACCTGGTCAGCTAAATCAGCATAACAATAAAAGCTCAGATCAAACTTTATGGGAGCTTTAACCATAAATAAGAACAAATATGAGTACATTCCGTCATTTTCATACACCGTCTCATGGAGCCTCTCATATATGTTTTACTACAGACGTGATCGGTGGGTTCTAGTTTCTACATTTTCTTTTTAGATGGACCTGCAATAATAACAGACTTCTTACCAGCACATTGATGGACTCAATGACGTCGATGAAGACTTCGTTCTTCTTGTATTTGATGCCCTCGGACCTCCAGGAGACGGCGTTGGTGACGGTGGTCGGCACTTTGGTCTTTGCAACCTCCAGCTTGGCGCCCTCCTGTGTTATGTACCTGCAAAGGAAGAGGAGTTGGGATGAGCGCTTCGATGCACCACCACACTCAGACAATCACCAGTGTGCCGTCTCTGTCGGGGTGAGCCTCACTCCTGCAGGATCTTGCTGTCGGTAGTCTGAGGGAATCCAAAGTCCATCAGCTCATCCAGCAGCTCATAGACGACCACAAAATTATCCTGGATGCTCTCCTCCTCCAGCTCTTTGAAGTACTCGGTGAACACCTGCGTGGTGACACGCATAAGAGACATCTGTGCCTTCCCTTCTGATGATCTCTGACGGCCATCGTTCACTGGGAACACGTGGTTTTAGTTCAAAAACTAGACTTAAAACACTCACCTCGACGAGTTTGTAGAGAAATGAGTACACGAGCGAAGCATTTGAATTTTTGTTTGTGGTGGCAACCACTGGAGTCGTGAGGTCAAGGAGAATAGCGCACAATCACGTCTCGTCACCGAGAGGATGAGGGTTATTGAGGACTTCTGTGTGTTGGATTGAGAGGTCACATCCACTGTGATCCTCGCTATCAATATAAGATACACCAAAAGATTTATTCTGTGGCGTGTGAATGTGGGCTCAGAGATGCTACGCTAATCAGTCATTGATTCATCATTAATCTGTGTGTGTGTGTGTGTGTGTGTGTGTGTGTCTGTGTGTGTGTGTCTGTGTGTCTCTCCGTCCAGTACAAAGATACAATACAGGTTGCTGTGTTTGATCCACATGAAGTGAACGTTTCCATGTGACATGACGGGACAGATGAGTCCTTCCTCTTCGTGTTGCATGAGTAAAGGCATGAAGTGGTCGATCTCCGCCATGTCCACGTCGCCTTTGTAGTTCCGACATATCAGCACCTGAGTGGAGACAAGAGCGTTAGCAAGGATGAATTTTCTTCATGGTACATTGAAAGTGAACATAAGGTTAATTAAAGGCGGTCTCAGCTTGCTTTTTGATCACTTCATGTGGGTTCAAGGGGCTCCCTCAACCCCCTAGTGGTCGAAGGCAGAGATGCATGCAGGGATTTAGATGTCATCCACTGTATACGTGGTCTATTAATACAGAAGTAATTGTTTAGCATAATGGCTTAATAGAAACAAGCTGATTGCGCGACTGATTTTGTTTACAACACTGATGTGAAGTGAATCCTGCTCTCATTCTGTGTGTCTGTGTATCTTAGGTTTATAGTCAAGTTTTGTAGAATGTGAAAATTCAGCTGGTGTCCTGATTGTTTGTTGAGGTTTCCAATGTTTGTTGCTCACATTTATATTTACTCATGTTTTTTCTTTTAGTGAAAAAAGACCTGACAGTGCAGCTATTGCTGTAGACAGGTGCTGCCATTAGCTATGGCTCATTTTTTAAAAATGTATATTTTGGAGCACTGTTCTTTACGTAATTCATATTTTTTCACTTCATACACCTGTGAACACATGCAAATAATGATTTGATTTTCTGAATATGCATTGAAATGATGTCTACAATTTTTTTGTGTTTAAAAGACAAGACTTAAAGTTTATTATCATAACCCAGTAGGAAACATCAACATGTAGGAAGCTAGAAGAAGACACCTGTTGTTAGCATATATATGATGACAACTCCCTGCAATTACCTTTTCATGATTGAATAATGAATCATTTTAGCACTAGCCATGCTACACTTACGTGGTGATTCCAATTAAAGCATTCCTTATTTCAGCTGCAACCTTTTGCCACAGACAAAAGCCTTAATAAAAGAGATACAGATATTCACATGTTGATTCACACCTAATACTCTGAAAAAGATGTTTAAAAATGGTTAGGTTTGTTTGAGGTGCTCTTTAGAAGGGTTGTGTGTAACCTGTGAAAAAACAAGAAAATAAAATACATGTCTATAAATGTGAGACTCCCTGACAAAGGTTTGATGACTGCTTTCATTCAGTCAGTACTTCCTTTTAATATTATCTGCTGGTTTGGGGTTCACAAACTAGGACAGACTAAAAAAAAATCCATCAAGCTGTGCTGTAAGATTACTGGTGTTTAACCTAACTAACCTTCATCATCATCATCATCATCTTTGAGGGGTCACCTCAAAGAACTGGATCATAAGTTAACTTCTCTCTCTCTCTCTCTCTCTTTATATATATATATATATATATATATATATATATATATATATATATATATATATATTCATTCATACACACACTTTATCAAATGGCAGTATGTATGGCCTTGTGTTCTGTGGCACTGCAGAAATATCCCAGCATGCAATTTGTGTTTCTCAGGTCGCCACAAAAGAATCATACATTTATAATTTAAATGTTTTTCAATTTTAAATATTACTTATAAAAAAAAAAATCGGTTACCGCGATATTAAAATGAGTGTTTGTTTGTTTTTTCCCTCCGAGTTTCCTGAATGTTGCAGCCTGCGTCTGCATCCCCGGAAGTAGGTGGAAAGGCCAATGAATGGTCTGTCGCGAGTTCATTAATTTTTAACTACTCAAAGACTATTAATGTTTGACAGTTGAGCGAAATTTGCACGGAGTAAAAAGACAAACAAACATATTTTTGCTGTTTGACAGGCTGTCATTTGAAGTGTGGTGTAAAGTCCCACTGCTACACAATAGCCGTTTCTTGAGCTGCAGCGTTCGTTACCTTCCCCTTCAGGTCCAGCACGAACACAGCTGAGGCCGACATGGTAACCAGAACCGGACGCAGACCCACACGAACTCCGCTTCAACTTTCACTCGAGTCTGTCCTGGTTTCAGCGCCTTTTCTCCATCCAAAACACAGAAATTCATCAGCGTTATGAGGTCATGGACTCATTCGCCTCTCTTTTTCCTGAAGTTGTCGTGACGTCATCGCCGCCAGGTGAATCATTCACTAGAGTCGCGCACACCTGAGCGAAGAAGAGAGTGTGTACCGCTCAGTTTGTCCGCTAGAGAGCGCTGCAGATACACGTGAGAGCGGGGAACAGTGGGACTGAGCTGTATCAGGATGCTTAGTGGGTGTGTGGTTTGTCCAGATTTGAGCCTAGTTTCCCCAGACAGATAAACCTGAATAATTACTATCACAAATCCAGAAATGTAAATATTTTTGAACCTTTGAATGATTCAGTTACAGGGCTGGAAATAACAGAAAGACTCAAATATAAAATAGGCTTTAGGCTATGTGTACCTCTATGGAAATCTGTGTTAGGGGCTTAAATCTTCTGTTGTGTATATTATGATTTTAATTGTTAACATAAATTGTGCCCCCAGATGTGAATTAATGACCATGTTTATAGGTTTATATAAATGTACTTCAAGTAAATGCTTAAAAATCCTCCCCATACATACAAGAATACTCTAATAACAATGAACGCCTGTCATGTCTTTTGAAGAAAGTATAATTACCACATTAGAAGTCTTAAAATACCTTTTACATCTCGATGAAGTCTGATCTCACTGTTTGTGCAGTTGCCATTTCAGAAATTTACATTATAATTGAGTATGCTGAAGATCGGCCCAGGATTTGCATTAAAAATGTAATTTTCATGCCACAAATCATGCTTGTTGGATGTTGTAGCTACAGAATTTCATTGAGTTTAGAGAAAATTTCCCCTTTCACCGATGAAACAGTGAAAACAGCCTAGTGTCGCTGCCTGTGGGGCTTCAACATGACGTTTATACACAAGTATGAGTTCTGTCAAAGACCTCACTCTATCATATCTGCCATGTTTGCCATGTCCCTCTACCACCACTTCAGTTACCTTGACAAACCCCAGATAGGAATGACTGTTTGGTCCACATCTGTTCTGATCTCACATCATCTGACATGGCCCATACTTGACCTTGAATGACGGCGTTGACTCAGGGCGTGTGTTGCTGTCACAGGTCAATCTCGTATGACACAAATCTGGCCCAAGTCAGGCCCAACTCATCATATTTTGGCTGCATTTGGCTCTTGTGGTACATGCCAGAGCTGGAAGTGATCTGTGAGATCAGAAAGCCTTCCATATGGGGGCAAAAGCAGTTTGCTGGTTTGCAGTGCTCACAAAAAATAAAACAAATAAAAAATAATGTGTATTTTGTGTTGCTAAAAGTGCATTTTTGATGTAGGCCTTCTCCTCCAGATCCGGTATCACACACACAGACAGAAAATAACAAACAGTGCTTAAAGTTTTGGTGACTTAAAGGTTACTATTGCACCTATTAATGGCTTGCAAGAGAGAATCTCCTGTCGTACGTTTAAAGGATTTTGGTGATGTCAGTGTGAGGGAGAGCTCCCTGCAGCTTCTTCCTCAGGTCTGCAGAAGACTGATCACATGATTTAGCTCCATCTAGGCCATAAACAATACCCTACATGATCTCTATGCACTACCCCCACCCCCTCCTGCTCCTTATGTGTGGCTTTATGTCCCACGTCCCAGCCTCCCTCCATATTCCTGTGTCTGTTTCTCATCAGCATTTGGAGGAAGGCAGTTGCTAAGAATAACACACTGTTTGCCTTTGAAGGTTCAGATAGATGATCCCTCTTTCTCAAACCAACTCCTTTAGCCTGTGTGGGTTTGGTCCTTCTTATCTTGAGACTGTTTATCTACTGAGACACGACCATTACATGACTGCAAAATCTTAAATGTGTGTTCACCGCAGATATGAAGCAGACGGTTAAACCTGAGACGCTTCGTGCTCACTTTTTCTAGTCCGTATGTTCCGTTCTAGTCAGGGTTAGAACCTACAAATATTCGTGCTTTCAAAAGTCAATTCCACAATCTGAATCAATCCAAAGCTACTCCAAAGCCTTTTCCTCAGGATAAGTAGCATTGTCAGGCTGTGTGTAATGTGTGTGTAAGTATCTTGGCTGGATCATGTGATCTGGATTATAGGTCACAACAGGAGAGAAGCAGAACTACAGACAGCAGCTTCCCTATACGGTGGCTGAGCTCCAACACCAGCATATGGAAGCACTTCACAGTCAGACCCATCTTTTATTTACCTTTGCACCATCTGAACTGGAGGGCATTTGACCTATAAAGCTCAACTGTTTCCCACATGTAAAATATGAGTATATTTACTTATTCGTGTATCCATTTGCAAATATGTAACTCCTATGTAGTTGTTGGGCATCAGCAGGCATCAATTGGAATTCTTTTTCTGTGTTATTTGTCATGTAATCGATCGGCTGAAATAGAAAACACTCAGAGAGCTCTTACCCCACCAAGGGTATGAACATAGTGGCACCAGATCTGATTGTAAATTCTCTTTCCAACAACCCAAATTTTGTCTTCCAGATCCAGACAATGATTAATCTCTCAATAGCTTCACATTCTTTCTAATCAAGGTCTCAGCAACATGTGCTCAAATTTCTTAAGAGAATTTTTTAAGACGATCACATTTTAACTTTAGAATCCAATGGAGATGATTTCCAAATCCCCAAAAATATTCGTCCATCATTCAATCCCATGATATCCCCCCCCCCTTGTATTGTTTCAAATCCCTCATAAAACAACACTACACTGGCATGTGATGGGAAAGAGAGCACTGAGTTAAATGACTCCACCATTTGAAGTGAAAGAGGGTCACACCAGTTGAGCTCAGCATGGTGGATCAGAGTGAAAGAGATATGAGAGAGACTTCCTGTACATGGATGCTTTCATAAAAGATTTTAGCGCCAGCTTTGGAGTTGATACAGGACACCCAACTGAGATATTCATGACTTCCTTCACCTTCCACGGATGCTCCTCAGTTTACGTAAGAGTATCGATAATAAACACAAGTCAAGTGTTTGGCCTCAGCACCGGTGTCAGTTGCATCCTTCTACCTCCTGCAGCCGAGGACACTGTGCTACGGCTTGTTTGGCCCACTGGTTGTCAGGCAAACGTTAAACACACTGTTGTTGTTACCTTGCCATCAGAACATTGGGTACCTTGTTTGGTAACCTGACAGGGGAATAGCCATCCTCCATCCTCATCCCCACACCTGTCAATTTTTGTGGAAACGCCTCGTCTGCTTACGTCTCAGTGGTGTGAGAGCCAGCTCCACCCCTTTGTGGTCAGCTGGCCAATAGTGAGGCTGCGCTCATATGCAAATTGTGAGGAGATGGATGACAGACATAACTGGGGACAGGTGTCGTTTGTTACCTGAGCCTCAGGTGTATCTGCCTATTGTCTCATGGGTCTTACCACACAGGCTAATTAGCTTTAAATAGCATTGCGAAAACACAGCGCCGCTGTTTGTTACGTAAAGATTCAATGTATGCACTTTGACTATAGATGTAATCAGTAGCATCGCAGCAGCTGAAATGATCAATTTGTTCAACACAAGCTTCATTAGGTGGATGAATGAAACTATAGAGGCACTATTTTGTGACTGTCAGAGTTCAACCAGGAATGTGGATCCCAGTTCCTGGCAAACAACATACCACAGCTTCAGTGAGAGCTGGGTTCACTACTCAGGTGCACCCTGTTCCTGAGACACACACACACACACACACACACACACACACACACACACACACACACACACACACACACGTGCAGCAGATGTTTTGAGGTGAAACACTTGAAACATTACCGCTCACATGAAAATCGTGTTCCTCTCATCTATGCCCTCATTTAAGCCCTTGCCAACATAATTTTTAAGGACCTAATTTTCTGCATTTTTATTGATATTTATGATGTTGTGATGTATTTTGAGGAACCAGAAAAGCCTTTTTGTTTGCCTTTCTTGCCCCCCCCCCAACTCGTCAAACACAAGTCTATCAACATTTGACACCATTGCCCCATGAGCTGCCTGTCAGCTTTTATAAACCTGTATTGTGATTGTGTTGAACTCTAGGGCGTGTCAGACCTCTTCCTGTCTGTTTCATCCAGTTTCCGAGAACCCGCAGTCTCCAGGAAGTTGTTCTCTTGTGTTTGCACAGCCATAAAGAACCGAAGTGTCTGCCGTTCAGTTTTTCCTCACTGTGATTTAGCAATGTCTGTCTTCATGCAAAGATGTTTTAGCAAGTGTAGCCTGTTGATACACTGCTTTTAAACAGACAGCCATCAGTGAAGACCTACGATTTGTTTGCATTGACTTCTTTAAATCATATTGTTGCATTAACCTACAGGTTGTTGATCCTGTACATTAAAGATTATTGACCACTTATCTCTTAATGACATTCTAATCAGTATATCATTCATCCTTGTAAAGCAAAAGCACCTTGCCTCTCTGTTGTGTGTGTGTCTTTTGTTGATAAGTGAGTTACTACTAAATTAAAAGCTACTGATGCCTCCTCTGTGGACTCTGTGCTCTCTAATGGGCTGCAGCAGACCAGCACCGCCGAGCTGCAGAGGAGAACCATTATGAGGCCTGAATAATGGCAGAGGTTCATTACATTAGAGAGAGGACATCCGCTGGTTGTTTTGTTTTATGAGGAGGCATGGCCAACTTGGACTAGTCAAACAGTACTGCCTTTTCATCCTTATGTGGTATGATCATTCATCAATCATGAGCTGAATTCACATGCTAAGGTAAATATTGTATGTAAGTGGAGCTAGGTATGTTAAATAAACATGTATGTTTAAGATAAGATAAACCTGTTTCTTCTCCCTCCCACAGTGGGGAAATTTACCTTGTTACAGCAGCAAGAAGAAGGAGAATTTAACAAATAGTATGTGAATATAAGGGGTGTGCAAATGTACAAAAATAAGTTACATGTAATAGTAATACACAATAGTAAAACAGGAAGAAGTATGTACAGCAGTGGAGTATTTACAGTCTTAAATATATGTGTATGTACAGTGTTATTCCACTATAAAAAAAAGTTCTGGTGGGTATGTGGTCTGCTGGTTCTACAGCTGCAGGAAGGAAGGACCTTCGATATCGCTGCTTCACACACTTTGGGTGAAGGAGCCTGTCGCTGAAGGAGCTCCTCAGTGCTGTTCGGACGTCCTGCATGGGGTGGGAGTCACTGTCCAACATGGATGACAGCTTAGCCATCATCCTCCTCTCTCCTACCACCCTCACTGAGTTCAGGGGGCATCCCAGGACAGAGCAGGCCTTCTTGACCAGTTTGTCAAGCCTCTTCCTGTCAGCAGTTGAGATGCTGCTCCCCCAACAGACCACTCCATAGAAGATGGCTGATGCCACCACAGTGTCATAAAAAGGTCTTCAGGAGTGCCCCCTGCACCCCAAAAGACCTCAGCCTCCTGAGCAGGTAGAGTCTGCTCTGTCCTGTCTTGTAGAGTGCGGTTGTGTTTGTTGTCCTGTCCAGTTTATTGTTGAGGTGAAAACCAAGGTACTTATAAGATGTCACCATCTCAACGTCTGTCCCCTGGATGTTCACAGGTGTCGAAGGGCAGGGTGCACGTCTGTGGAAATCCACCACCAGTTCTTTAGTGTTTCCCGCGTTGATCTGGAGGCACTGGCACCGGTCCACGAAGTCCTGCATCAGTCCTCTGTACTCTCTTTCGTCCCCATCTGTGATGAGTCCAACGAAAGCAGAGACATCAGAGAACTTCTGCAGGTGACAGGTGGGTGTGTTGGAGAAGTCTGCAGTGTAGAGGGTGAAGAGGAACGGAGCCAGGACCGTATCCTGCGGGGCCCCGTGCTGCTGACGACCGTGTCAGACACACAGTTGCGTTTCATGAGATCATACTTAAAATGATGACAAGTAAGGAGGACATTTTGGAAATGGTTGAAACTGTTCATGACTTCAGGTCAGTTTTAGTCAACTGAAATGAATTGGCAAGAATAGAAAAGTTCATTGGTTTCTCTTGATCTGTACACGGTACTTGAACATACACTGCTCAAAATAAAGGGAACACTAAAATAACACATCCTGGATCTGAATGAAATAGACTTTTGCATAGTAGAATGTGTTGACAACAAAAATTGTCAATGGAAATCAAATTTATCAACCCATGGAGGTTTGGATTTGGAGTCACACTCAAAATTACAGCGTAAAAACACACCACAGGCTGATCCAACTTTGATGTAATGTCCTTGAAACAAGTCAAAATGAGGCTCAGTAGTGTGTGGCCTCCACGTGCCTGTTTGACCTCCCTACAACACCTGGGCCTGCTCTGATGAGGTGGCGGATGGTCTCCTGAGGGATCTCCTCCCAAACCTGGACTAAAGCATTCGCCAACTCCTGGACAGTCTGTGGTGCAACATGGCGTTAGTGGATGGAGCGAGACATGACATCCCAGACATGCTCAATTGGATTCAGGTCTGGAATGGCGGGCCAGTCCATAGCATCAATGCCTTTGTCTTGCAGGAACTGCTGACACACTCCAGCCACATGAGTTCTAGCATTGTCTTACATTAGGAGGAACCCAGGGCCAACTGCACTAGCATATGGTCTCAATGTGTCTGAGGATCTCATCTCGGTACCTAATGGCAGTCAGGCTACCTCTGGCGAGCACGTGGAGGGCTGTGTGGACCCCGAAGAAATGCCACCCCACACCATTACTGACCCACTGTCAAACCGGTCATGCTGGAGGATGTTGCAGGCAGCAGAACGTTCTCCACGGCGTCTCCAGATGTCACATGTGCTCGATGTGAACCTGCTTTCATCTGTGAAGAGCACAGGGCACCAGTGGCGAATTTGCCAATCTTGGTGTTCTCTGGCAAATGCCAAACGTCCTACACGGTGTTGGGCTGTAAGTACATCCCCCACCTGTGGACGTCGGGCCCTCATGGAGTCAGTTTCTGACCATTTGAGCAGACACATCCACATTTGTGGCCTGCTGGAGGTCATTCTGCAGGGCTCTGGCAGTGCTCCTCCTGTTCCTTTCTTGCACAAAGGCAGAGGTAGCGGTCCTGCTGCTGGGTTGTTGCCCTCCTACGGCCTCCTCCACATCTCCTGATGTACTGGCCTGTCTCCTGGTAGCGCCTCCATGCTCTGGACGCTACGCTGACAGACACAGCAAACCTTCTTGCCACAGCTCGCATTGATGTGCCATCCTGGATGAGCTGCACTACCTGAGCCACTTGTGTGGGTTGTAGACTCCATCTAATGCTACCACCAGAGTGAAAGCACAACCAGCATTCAAAAGTGACCAAAACATCAGCTAGAAAGCATAGGAACTGAGGAGTGGTCTGTGGTCACCACCTGCAGAACCACTCCTTTATTGGGGGTGTCTTGCTAATTGCCTATTATTTCCACCTGTTGTCGATTCCATTTGCACAACAGCAGGTGAAACTGTCGATCAGTGTTGCTTCCTAAGTCGACAGTTTGATTTCACAGACGTGTGACTGACTTAGAGTTGCATTGTGTTGTTTAAGTGTTCCCTTTATTTTTTTGAGCAGTGTAATTTTTACTGTCCTACCATATTTGGACAAATTATCATTGTAAAAATGTGAATTTTGTCACTTTGGATATATTTTTATATACATTTTAAGAACCAAACAAATGAAATACGTTGTATGTCCAGATAATTGCACTTCAAACAAGTACAACTGGGGAAATCATTCTCCCTTGACTATATTTGTGCTGCACTATGTTTAATAACTTAATTGTATATGATATTTTATTCAGAATTTTTTTTAAATAACATGGTACTCTTTAGTCTTATATTTCATCCATCCATCTATATCTGTGGCCCTTATCCATGAAGGGGGGGGGGGGGGGGGCTGGAGCCTATCCCAGCTGACACTGGGCAAGAGGCAGGGTTCACCCTTGACGGGTCGCCAGTCCATCGCAGGGCCATCAGGAGCAATTAGAGGTTCAGTATCTTGCTCAAGGATACTTGGACATGGTCACGGGGGGAAGTGAGGATTGAACCAGCGACCCTTCAGTCGCCAGATGGCCGCTCTACCTCTGAGCCATGCCATCCCTTCTTTAGTCTATACTATACTTCTATATTCTATTGTATGATGTGCATATTTTTAAGCTGTTTTTGTTACAGTGATACAACCAGCTGAAACCATTCAAACAGGAGAGAACATGACTCCGATACAGCACTAAATTCTGGATCAACTGATGACAAATCTGTTCAACAAAGGCAGAGAGGTAATCAGTTTAGTGTGCATGTGTTCAGAATAGAACGTGACACACAAGATAAAAGGTTTCATGTCTTTCCATTGCATCTAGTTTGAGAACAATTAGATTTGTCAGAGGGGAGATTTATTAGATTTTGATTAGTTCACGTCCCATTAAACTGATCATCAGACTTGAATTAGATGCGACAGATTTCCTCAGATGTCCCAGTTTATCTGAGTCAAGAAGCAACATTCCCCTCTTATAAAAGTACTCCATGTTACAAAGACATGAAGACAAACAAAATTTATTATTATTTTTTTTTTACAAAGACCAACACAACCAAAATAGTACAATTGGAACTACAGTATGTGCCTTAATCTCACAGTGAAGCCAAACAGAAACAGTAACAAAATGCAAAATAAATTATGATTCTCATCTCTAAAAAGGACAAAAACAATGATGAAGCAAACATAGAGAGATTCATCAGTGCTTCCCTGTTTCATGCAGCACATTCTTGCAAATGACGAGCACAACCCTGCATAAACCAACTGAACTGCTGTCCGAAGGTTTGATGGAAGATGTTGAAATAACAGCAGAATAATGTCACGATGAAACTGGCCTGGATGGAGCAAACACATATTACTGCCAGTATCTAGTTCTACTATGATGTTCACGACAAGATAACAACAATGAATAAACCTCTCATATATAACCAAAAATAAATAAAACAATCTCTGGTATATTTACAATAGTTCTTGATTTAAGTTTGTTTAAAAACGCCAAAGTGAACTTATGAGAGTTTTACAAAAAAAATATTTACAGACATTATTTACAGCTGTATGATAAAATACAATCAAGCTTTACTTTTCTTTCCTATCTTCATTCATCATTATTTTCTTCATTTTGGTTGACTTCTGGAAATTCAGCAGCTTTTCCATTTAGAATGTAAACCATCTGTGACTCGGAATCCTTATCGGACTGGCCATAAAAGTAGTAGTGATTAAACTGACTTTTGGGCAAAAATATACTGAAGGATGGTGAAGAAAAATTCCTGTTAGCTACTTAAGTGAGCAACTCCAGTACCTAAAAGGTCACAATCATCCGGTTGGGGTCAACAAGGCATTCACGTGCACCCACTAGATAAAGCTAAACTAGCGTGGATGGAAGGCACACATAAGTGTTAAGACATTATGGCTCAGGATTTTCAAGTTTAATTTACTTACTTGAATAACAGACAGTGAGAAACTCTATCTTTCAAAATGATAAAATGGTTCAAGGGACAACAATCAGATAGCTTGGAAGCTCTGGGAGTGAGAGCATCATCCGTTCATTTTGAAACCACTTTGTGGTTCTGACTAAATGGCTTCCTGGGGTTACGCTCTGTTTTCATCCAGCTAAAAGATTAAAGAGTTTTAAAGATTGGTGTTTCTTTTCCTTTCAGTTCTCCCATGAGACTTGGACGGCACAGTGCTGAGGTCAGAAAAATAAGCCACGGAATGAGGTCACTGTACAGGGAAAAGATTGTAGAGCAGCAGCAGCAGCAGGAAAAAGAAAATGGCCTGTGTTGCTTCACGTTTGCGTCAGGAAAAAAACTTCAGATTCAACAAGTCTTCATGTCCAGGTCACGCAACATCCATGTCCTCCATACTCAGCATTTGTCTCTGCAAAAGAAGTAACAATGATTGAGTAAAATATAATAACAATAATAATAATAATAATAATAATAATAGGCTATCTTGGCATCGAAGTGAAGATACCTGAGGGTAAGAGTAGCCTTCGTTGCTGTTACTGCAGATATGCACCTCATCCTCTGTAGTTTTCTGGTATACGGGATTGTCAAAGTGGATGGTGTTGGTGTTCTTCAGACGCCAGTGTCTCCATAGCAACACTGCTCCAAATATCGACAGGGACATGACCACTGTAGAGCAGCAGGTTGAAGGAGAGTTAGTGAGATGAGGTTTATGAAACATAAAGGTGATGTGTGAATGGGTTTATTGGGTGTAAAACTTACTTATTGGCAACACGACGTAGAGAGCAACAGAGTGGGACGACTCAGCAGGCACGGCACCCTGTCTGTTGTTAACTGAAAATATATCAAATATGTAGAAGTCCTTGTTATTCAAAGGAATCATTTGTTATTTGCTTTCTTTTCCCATTTTGATCTGATGAGTTTGGAAAATGAAACCGATGGAGCTAAACAAGCCCCCACTGTGCTGCACATGCACACACAGAACCCGTCATTTTAAAATAGGTTGAGCAAACCAGATGGAGTGTAGCAGCATTGCAGTCTGTTATTCATTTAAAGGTGGAAGATGGCATCTCTGGACCCAGTCCTTTATTTCCCCATTTCAAATTTGTATGCTTAGCTGCAGGTGATAGCTTCATACTGAGAGTTGTATCAAATCTCATTTTATACTCAGAGTACTGGTTCACTAAGAGGTGGCGAACAGTCGGACAGCTGCTGTTTATGTGTCTTAGCTGATGTGGGGGCTGAAATGAAAACAGGGCGTCTTTATGGTAATGAGCTTCCACGTGAACCTGCAGTAAACCACTGGAATTTAGAATCAATGACTGTCTCGCTGTTCCGGTTCTAAAGAAATCCTGCATCCCAGCTCGTTCTCTAGCCAGGATTCTACTTGTTTTGTTGCATTGTAACTTCCTGGTAGCAGAGTCCTGACCTATAAATGAGGAAGGAGGATGAAACTAATGAAATCTAAAATGTTGGGAAGTTTCACTTTACCCACTTGCATTAAACGTGCTTGCATTTTCTAATTAGCACAAAGTACAGCTGACTCTGAAGGGTGTGTTGCAGGTGGATTCGAAGCCCTTCATTTGTTTGATCTTCCTGTACCTTGGGCTGCATCGGCAGGCTGGTTTTTGCCGGGCTCTTTGGGCTGGGCAGGTGTGGTAGTTGTAGTTTTTCTGGTAGTTGTGGTTGTGTTGGTGGATTTAGTGATAACAACAGGCGGACTATCTGGTACGCCAGTTTTATTGGAGGGAACTGAGCCTGTGGAGAAAGTAAATATAAGACTTACTGGGTTGGATCGATGTTAGATTCTATTTGTAGTGCTAGATGACGGTGAAACGTACCTGCCGCACATCTCCTCATGTCGGCTGCCATGGTCATGTGATCGGGACACGCGCAGGTGTATTTAGGGGATTTCTGATTGATGACAGGAGCAGGGAGGCACATAAATTCACAACCTCCGTTTATGCTGTTGTTTTCTTGGCACCAGTTTGTACCTACAAGAGAGAGGAAACCTTAGCACTCGTTTGGTTGCTGTGATAGTTAATTCTAATTATCTATGCGATGTTGTTGTACCGGTCGGTTGTTTCAGGTTGTGGTACAGTACAACATCCTCCGGCTGGTTCAGGTCCCCTGCCAGCTCCTGGATGTCCTCTCCGGTTAGTCGGTTGGCGCTAAATAGAGCACTGTTGCTGATATCCGTCCAAAACACTTTTTCCTATTTAAGAGGGAAAAAATGACACTTTGAATAATCACTGATTTTATCATAACTTTCTGCAGATTTGTGCAGCCAACAGTATGATTAGATATTATTTAGGTGGTATTATTTCATCTAAGCTGACATTGCAACTTCTTCATTCACCTCAAAGACAGTCAGAGAGAGAGGGTGCGCCAGCTTTTCCTCACTGAAAATGAGCGTGCGTCTGTTCCCCCCGTTCACGTCAATGCTGGACAGCGTGTGTATCTTGGAGTCGACCCAGTAAAGACGCTGGTTCACCATGTCTGTCCAGAAGTTTTGACTGGTTATTATGGCTGTATGCTTGTTTGAACTGAACTGGTTTCATTTATGACACAAGCTTACCAAGGGTGATCCCATTAGGCCACACAATGTTATCTGTTACCAAGGCAACGCGATCAGCTCCGTTCAAGCCGCTCTTCTCTATCTTAGCCATCTGACCCCAGTCCGTCCAGTACATGAAGCTGAAATGGAACCATGAAATTATATGAAAACTAGAATCATGGCTTTAGGTTTTACGAATCATCCTCTGACCTGTCTACTTACTTATTCACTGGGTCCACTGTGATGGCTCTTGGCTTCTCCAGGTTGTCATTGATCAGGGTCTTCCTCTTACTGCCGTCTGTTGTTGCCACGGAGACACTCCTCAAAACACTGTCAGTCCAGTAGATGTTGCCATGAATCCAGTCAACCGCAATGCCTTCTGGGGCCTCAATCCCACTGCCAATTGCTACAGTGTGGTGAGACGAGTTAGCAGCCACGTCCAGTTTAGAGCTGAGAGGGAGCAGATGAGGTAAGAGAGTCTGACGTCAGGGACGGATTTCTAGCTAAACCTTGTAAAGAGGTGCAGAAACCTCTTGATCCACTCTAAAACCAGATCTGAATGGATCCTGCTTCATAGTGGATTAACTCCAAGATGGAAGGTTTCTAACCTGTAGATCTTCTTAAGTGAGAGGTCTGACCAGAAGATCATCTTATTAGGTATATCAACATCCAGAGCCACTGCATTCTTCAGCTGGGGGATCAAGCGCACATATTCACTCCGGTCCACCGTCATCTTCCTCACCTCGTGTCTGTTTGTGAAGTAAAGCGTAGGTGTAGAACCTGGAGGAGACAGAAGAAGACAAAACATCAGATTACTGATCGCACAATAAAATGATGAGATGAGACGTGTTGTGTGAGGAGTGAGCAAACACTACCTGACTCAGCCTTGCAGGTCTTGCTGGCTGGGTCAATCTGATATCCCGCCTCACAGTCACACTTGTAGCTGCCAGGCAGGTTGATGCAGATCTGACTGCAAATGTCCGGCTCAGCACACTCATTGATGTCTACAAGGGTTCAAAGGTCAAATTGGTAAGCCTGCAGTTGGCAACTTTTTATGAGTGTTTTCAATAAAGATGTCTGCCAGTAAAGGTTGGTTAACCAACCAGTTCAGTTGCATGATACTGGATGTAACAACTTCAGTGGAGTTTAACAGAAGGGTCTTTTTTCAGTCAAATTGAACACTAATTTATTCCCTCAAGGAATTACTAAAAAATAGCCAGAAAACTTTTTTTTTTTGCGGAACACTATGATGTCTCATTGAGTTCGACTTTCCTGGACGTAAAATGTCATCAACACATTATCATTTTATGGTTTTTACACTTTGAAAACATCCGTCGTACCCACAATGTATCCCGTTAGAAATGCCGGGGCAGGTTTTGAACTGCTGCATGCGCTGTCAGACACGTAATGAGAAGAATATTCCAGTGGGATTGTAGGTAGAAAAGCCTGACAAATTCTCATCACTTATCACTTATGGCCAAAAACGTGTTTTGTGTAGGCAGTGACTTTGACCTTTAACCGCCAAAATGTGAGCGGTTCATCCTCAAGTCTCAACTATCAGTGGAACAGGATGGACTGGCAATCGCTAAGTGTAATGTAAAATAGCTTTCAAAAAAGGATTTCATCAAGACGACACGCGTGATTCCCTCGTCTCACCTTCACAGGTTTTCTTGTCCATCTTCAGATTGTATCCAGCTGGGCAGGAGCAGTTGTAGCCAACTTTCAGATCACTGCATTGATGGGAGCAGCCGCCATTTCCAGTCAAACATTCGTTGATGTCTGTAGAGATGCGTGCACACACACACACACACACACACACACACACACACACACACACACACACACACACACACACACACACACACACACACACACATCTTTCTAGTAGGATTCATGACAGCCACTTTCCTTTAACGGAAGCTCACACTGACTCAGTCAAACCTAACTATCCACGCCAACGGGCCGGGCAAACTCCACCGGCTGTTTCAATCCAATTTTCCATCCTGTGATGTTCTTCTACAGCTCTTTTTCTCACAGTAAAAACAAAGTATACGTCCAAACTCTGATGCACCCGCTTTCCACAGTTTTTGAGCATCTTCATGAGGACAAAAGTACAGAAAAGTGCAGGTGGGAGAAAGAACTTACCGCACTCCCCAACCGGTTCATCTGACCAGTCCCTGCAGTCTCTCTGTTTGTCACACACCTTCTCCATGCTGATACACTCCCCGCTGCGACACTTGAATGAATTTGGGCCTTCGCATACATTTTCTACACAGAAGCGAAAATAATAATGTAACTTTGGACTGCTGTGCTTTTTAAGGGCTGCGAATAGATTTTATCGACCTGAAAACACTCATATGAGAGATTAAAAATCAATTTCTGGGAGGAGATTACCTCTGTGGCAGCCAATCTCATCACTGATGTCCCTGCAGTCGTACACTTTGTCACATTGGCGGCTACCATGGATACAAGCACCATCATTACACTGGAACTCGTCCGGGCGGCATGTAGGGCGAGCTGGAAAACAAGGAGAGGAGGAAGACAATAAGAAAAGGACAATATTGTGTGTCATAAAGATGGAGGAGAAAATCCTCAATATTGTGGTATTTTCTGTTAAAGTGACAACTTATCAGTGTTTTGCAGAGGAGGGAGAATAAATACTGTTACTCACTGCAGTTGACTTCATCAGACTGATCCTGGCAGTCCATGCCTCCATCACAGAGCCAGCTTCTGTGGATGCACGCCCCATTGGCACACTGGAACTCATGGGTGCTACAAGCCCCCACCTTCTCAGGCGGCTGCTTTCCCACACAGTTCTCCGGCCACTCGTCAGACCCGTCAGCGCAGTCTCTGTCTCCATCGCAACGCCAGGAAGCCGGTACACACACAGAGTTGTTGCACTGGAAGGCACGAGGGCTGCAGGAAGGTTTTGGGCAGTTAACTTCGTCTGAGCCGTCGGAGCAGTCGTCATCGTTGTCACAGACGAAGCTGGTGGATACACACTGACCGGAGGCACAGCGGAACTCATCAGCCGTGCACTGCTTGGCCGCTGCAAGAGGAAGTGGAGGAGAGGAAGGGAGGATGAGACTGGAAGGTGGAGCAGCATCAGGCAGCTAATATATAATATTAGTATAATCATAGTATTAGTATAATAATTAATATACGTATATACTTGATATAAGGATTGCCTTATGCTGCTCCGTTCCATAACTACACTGCCATCTTTACAATTTCTGAGCTCCTCAATTCATTCCCAATTCCTAATTTTAATAACTTTCCAGGTTCTATTGGTATATTGTACATTTTGTTTTTCATTCTATAAAAAAGGAGTATAACTATATTCCTTTTTGATTCCACGTACTTATCGATGCTGTGAATCTGTGCTGCGCTTATTTTGACAGCTGTGACCTTTACATCTATCCCATTTCTTCTTATCTTCCATCAGCCTCAACATGAGCCGTCCCCTTCGATGCTTACTTCCTTTTATCACTTTACTTTTTTATGACTCGTTACGTTTATGCACATTTTAAAAAGTGTCAAAATAATAAAACTTACTGCAGTTTTTCTCATCGGCCCCGTTGTCACAGTCAGCTTTGCCGTCACAGTGCCAGGTCTTAGGAATGCACTGGTTCATGGGTGCGCCGCAGTTGAAGGCAGAAAGCTGGCAGGTTTTGGCCACTGAGGGCAGAAACAGGAAGTATGACCAAGGTTATTGAATGTATCAACCGTGAGTAACATCCAGTGTAACTGATAATTTAACAATCATCTACTCGTAGAAAACAGTAGCTTCGGTGACATCATACTGACTCACTGCTGTCAATGATTACCATGAGAAACACAACAGAAAAATCAGGTCAAGAGAATGTTTCTCTTGAATTGATTCCAGTGAAATGAATCATTTCATGATACATTTATAGTGAAAAGAATCATTAGCCCTATGTTTTTTTAATTTTTAATCACTAAGTGATAAAGGAACGTACTGCAGGTCTCAGGTAGTTCATCGGTTCCATCGCCGCAGTCGTCTGTCCCATCACAGATCCATCTGCGGGTAACACACCTCCCGTTCCCACACTTCAGCTGACTTGAACTGCACGTAAACGCTGCATCTGTGAATGATGAAAAATATCAAGTTCATTCATCCTTCATCGAATTCAGCAAAAGAAGTTTTGTCATCATCGGTCTTAACGACCTCGCAGCTCAGGAGCTCCTGCATGTCATGTGAGCTTGTGACAACATGTTGAAAAAAAAAAAACAAAACAAAACACCAAACCTTGTGGAGTTGATGTTTAACTGAAAATGACACATGGGACCAAAAATTTACAATCCAAGGCCACAAAGATTCAGTTACTGATGATGTGAACGCAACACCTTTAAACGGGTGCTGGGGGTTGTAACATGAGATAAGAACGCTGTGTAGTTTCCTGACTCACAAGAAAACCTGATATGAAGCAATATGGGAAGCATTTGGAGATGAGAGGCTCTAGACTAGATAAAGTAGCCTCACATTCTATTTTCCCATATTATACACCCACAAACTCACAGAGAACTTAAATTGATTTGTTCGTGATGATTTCATCTCCCCTGTGGAACAATCATTCACTTTGGGTCTGAGAGGAAGAGACCATCTCTTTGATTACAACTTTTCTCTTTGATAGATGAAGGCTGTCTCAGGCAGTCCTTGAACCACCCTCTCCTCATGCTGCTGGAGGCCTTGATTGACTCACAGGGCACATTTGATTCTGCCACAAAGTCTAGTGGGGTTCTATCGTTCCAAAACGTCCTGAAGAGTCTCACTTGAGTAGTTATGTTGCCTTAAGTGAACTGCATGGCAACAGAAAACTGAAAATAACATTTCACTTTCAGGTAGGACTGAAAGTCCTATTTATGACCCTTCGACCCAACTACTGGATTTAACCAATCAAAAGGTTTTTTTGACTGTGAGGGGACTTTCTGTTAGAAAGGCTTCAACAGTAACTTCACCCAACACAGCAAAGACTGCTTGGAAATTCCCATAATGCACCAAGCTCCTCCCTCTCTAACTGTACGCTTTAACATGTTCCTACTTTGGGATCTTCTCTCTCCTTTCATTTTGTGTTTTCCCTTCTCTTACTCCTCCTCATTCGCTCTTATAGGTACTTTTGCCTCCAAAGTTGTGACTGCATCCATTATAACGGTTGATAAACTAGTAGTCACACAAGAAAAATACCCAAAAAAAACATGCAAAGTACATGTTAATGTAAAGAAGCGGAACAAGGAAATAATGCAAATATTAAAGCATAAATTCAATACTGTTAGAAAATTCCTCCCATCAGTCAAAGAGGCCCACAATGTTCTACGTTTTGTTGAAGTTTGAGTCTTGCATACAATCGATCTGTTTTGGTTTTTGTTCGCCAATGCCCACTACAGTTCACATAGGACTAAAATAGCTCAGACCACACCTCTCTTTGGCACCTACACGCCAGCAGCTTCCCTGCTCAGTCTGACCTTTACAAGTTTTGAAGTTGTGCAACCTCAAATTGACCTTTGGTTTATTTGGGAGTCTGAGGTCTCGCCCTGAGATGATCGCACCTCCGTGAAGATGGAGAGCTGCACAGAGGGCTTCAGCATCCAGGTGCACGTGAACCAACACTTCTGAGCAAGCGTGCGCATCCTCCATTACCTCTGCACCGCCAGGCTGCTCTGTGACCTGCAGGCCGGGGGGAAATGTCAGACTATCCCTTTAAAACAATAGCATGGGAGGAGTTGAACAATCACACCACCGGTTGCTGATTGGTCCCAGAGTGGCATTCCTCATGACAGTATCACCACAGTGACCCACATGGAGGCGGGACTCCCAACACAAGAATTCTGTCATCATCTTAATGGATGACTGATGGCAGTTAAAAAGGACGGGGCGGTCTGACTGAGTACAACACATGATGGTGTCACTCTATTGTGAAATGAGAGAAGGATGCTTCCTCAGAAAACCTCATTGCTAAGACTAAAATATAAACTACCCCAAACACACTTTTTTAGGTTCCTACAAGTGAGAAGTTTTATTCAGAATCAAACTGAGTGCAGATTTAATTTGGAACTGTCACCCACTGAACATCTACTTGATAAAATACATAACAATAAGTTTATAGTGAGGCGTTGCTATGAGGCCCTCTCTAAGTCCTGTAAAGTGACAAATCACCCACAGTTTCAGAATGGCATAAGGTAATTTTTGATCTTTTACCGATGGAATATGTAACATATTGGTCTCGTGGCAAAATCGATCTTTTTTACGAGGTATGGACTCCATTTTTCCAATATGTTGGGCCGAGGATATCCAATATATTTTGGAAGGTACTTCCCAGACCAAAGAAAGATGGTTGAAGGCTGTGAAAAGACTTTGATATCTGTATCTATGTCTATTGTATTTTCTAGTTTATTAACAGTATCCCACTATGTTTGTGAACTAAGACTGCGTGTGCTGGTTTGAGGGGTGGGGTGGGGGGGGGGGGTGTAAAGTATAAAAGTTGTGTAAATGTAATTAAGACACAATGCATATGTAAAATCTGTCTACATTTGAGTTGTATGGTTTATATGCACAATTTATAATAAAGACATGTTTCTTAAAAAAAAAAAAACAACCTCATTGCAGGGTCAATAATGTTAACTCTGGTTTAGACTGATCCTAAGAAGCTTCCTGCAGCCCAAGAACTCATTCATACACAGGATGGTTTGGGAGGCTCAAAGCCGACGGGGGTTCCGGGTATAGAGTCCAGCTGCTTATCTGCAGTGACAAATGTACAACAAATTCTGAAAAATGTTGCTAAATTTCCCCTTTGGAGAGTTTTCTTAGTCATTCCAGAGCCAAGAGTAAAAAGTGGGTCAGACAGTGGAACCTCCTGACCTTCAAACTCCCGACCTCATCTCTGAAATGGAAACTATACATGCCAACGTTCTTATTTCCCACAACTAATCTTCCACAATCGGGTCACGAGCCTCCCAAGAATACTGATCCTGACTGATTTACAGAGTTCCACATTTATGTGGAGAAAAGTTCAGGTTTAGCATGTACTGAAGAAGATTATTCACTCTATAGTCCTGAGCAGTTTTAGCTTAAATACTGAGAAATCCCAGATTATTCTTAAAGTGAAACTTCACCTAAACAGTGCATTTTGCCTTTCAGATGCTAACAAATACGTGTTTTGAGCTCACAGGGTTTTGCCCTCCTACAGTACATTACTTATTTTTCACTCTAGAATGCAGAAAAATCCACTCACTCCCCTCATTTCAAGCTAAGATTATAACGGTTAGAGGGTTTGTGCAAAGACATTTTCGGACAGTTCTGTTGCTGTTAGCGATCAGTCGCCCTGCACTTGAAAGGCAAAAACCATTTTTTTAAATCACATTTCCATTTCAATTATTTTTTAATTCCATTTTTTTGTCCATGTACTGTAGCTTCAGTGGAGATGTAAATATTCCTATCTTCTAATCAAGCATCTAAAGGCACAACTGTCAGACCCAGCAGAGAAACTGTGTTAAATGTGAATGTGTTTTGACATAAAGTCGTGATTTAATCGCTGGATCAAGCTACGTGTGGCTGACATTTACATTCAAAGTCAATAATACTCAGGCTGCAGGTAAACAGACCCGTTTGTAGAGCCTCAGACAAAGTGCAATAAATGAAATGGTCTCCGTAGATAAACTCATCCTCCAGCTGCTATTTATACCAACATGACAACCATAACTACCTTAAAAGGGCTGAATACGACCTCCTACTCTAAAATGTCTGACATTACATTCCTGTTAGACCTCAGAAACTGGTCGAACCAACGGCGTAGAATTCATACAGGTTGTCATCACAACAAGCTTCCTTTATGACCTTTTATGGGACTTTGTCAACTAACAATGCCTTCCTGTCTGTTTATGGCGCATGCATGCAACACACACATACACAAACACATAGGCTTCATGTCATGTGTGTTTACTGACTCAGACATACACTCAGCAGTTAATTAATAACCAAGATCAATTTGCATCACAAGGTGCAGCAGCAGATGTGCCTTAACAGGAAATGAAAATTCAAGATTGATTATGAAAACGTCTGAAAACAGCTGCAGGTTTCCAGTGGCTTATCAGCATCCTGTGGTTTCAAGTACAAGTCACACCACGCCTCGCTAGAATTGTTGCTACAACTGGCGAAATGATGGACGAAACGCCACACTGGATGTCCGTTAGGCTCTTGCCTCAGCGTGAGTCACAGCAGCCTCAAATTTTAGTCCCCACCACATGAATGCTGTCTCACTCACACACACACACACACACACACACACACACACACACACACACACACACACACACACACACACACACACACACAAATCTAATGACTGGAAGTAAGTGATCATCATGAACTGGAATGGAAAAATCTCAGAGGAGAGTTAGGATGGGGGGGGGGGGGTGGCAGAATTGGGCTGAAACCCGGCTAATTTCTCAGCACACTGCCGGCTTTAAAGGTCATTAGGGTCACACCCTCGTCAAGCCTGTTTCTGGTCCAGCAGTGTAGACCCCACCCCCCAATCCCACCCTCAAAACCCCCACTTTCCCACCAACTCTTTTGGCAGTAGAAACAAGACTTTCCTGTAGCTCCAGAGGAATAAAGCAAGAGTTTTACATGTGATTTGAAAAAGGCTCAATATTGCCTCCCTGTAAGCTGAATCGATAGATTGTCATCTGACCAGATCCCCTCCTTCCATCCGTGAAATTTCACTGTAATAAACTGACAAATCCTTCATGAAATACATGATGTATTATATTTTCCCCATATCTACTGTTCATAGGATGCAGTGTCAGGATAGTCTTCATATTGTTTTCTCCATCTTTCTCCTTTACTCTTTTTGGATTTGTACTGGTCCTTTGTTCTTTTCATACACACAAACATGCTGGTTGATATTTGATTTTATTTTTGTTTTGCTGAATAAAACCTTTTAAAGCTGCAATCCTGTCTGTTATTGACAAACGTTCAATTGAGGTACTTATTTCCATGTGATGGCACATAATAATTCACTCCACTGCATTTCAGAGGAAATACTGTTCTTTCTACTTCATTCAATTCATTTAGACAGATTTAATTACCTGATTATACTCAGTTTTACAAATTATATCAGGAGTTTATTGGATACATCACATTGTTACAGATTAAACGTTTGGTTTCCAACTTTTTTGGCGTCTCACTTCAAGTACGAACGTGAGGTGATGATGTTATATATAATCTGTAGCATGTCAGGGAAACCAAAAGCCGTCTTTTTACTGAAACACTTTGTTCTTTAAATAAATAGTATTTTCATGCGGAAGTTCTAATTGCAATTAAGTACCTTTACATTGCTGTATCAATACTTTTACTTAAAGAATTCCATCCCTCCGATACTCTTCACACACACACACCCACACACACTAATTTTGCGCAGCTGGGAGGGAAATGCTAATTATCCAGCATCCTCCAGCGTCCAGCGGGGAGGAGGATGCTATCAGGAGGATTCTCTCCTTTCGTCCCGCCCACCTGAAACTAGAAACCGTCGGCAGGCTGAATGGACGCGATTAGCTGCTCAGACGCATCCAGGATCTAAACAAACCAATCAAGAGGCTGTGCGTAAATTTCATTCATTCACTCCCAAACTTTCGTCTACTGTGTTTTCAATCATATGATTTTTATTTTTTTTTTGCATTCATTATTTTTTGTACTCATCACAACTGTCGAATTACATGATTCAATTGTTAAACCCAGTGCGGCACATCTCTGCACAATCCTCCTGCTCCACGGGTACGGCGCAGGGACTTCTTGGAAAAATTTCTATTTATAGCACACACACAAAAAAACAAACAAATATATTCTGAATTTGAAGCACTGACGTGCATCTGTACAGTATTAATGAAATTAGCAACAAATACCCGAGTATCCCTGAGAGTGGCAAGATAAGAAAAACATTCATTTCCTACCGGCTTGAGGCGAAGAATGAATCAGCATCAGCAAGCATGTGGACAGAGCAGCGAGTTGTCTCCACATCTCAAACATGTCCTCCCTAGTTGCCCTTATTTGACCGCAGAAGCAACGTCAGCTGAGCAAACGAGAATGTAGGAGCTCACCAGAGCAGTCAAAAGTCTGTGCGTAAACGTGTGGCTCCAGTGGCGAAGCCTCTCAGAGTCACGCCGGGTTGCGCGTAAATGAAGAGTGCCAGGAAAACATGGTGGGACTCCGGTCACATCTGACTATTTTCAATGAGGCCGGCAGGAGGGCGGGGCTTCAGCAGTGGTGTGATGTTGAAATTGGACGTGAGCCCCGCCGAGGGGAGGAGCTACAGTGTTGCTGTATCACTGATAGTGTGTGTGAGTGTGTATGGTAACTTGCCTCACCCCTCCATCATCGATCTGTTCCTCTCAGACCGGTTGAAGTAAAAGTGTGTGTGTGTGTGTGTGTGTGTGTGTGTGTGTGTGTGTGTGTGTGTGTGTGTGTGTTGGGGGGAGGGGGGTCATGACAGAAGCATATTATAATTGGGTCACTGCACAGGATGACAGACACTGTTGTCTAGGATCACCAATTACAGACATCAGAAAAGGATGGAAAAGGTTTTGAGCACATGAAAGCACAAGGGAGAATAATTTTCACTGAATTTAAATTATAAAGACAATAAAAACAAAGACAAATAATCATTGCAGTCCTTAAATAGCCAACTCAGCACCAACAGGCATCTATCTGGTATTTTCTTTTTAAAGATACAAGGACAAAATGGGGGGAAAACCATATTATTACCATCATAAAGGTGTTTGAATAAACACATCCGGTCCAGAGAGACAAAAAAACAGCAAAATCATAGAGGAATGGTGGCATTTTCTGATGTTTCATCCACTGATTTAGTGATTCTTAGTCTGGATGATTGAAAGTCAGTCAGACCCACACTGATGTACATACGAGTATTCATCGACTCCTGCTCAAATGTAAAACTGTTGGTCAGCCAGAAGCAAACTGAACATTTGCAAAACAAAATATCACCAGACTTAATGATGCAAATGAATGTCAGACAGCTGGACAGATGACTTTAAACCCACTGCCATTTACAAGAAGTAGTTAGGGAGTTAAAGTTGTTGTGAAAGATATTTTCCCTGGAAATGGGGACAAGGCTCCTTCTTAGTCCTCCCTGTCAACCGATTTATGTAATTTCCCAAAGATAAACAGCTTCAGTGATTCTCTCACAAGCTGCATGTAATTCCCTTCATTCATTCAGGGTTTAATGGATTTATTATCAACATCCGATGTGAAGCAGTGTTGTAGTCCCAGAGTTGAATAATGCAGAACCATTTTCATGAGGGGGCTCCAGTGAGTCTTTGTGTAGGAGGGGCCTCGCCCGGCTCCTGGTAGAGGCGGGGAATGAGCTGTGGGAGGTATTCCTGGAATGCTGAAATAGCGGCTGGATTACATATTTCCACTAAACACACTACTGCTACACACACTTTCAACACACCCACAAAGAGACACACTTAAAGACAGAAAACAGTGTGTGCGCACACATGTGCGTACACACAATACCTATCGAATGACACCTAAAGCTGTCAGGTGAATCATATAAACAGTCACCTTGGTGTCACCGCTGAAATGTAACTTCTGCACCGCTTCGCTGTCACAGTCTTCTGGCCTCCTGATTAAAGGAGGAGCAACCGCTTTCTCCCAGTGGAGCTTAAACGTAGACGGTGATCCAGCAGAAACGCTACCTAGACTCAGGCTTAACAGCTGCTTAGCAAATGATTGCAGCATGCTGGAAGCCCCCGCCCGACACACACACACACACACTCACTCACACGGAAATACCTCTGAACTTTTTCTGACATCATTTATATGAAACTACCATTACAAAAAAAAAGCAAAAAAAAAGAAGAAAAGAATGTGAATTTTGGGTTTTTGTCTGACTTCTGTCACCGAGCAGACATGCAACAATCTCCGGTCTTTATACTTCATATGATGATTGTTGTGTTTACTTTTTGTGGTCTTCAGTAACAGGGATGGGGCCATTGTGATGTAGTTTGTTCAGTACATTTAATATGTTTATACTTCATTTAATCACGTGATCATAGAAAAAGAGAAAACTACCAGAATCCGAAACTGAAGCAGCAATTAACAATTAACAATTGTAAAGTCTTCAGTGAAAAAGTACAAATACATGGCTGCTGAATGTACAATAAAAATGTTTTACCCTGAAGAGTTGACATTAGCTGAGTCAACACATGTAGTGAATGGGACTAATTGTCCAATGATAATCAGAATAATAGTTCAATCATGATAAAAATGTGACATGTAACTTCATTATTTTACACTATTTGTATCACTTAAAAGAAATAAAAGGTTGCGGGGTCTCGGTCTGGAAGCAGGGTGACTGCTACACACACACATGTTGAGATAAACCCTCGCTGATTTCTGCAATGAAGGCAAGAAGTACTCAGTCATGGAGCCTTGAGATCATACCAACACTGCTCACGGGACACACATGCTACTGTATCTGATACTGACTCTGTACTCCACATAGTCTGTAGAAGCATGTGAAAGTCATATCCTGTGTCTCAGGAGATTCAACAAGTTTGCACACACACACACACACACACACACACACACACACACGCACACACTCGCACACACTGATTATAGCAGAGGGCTCGCGTGACTAAACAGCACATGTCTAAAAAGCTCCTGCCAACATTTTTGTTGAAACAAAAAAATGAATCAATTCAATTACAGTCTGTCCTTTTTCAACATGATTTTAAATTTTAGTTTGAACTATGAATCTCCTGCTCCATTGGTACCCCCCCCCCCCCCCCCAGCAACAGATGTTAACAGCTGCAGAAATCCAGGAGTTCCTAGAAGTCAGGAAACCAAACCCCCCCCACCCCCCAAAACTATGGATTCTTCCACCTCCATCACAGGCCCCACTGTCAAGGTTCAGTTCCAAACCACACACATCCAAACATCAGTCCTCTAACGTACACTAAACCACGTCTCACTCCGCGTCAGTCGACCCTCAGACAAAATAAACATCAACTCGAGCTAAATCTAATCTAAGCTGTTTATCACCTGGACAAAGACTGTCTTTTACTTCACTTGTAGACATTGTCTACGACACAACCCACAGAGATACAGGCTGGTTTTATGATCAAGGTAGATATGTGGTAGATCTCAGCCACAGAAACATAGAAATGTTCAACAGATGCATGAAGCTGATAGTTTGCTTTGTTTGGGTGGTTAGTAGGACTCCTCCTCCCTGTGGTCAAACTGGGACATTACAGGCTTACCAGAACTTCATTCACGCCCCGTTCAAAGACTTGCTGGACTTAATGTTTCTATTATGATGAAATTCAAAAAACACATTTAGTGCTCCGAGTCAGTCGACAGAGGATGTTAACTGACAACATGGCTGTTATGGAACTGATGAGCAGAGTAAAAATATCCCAAAAATATCATGGGCACATGAACATGTAAGTGGCTGCAGTCAAATCTTTGAAACATGCTGATTGGATCAAGCATTTTCATTTTTTTATTGTAATAACAGATTTCAATGAAGTTCAATAGGTGCTTCCAAAGTTTCTAAAAACGTCAGTGAAGGAAAAAAAATTGAGAAATTTCCACAAAATTGCGTATTTTAAAATTACATTTAATTTGGGATTTGCATCCTAAACTAAAAAAGAAACATGCCGATTACTTTCCCGTGCATTAACTACCCATTCAACAAATATTTCAGCAGCACGTTACACAAATGACAACATTCACTTTTGCTGTAATTTATTGTTACGTTTGGATTTCCAGCGACGACGAACACAACACAGCACAGACAGATTCCAATATTAGTGGAGAAAACATTGACGCTTTGGTTGTATGTTCTTGACCCTAGTTACCTACCAGAACAATAAAAGTACAGTACCAATCTTGCGAGCTGTACACACGTGCATCGAATTCATACTCTAAAAATTCTCTTTACAATATATCCAACACCGTACAGCCGTGAGGCGTTCACAAACAGAGAAGAGCCACTGTCCCTCTGGTCCTTTGTCTTGAAATCAAAAACCGAAAAAGTGCGAAAGTACATCAAACAGTTTCAAAAAAAACAAATCATTAAATCACCACATTAACAACAGAGGAAGAAGAAGCATTTAAAGTTACAGTACTCATTGATGAAGCTCAATATTCAAGTCTACAATCAACAGTTAGAAGTGCTTATATTGGGAGTGAGACAGGTAAGCAGCAGCAAGTGGAGAAGTTTGTTTATACATCAATCTGAGGAGTGACCTGAACTCAACTCCATCACACCTCAGTCAAATCACCGTCTCAGAGTTTCTGAGAAGTCTAGAAACACCCGCAGGAGGCCGAAAATCCAACACAAGCTAGCTCGCAAATATGTGATGTAAACACAAATCTGTAGTGTCAGACTGTTGCAACACATCGCCGCACTGAGGCACAGCCCAAATATCAGGTTGGTTCCTGTCCAGGTAAACTTCAGCCGTCTGAAAACACGTTCTGTTTACACTCGGCGTTGTTTACCTCACAGTCTGGCTCCCGTCAGGCTTCATAAAACCAATTAATTCAGCTTCTAGACTGTTGTTCTCCCACTCTGAAATCTGATGCGACACAATATGTTTTGAAAGCAAAGCTGAGGAAGACTCCCGCTTAACAAAAGAATTTCATCTAAGTAGGTGATTTTAATGAAATCCTTACTTAAATGAGGAAAACATCCTATTAGGTCTGTTGTCTTCCCATTTTTGGTTCCACTATTTCAACACATTTCCTCAGTTGTCGTTTGTCAAGTGTTCATCTTACCAGTACTAACATTGACTGACTCACCACATGCATGTTGTTTTGATCCATGGTCACTTTTAGAGTTTGTTTCTTATAAATGTAATTCGATGGATGCTTTTTTTTCTCCTTTTTTTTTTTAAACAGGTATTGCTTGATCAACATTCTGAGTAAAACCGAGCACAAACTTCTCCTGAGCCCTCAGAGACACACCTCACTGGGTCCTTCAGAGTGCAAAGAAATAAAAATGAAATATTAAAAAAAAGTGACGCTTACAGTTCACTTTTCCTACTGAGTCTACGGAAACGTCCACATAACTAAAGATGTATCTACATTATACTGGCCGCAATACGAATGTCTTCTCTTCCGTCTTCTTTGATGGAGGCTGGATGGAGTTGAAGGACACAATGTTTATTTAATGTTTATCTGCGTGTTCGTGGAAAATCTCTTGATGCCTCGTGTTCTCTCAGGTCCCAGCGCAGCTCAGGACTCTTCATCAGTGGCACTGGGGGAGCGCTCCTGGAAAAAAATGGAAATAATCAACGTGAAGAGATAAATTAATACGATATTCAATCATTCCAACAGGCTGTACGCAATCAACGCTGCGTAGTATTGTTATCAATGGGTATTGCGAAAGCCGTCAACGTGTCTTTCCCCATTTCCCCCACTTCTTTTACTGAAATATAAAAAAGTGTGATGTCATTCTCAGTTCTGATCTCATCTCAGTTCTGCATTCACCCCTGAATATCTGTGCCAAAGTAGGCATCATCCAAATACATCCTTAGGAAGATACACATGCACACACACACACACACACACACACACACACAGGTAACTAAACAAACGGAGTGAGTTACCTCTTCCTGTTCTTCCTCAGAGTCATCATCACTGACCACAGGTTTGGCTCTGGTGCGTCCTGTCCGTCTGCTGCGTCCCTTTCCTCGATCTCCACCTCTCTCCTTCTTACCAAGACGGATTTTTACCTTCACAGAACGAGCTGAACACACACACACACACACGCACACACACACACAGAGTGTAATTTGATGTAGGAGATAAATCAGTACAAGAAAAAATAAAGCTATACTGACGGACTAGAAAAATATCAAAAATGAAAAGAGAAAGTAATACAGAACAAGCAAAATAAAACTGAAAATCAATCGCAGCTGTTTTACTTGTGTTGTTCTTTTCAGAAACACTTACATTCCGACTCTGATCCTTCCTCCTGCTCATCCTCCTCTTCCTCGCTCTCCTCTCCCTCGCTCTCCTCCTCCTTCTCGATCTTCTGTCTCAAACTGGTGAAGACCGACTGAAGCACGATGGAGTCTTCATATATCTGCTCAGAGTAAGTGAGGAAGCAGCTGCACGTCATTATGTGAAGATGGTCGAACGACTCAATATTCAGCAAATTCCTGTCAGGTTTGTCATGTTTTCAGTTCGTTTTCTGTGTCATTAAAGGAGCACACAACGCACATTATCCATCCTCTCCAGAGCCAGACAAGAAGCTCCATACTTTTCTCTCCACTATGATGGCAGCAGAGAGCTGGGACCCACAGACACCTGCTGACCGCTTGTTAGCTTAGCACAATGGGTGGCAGTGGATGGGCAGGTTAGCATACCTCTAACACGACCTCAAATACAGTTTTCTACAAAAAAAAAATATTTTGTTGTTCAAAATTGCTAGATTACTGTAAATGTAAGATAGGAAATTATAGTCAGAACTACATTCCTGTCTTTGCTGCTAACTAAAACAGAGACTGTTACAGCTAACCTTGGCTGATATTATGAGAAAAAAATGAGGAGGATTATTTCTGGACAACCAAGATAGTCAACCTCATATGTTTGGACTAGAATGGAGGAAGTAAAGCTTTCGGAACCTGAGCGGACAAGACGGAAGTATGCTAACATGCCCATCCACTATCATTCATTGCGCTAAGCTAACTAGCGGTCAGCAGTTCTCTTTGCGTCTCTATCATCTTGTCAAATTCCAAGAAGACTATGTATGTTTCACAAAATGTTCCCATGTTCCTTTTTAACACAGGAAATGGTCATATGAGGCATGACATCATCCAAGCTCTTGCAGACATTTGTGGGTTTTTACAACGCAGCAACACTGTAGACGTCTTAATGCAGAGCAAAATCAATGCTTCAATATGAAAGTTGCTTCTCAGTCGTGTTAGAGGAGACGCACTCATTGAAGTAAAACGCGACGACTGGAGACGAGGACAGCAGGTGTTTTTCTGTGTTATCGAGTGATTGGAGTTGTGGTCTCACCAGCGAACCCTCCAGGTTGAAGGTCTGAGCGTTTTGGAAAAGCAGCATGACATCTCTCTCCAGATCACCAAGGCTGCGGTAGCGGTGACTTCGAATCCTCTCCTAGTGTTGGAGAAATGTGATACATCTGTTTTTATATCATTTTGTAACTAAAAGGAGCGTAATATATTCGCAAATCAGCCTCACTGATCGTACCTTGATCTTCCTGAAATCCACAGGCTTACGGATCAATTCGTAGTACTCCGGAAGTTCTTTTCGTGATGGCAGCTGAATAAAGACTTCACTCAGCTGACGGCCACTAGCACTACAGGAAATGACATCATCAGATTGAGATCAAACACATTAATCACCATCTAAAAGCTTCCAGTATGTGAATTAATCATAATAGATTCCGTCTGGCATGTCATCCATCATGGATGAATACAACTTGTGATGTTTGGCCTATTTTAGCCTGCCGATCCTCAAGTATTCATACATAAAATGAAATCTTCATGAATTCAAAGTGAAAGTTAGAACATTTGCAACTAACCGCAACCATAGTTTCTTCTCAATACGAACACAACAAATTTTTATATTGAGGACTATTTCATGCGATTTGAATTTTTTTTTACTTAGAGTACAACTAAAAAGTGGGATATTTCATGGGGTTTAAGATTCAAATAATGATGCAAGTGCATAGACAATTAAGAGAGATCAGAAATTAAAGTTTTTTAATTAAAAAATACAATTATATTTAATTATTATTTCATTCATTCAATGAGTAGTTACTTCTGTATTATTTCAGGGTTTTTTTTCTAAATTGTATTACATTTAAGATTGTTTTATTGATTTTTTTTTTTTTAGCAACCTGAAGAAAGTCTTGTAACTGTCTTTTCAACTGATTGATTTCTGGGTTTCTCTCAGTTCCCATGATCATTCCAGGAGGTGCAACAGGTTTTCTGTTCTCCTTAAATTGACCTGTAACTTAATTTAACAGCACAAAGAATTAACCATAGGCACTGGTTTATTAATAATTACTTAATGTAATCATATTTGGAGGCACGGTGGTGCAGTGGTCAGCAGTGTTGCCTCACAGCAAGAAGGTTCCGGGTTTGAGTTCCAGCGTGGGATCTTTCTGTGTGAGTCTCCATGTTCTCCCTGTTCCTGTGTGGGTTCTCTCTGGTACTCCAGCTTCCTCCCACAGTCCAAAGACATCAAGAGGGGACGAGGCTGATTGATACTCTAAATTGACTGTAGGTGTGACTGTGAGTGTGAATGGTTGTCTGTCTCTATGTGTTGGTCCTGTGATGGACTGGTGACCTGTCCAGGTTGAACCCCACCTCTCGCCTGTAGATGCTGGGATAGACTCCAGCTCTCTCTTAACAGGATAAGAGGAAGAAAATGGATGGATGGATGGTAATCCTATTTATCTGAGGGAACTCCTCTCCATCCTGTTTGTGTCAATGTTATTACACCTTTATTCTTGGCTAACCTACACGGTGTTATAATAACACGTATGACACAAAAGCCAAAGCCTGTCAAGGACTACCTGTCTTTGTATCTGATGACAGCGTCCACAATCTTCTTCATCTTCTTCGTGAGGACGGGAGGGTTGGGGGACAGTTTCTCAGCAGGCGGTCTTCCCCTCTTCCTCTGCCTCTTTCCATCATCATCTTTGTCTCCTCGTCCTCGTCCACCCGAGGAAGAGGAGGCCACAGGTAGGTCCAGGTCTCTGTCCCTCTTCCTTTTACGGGTTGTCTTTTTGTGGCGCACCTCCTCTTCCATCTCCTCCAGTGTGCCCTCCTCTATCGCCTGCTCCAGAGAGAAATGACAAAAAAAACACATTCAACTTCATGTTCAGACCTGTAACATCAACATCCCCCCCCCCCCCCCCCCAGCTCTTCTCCTTTCAGCTAATAACCTTTAGCCACTGCTTCTCGGTCAGTGAATCGCTGTAGTCCACCTCCTTTCGCTGGCGAGAACCTCGTCCAAACATTTTCTCCTCTTCCTCCTCGCAGGTCAGCCGCTCGACCTCTGCATCATCCTTCATGATCCACGTGGGCAGCTCGTCCTCCTCCATCAGACGAGGTTTACGCCGGGGGTTACGGGCCTCCTCACGCCGCCGATCCAAGTCCATACGCTGAGAGAAGGAAGACGAGGAGAAGAGTTGTGAGAGAACTGAGTTGATGTGGAGAATGAGATGGTATGAACGTTAGTTTAGCACTGACCATGAACTGGTCAAACTCCTCCTCACTCCTGGCGATCATCTGGTTCACCGTCTCATCATCTGGCACCTCATCTTCCTCCTGAATACAGCAGACACACATTGGCAAACAGAGCATAAGAAAGCAAACAAAATTGTGTGTTGCTGGTGCACGCACACACATTCATGCGTAGACACACGTCTTGACCCCAGACCTCATCTTGCTCCTCGTGCTCCAGGATGGCCTGTAGGAAGGCCCTGCGCTCGTGACTAGATGACTTCTGGTCGAACATGCCGGCCTGGATTACTTTTTGGTCCACATTGAGTTTGTACTTTGCAGCGGCCAGGATTTTCTCCTCCACACTGTTGACCGTGCAGAGGCGCAACACACGCACCTCATTCTGCTGGCCGATACGGTGAGCTCGGTCCTGGGCCTGAAGGTCCTGAAGATGAGTTTCGAATGATAGAGTTAACATCTGTGTTTGACATTTCCCTCCTTAGCAGTACTCACTACTCACTACATACAGCAGGGCTACTCATGGTACTGTCTCCTAACAAGTGGGCCAACAAAAATTTCAATTGTTGTGGCTTTTGAGAGACTTAATGACCTGTTTATGAATACTAGAACAAAGCCCAAATGCTAAAAGCTATCCTTAGCTTAGAACTGAGATCATACACCAACTCAAATTTTAGCATGGAACAACAAATGAACACCAACAGATAATGTTAGAACACAGAACAAACGTGAAAAGAGCTCAGCTTAGCACTAAGAGCGAATGCTGAAAGCTAACATTAGCTTACAACTACCAACGAACACAAGAAGATAGCGTTAGCGTGCCGCAGGTTTTATACAGACTCTGAATCAGGCCTTTGAATATGCAATGATGTCCACTGGTGTTTAATTCTACTGTGCACAGCGAGGTTCCTGCTAGCAACATCATTATTCAAGTATGAGGCTCTCAAACTGTCTTTTTTTCCCATTTTAGTAACAATGCCTCATACCTGATGTGGGTTCCAGTCAGAGTCAAAGATGACCACAGTGTCAGCAGACTGCAGATTGAGCCCAAGACCTCCAGCTCTGGTGCTCAGGAGGAAGATGAAGTACTCGGACTCCGGGTCGTTGAATGTCTTCAGTAACATCCCTCTGTCTTCAGCCTTGGTAGTACCTGACATGAAGGAGAGAATGACAGCAGGTCATCAAGAGTACATGACAGATACATGTATTCAAAGGTGAGAAAGTTTTACCGTCCAGACGGAGGTACTTGAAGTTGCGGTAAGCAAAGTAGTCCTCCATGATGGTCATGAGTGATGTCATCTGACAGAAGAGCAGCACTTTATGGTTTGTAGCTCGAAGCTTCGGAAGGATCCGATCCAACACTTCAAACTTTCCTGAAGCACGATAAAGGTCTGGCCTGACAGAGGGGTTGAGGAGATAGAGTTACGTGTGTGTGTGTGTGTGTGTGTGTGTGTGTTGTAATGCAAAATTTTAGTATCACATTGTGTCGTTTGTATTTTTGCACTATGTTTTTATTTTGGCTCTATGTTGTGTTAAGTGTGAGCTTCAGTTTGGGATGGTTGTACGTCTCAAAAACATCTCGGATTAGACTTCCTGTTTCTGCTTTGAGACGATACGTTTTCTGTGTTCTAGTTTCTGTGAATTTTCATGCCTGGCAGGTGTGTGAGCTGACAAGAGTTCAACTTCTATTTCTTCTTTGCATATGACAGCAGACTTTATGTTCCTATAACCTTAAAAGGTAACCTTAAGAGTCGGTGAATATTAATCTGCGTGGCAACAAAGACTGCGTAAAAGATCAAGTGACTCTGTACCCTGGGAGTCTTCACAGGCTTCTTGTGTGTTGAACCAATTTCCCTCTTTTAAGATTAAAGAACTGCTCAGACTCAACAACAGTTTTTGTGAGTGTTGTTTCTCATCTCACCAGAACTTGGAGCCTCTCGGGACAAACAGTGTGTCCATCTTAATAATTTCTCCACAACAGTTTGTGTTTGTGTGCGTTTCATTTTTTTATTTTTTTTAAACCCAAACTAGTTTCATTACCAGAGCATGTTAGTTTTCAACTTTCATCATATTTCATTTTGTCTATTATATCTTTGCTTTATTTAATGGTGCTTATTTTTTTCTTTTTCGTTGGTTTGTTTCATTGTTGTTAGTATGATTATTAAGGTGAGATACTTAACGAAGCTCTCAGGGTCGTCAACTATAAAATGTTCTCAGTTTAAAATCTCAATCTGTTCCTTTTGTTGTTTTTCGTCTTCTTCTTCTTCTTTTTTTTAATCAGTTAGCACTTACCCCTGGACTATTCCACCAGAGAAACCTAAATGTTCAGAGAAGGACTCCTGCAAAAATAATCATAATAAACAATCAGTCAAATCTTATTCCTGTTATATATTCCGAAATAACAACTGGGCTAATCTGACTCTCATAGGGTCAGTAAGATAGGAAAAACAAGAGACGTGAGCATTTTAAATTCTTCATTTGGCCCTTTTACCCTGACAAATCTACACGTATGAGGAAAAAAAAGTCATCGACAGAACAGCTCAGGATGAAGGAGCCATCCTAGACATCACCTCGATCTGCTGGAACATGTAAGGGTGGTTACAGATCTTCCTCAGCTGCATGATGGTGTTCATCAGCGTCTTTGTTCCTCCTTTGCCCTGATGAACAAAAGTAAGACATTTTCACCCGTCCACCTCAACATTTACTCATTAAGTTAGAAACTCTTCATCACTATTCATCAATAAACGATATCAATTGGGTTTCAGATTCTGTTGCAACTCATCAGTTGTAATATTGGAAACTTGAACGACACATCGATCACAAGATCCTGCATAACAAACTATTTCCATGTTCTGTAAAAATCCAATTTTCTCTTTTTGTACGATATCCAACTTAAAATCTCAGAGTGATGACGATTATTACGAGAAATGCCACCTTGTGATCGTATGCGTCTGCCATCCACTTCAGTTCCAGATTATGCAGTTCAAACTCAGAAGAAATTCAATAAAAAGTATTATTTTGGGTTTTTTTGGGGGGGGGGGGTGAAATGTAACACATTTCCATTCATTCAACATTCACATGAAATAAAGGCCAAAACCAATTTTTTATTATTATTGGTGACTCTCGACACCAATGTATGATGCGGTGTGATGCTGCCGCTGTCACTCGTGTGGGGGCACAAAAGAACAGAGAACTGGTCGCTTCTGACAGAGCAAACTAAACATATTTTGCGGTGAACTCTGGAGTTGTGAGTCTCCATTTGTGAACTGCATCTTTTTGATCAAGTTAAATAATCATTTTCCCAAAGAGCAGGTTTATATATTTTACTCAAGAAATAATAAGAGTGCCTGCATCTCCTGCTTCCTCCAAAGCAATTTATCTTTGCTGTCCAAACCTGCAAGCGTCAGTGTCGCCTCACCTTCTTGTCCTTCTCTGAACCATCAGTCAGCAGTACACCTTTGGCCTGCATGTGCCTGTACAGCACCCTCTGAAGAGACGACATGTCACATTTGATCACATATTCCACCTGAGGAGGACAGGAGAAGGGGAGCATGAGCAGAAAAGCTAGAACAAAAACTGATTCGTCCCCCAGCTGAAGGCTTGTTATCGACACCACATCTTTGCCAGTATTAAAAATGATCCAACACTACTGCAACATTTATAAACATAGGGGTTATAAGGACTAATCTATGTGTGTACATATGAAAACTTGTTTATTTGCTGCGTGTGATGAAAGATGTAAGCCCTACCTTCTCTGGAAGCTGCGCCTCCACTTCCTTCTTTAATCTACGTAACAGGAAGGGGCGGAGCACTTTGTGGAGACGACGGATAATCAAGATAGTCTCCTCTTCATTCAGGTCAACCTGGGAGGGACAAAGAAAGAAACTGACCCTTTAGCATCTCTTAAAAGTACTTTCTGGTGTACCAATTGGCCCATGTAGGATGTGGTCCAGCACACCTTCTCTCCAGTCATAGCAAAGGGGGCGTTGAACCACTGCTCAAAGGTGCTGCAGCTCTTGAAGATGGTGGGCAGGAGGAAGTTGAGCAGAGCCCACAGCTCAGGTAGTTTGTTCTGCAGTGGCGTCCCTGTCAGCAGGACCCGGCGTGGGGCCAGGTAATGTGTGTTCAAGACCTGGGTCAGCTTACAGTGGTGGTTCTTCATTCGGTGACCTTCATCCACGATCATGTACTTCCAACGGATCTGGTGGAGTGAAGGGGAGGACAGGACAGGAGAAGAGAGGACAGAAGAGGAGGGGAGGGGAGTACAACATCTGGATAAGGCTACTATTGCTTTGCCTCGTTGCTCTGCCCATGCAAACCAACTAAAAATAGAACGTGGACATATGAAGGATCTCTTGCCGGTCTGTCCCCAAGAGCCTGTCCAGCTTGGTCCCAAGCCAGAGCCTTGAGCCACCACATGGGGAAACTCTCCCTGATCTACTGTACCCACCTGGCAGCACTGTCAGGAAGCCTATATGACTACGTGAGTGCATAGCAGCATGATATCCAGAGAGGACGGTGGGAGACACAGTGTACAGGCGGCGTCAGTGTGTTGCAGCACCTAGGAGAAAGCACTGAAACGCAGCACAGGGGGCAGTCAGATTGGCTGGTTGACACACTTTTAGAGAGCTATGGGGGCTGAGGGAGTGGGAGCCGAGAAACAAAAGCATGGAAAAAAAAAACTCAACCAAAGACAACTGAAAAGCAAGTAAACATAAAAAAGGCCACACTTTCTTATTTCGAGTTAGGTGCAGAGAGACAGAGAAACTGAAACATGACGAGGGATTAACTGTTCGCTCTTGTGTGTGAGTGGAGGTATGCCTGTGTGTCCTTTATGTCTGTGTGTGAGCCTGGACACTAAGGGTGCATTTCCACTGGCTCACTTTGGCTCGGGCTGGAGGGGAGGACTGCTCGGTAAGGCTCGGTACGGGTACGTTCCCACTAGCACTGGGTACCACGTCAGCGTGGGTGGACTCACCGGCCGAGAGTTCCCCGGCGTAATTTGTGTGTGACACAACAACAACAATGGATGACATGGAGGCAGCGTTATGCCCGTTGCTCGGTAAAAGACTTTACCAAGCGATTGACCAGTATTCTGCCAAGGCCAAGATGATACGAAGTAGACAATGTAAGCGGGTAAGTTACCCAATCAGCGCACCCTATGTGTTTACATCACATTTTAGTCCCCGCTCGGCTCACTTGGAACCCCAGCGGAGCAGGGACCAAAACGGTAATAGTTAGTACCGTGTTGAGGCCAGTGGAAACGGGGCCAAACCAACCCCACCCAGCCTGAGTCGAAGTGAGCCAGTGGAAACACGCCCTAAATCCCACCTTCGCCAACACTTGTTTGTCCTTGATGATGTACTCATAGGTGGTGAGTAAAACGTTAAACTTTCCACTGCGCAACTGGGGAACAAAGGCTCTTCTAGCAGCAGGAGACCCCTGATAACACAAGGCAAAAGAGGAAAAAAAGGTAAAAATAACCCAGCACATTCTTAATTCCGGTGTTTGAGTACAGACGGGTAAGAAAACTCACCTTGTAGGAAACTTTCACGACGGTGGGTGCCCACTTGTCAAACTCATACACCCAGTTAGAAAGAGTCCTGTCAATGAGAAACAGCTTTTAATCCAACAAGCTAACCTGCATACTTAAAATTAATATTCTTTTTAAATATCCCAGGTGGTAAATGACTTCAGTATTGCTAACTCTAGTTGTAAATAGAGAGATTTAGCTCACGAGAGGGGTACAATGATGAGGTAGGGTCCGTTGAGCCGTTTGTGCTCCATGAGGTATGTGATGAGGGCAATCGTCTGGATGGTTTTTCCCAGACCCATTTCATCAGCCAGGATCCCATTCAGATTGTTGTTGTAGAGGGAAACCAGCCACTCCAGACCTTTAATCTGTCACATGAAGGAGGAGAGTATACTCTGTTAGCTAATAATAGTACAGTGCACTAGCAGAAAAAAATATTATTAAATACTGGACCACGGTGTTTGCTTCCTTTAGGTTTCATAACCAATGAGTTTATTATAAATGTCCATAGCTATGCAGATGACACTCTGTTCTACATTTCTGCCTTTTTGGCCATGAGAAAACAATGAATGAGTGACAGATACGGATCTGGCCGGACGCAATGAACTTGTGGGGCTGGCTTTGCCAATCCAGATTTCATGAACACAGGCCCAACTAATGATTAGATCTACCGCAGTCTTGGCTCGTCTAATAATATGAAAAGTACAGTTGAGATTTGCTCTCTACGAATATCAATTGAATAGGATGGAAATAGTGGTTGATGCGGTGAAAGGATATGGAAGCCGGGATAACCGCTAACCCCAACAAACTTGTAATTCCATCTGTCAAACTAGTTAATGTCTGTTCATTAGTCAGAAAAATGGATTACAGCAGTCTGCTAAGGGCCTAATCAGTGCATTGGGACGGAAAGTTGCGTCTTTGCGTTACCGAGATGTGTCTACATTAAAATAAAACTGACACCTCAATCAAACTAGAGAGGCTAACGTCACAGAGCGGACAGACTCTAGAGGCCTAGCTAGCGGCAGCCAAAAAATCCTGGTGCCGAGATGTGAAGCCAGCTTCAACACTCTTTTCACGATCATGACATACAAACCCGTCTACCTTACCCTGACGTTATGGCGTTGATTATCAGTGTACCAGTTTATATGACCCCAGTGAATGAACTTCAGCTCAGTGCTGCAACATTCAACAAAAAACAACAACAAAACTGCATTTAGTCATTTACCTGATATTGTTTTAACTGTCCATTTATCAGCAAAGTGGACTGTTTCTCCACCTTCTCTGTGACTGCATGAGCCACCGCGTAGTAAGACTGAAGCCCTCGAGCAAACGCTGCACCGCTATACTCGTCGTCCACATCCTGTTTAGCGTTCCTGCAAAGGATACGCAGACCGAAATCAATTCAGTCAAGAATCTGCAAACATACTGAATTATGACAGCACCAAATAATACACAAATTAAAATGAATTCATTACATGCTGTGCAAAAAAGTGTGAGGACGTGTACTCACTCGATGATGTCTCGGACATCCACCTCCGACACGTCTTCGCTGTCAGGGTCAGTAATCTTCTTCTTCTCCTCGACTGGAGCAGCTGAAGGTTGAGGCTCCTCCTCTTCCTCCTGCCGCACAGCAGGTGTAACAGCCTGTCAGTGACATTAACTTTGTCTTTTATTGGAGAAATAAATATGAAACAAATATCAAAGATGTCTTACAAAGCCACCCACCTCTTCCTCCTCTTCCTCCTCGCTGTCTTCACTGTCTGAGCGGGGAGCCACCTCATAACTGGAGGGAGAGATTAACACCCACATACACACCAGGAAAATTAATTTAAGTAGAAGAGACAAGCTTAAAACCTGTAGCCAGGCTGGTTTTCTTAACCATCAGATAATTTGTTAATTAGTTCACCCATAGAGAAAAGGAGATGCTTTCAAAAACAAAACAAAAAAACAGCTTTTAAGGCGATCGGAAGAACCATCTGTCAATCGACAAGTATCACAGGCTACTTCTACCTATCGCATCAATACTCTGACAGAGTATGACTGATGGACATGCTTGGACACACACAAAAAAAAAAATATCTTGAAGCCTGACTAAATGTCGTCTTGAGTGATTGTGATCTCATGAAACGGCAACCATGCAAAGTAAATGACTTTCCGATCAGTAAATTAAGGCATTGGATGACTGAAAATTGTGGGAAGCTTCTCTATTTTTGAGGCCCTTCATTACCTGTGAAATACCTGAGCAGTTCGGCCTGTGGTTGATTCCAGAGAGGAGGCTGCATTGTTATCTAATGAATCTGAGGCTTGCTTTAAAGTGAAAGGTTGGTTCAACAGATGGACCAACACTGTCATTCCCAGAGCTTCACATCATGCATGTCTTATATTCCAGCTGCCTGTCTCACCCAGGGTTCATCTCCAGCCAAGTGTCCAGCTGTCCAGCTTTAGGAGCGTCCACACCAGTCAAGATGTTCCCGCTGTCCACGTGGATGACCTTTACAGGCAGGTCACTCATCTGACTCGTCTCGTCCAGAGGCTGCAAAGGGAGAAAAAATGGTCAGTGATGAGCATCATTCATGTTTTTACCAATATCACCCAAGTTAGCAGACAGGCCTCCAATCCTCTGTTTTGTACAGCTGCTTTACTTTTGTATTAACAGTATAACATGGTATATTCTTCAGCTTTTAGATATATTTGTGATATATTTGTGATATATTTTGTGTGCAACCACGTTTCCTCATGTGTTGCCATGGCAAACCTTGCTTTTCTCATTACGGACACCGCAGTCAACTTTTGAAAAGTGTAACCGCATGTCAGACTGCCTTCAGCGCGCCATTGCCCTGACTGTGTGTTAGAGCGCGTCAAAGGGATGATGTCACAGGATGATGATCTATCTCTTTCTCTGCGAGGCACTCTCTCGCGCAGATGTGCTCTTGGGCACCAAAATTTGGCAGTGATTGATTTCTCGTGAGTCAATACACAGGAGTGCACATGTATTTCTGAACCCTTCTAAACCAAAAAAAAACAACAACTTTACACCCTGTGTTTTGGCCGTGAGACAGACGAAACGAGACCGCACTGCACAAGCAACATTATTAAAAACAAGCCTGGTTGAATCCCAGTTGAAACCAAGTGGCCGTTCGACACTGACCGTGCCATGTTTGTTGACGTTCGGTGTGCTTGATGAAATGACCGGTTGCAAGCCAACAGGACCAAATGTAACGTGCACATTTATTGCAACTTTAGTCCACCAAACTATACACTACCTACTATAACTCTCTTGTTGCAGCTTGTTCAAATTATAGATCAAAACTGATAGAACAAACAAACAAATGGGGCCTCGGCTGTTTTTTTTCCAGTGCTGAAACATTTTGAAAATTCCTTAAAAAAAAGATGGGGGTCTTATTTTAAAAACAATTCTCCATTTACACTTAAACTGCAGGCAGCTTGCTTTAATTACGTCTGCCTAGTTTGTTTTAATCACCAGCAAACCAGGTAACCCTGTACAATCAGATTATTCCATTTACAAAAGAAGCACGGCCTCAAACAGTGCATGCAGATTTCCCAAGTACAGGATGATTGGCCACGCTCAGGCGCTCACTTCCTGTTTTTGAGAGGTGTGTATGTATGTGTGTGTGTGTGTGTGGAGGCAATGATGCAGTGGCTCACAACTCGAAAGTGACTTAAGCTTATTCAAGCCTTGCATTATGCTTGCTTCAACAAAAATGATATCTGAGAAACAATGCAAAGAATTAGGTTCGTATTTTAGAGAATGTGAGTGTTTTGTACTGACCTCTCCATCAGGCCCCAAGGCAGGAGTCTGTCCCTCTGCGCTCTCCAACTGCAAGACAAATCACAACTCAAATCGCATGCAAAACCACTGCTACTGTCTGCAGAATATTTATACAGTATTAAATGTCGGAACCCTCTCCCACAAATACCTTCTTCTTCTTCTTTTTCTTCTTCTTCTTCTCCTTGAGGGCCTGTGCAGCCTTGTGAGCTCTGACCAGCTCAGTGAGATTGGCCACATACTCGTCGGTTTGCTGCAGAAGGTAAGCTAGACGTTTGTCCTTCTTTTGGTCAATCAGTTTACGGTAACCCTCCTCATCCTCAGCCTAGGAAGACAGACACACACTGAGTGTGTTGAAAGGTAGACTAGCAAGTGTGTGTATGCCCGTGCAACAGTTTCTTGTTACCATGAGCCTCCTCATTCGCTCTTTTTCGATGCGTTCATTCTCTTTCTTCTGCTCCCGTTCAGTGTTGGCGTGGTAGGTGGCCACGGCTTTGGTCAGTTTCTGAATTTTGCCTGTGATGGATCGGTGATACTCCTTGAAATCTTTGGCATGCGCAAGAATACTGTTGAGATACTCCTACAAAGAAGACCATGGATTGAGGAGAGAGTCAGTCCCTTAAGTTTCTATTTCATCATGGATGACATCGCCGCTGCATTTGTCCTCTACCTGATGCTTCTGCCTGCGTTTACGCTCTTGTTCAATCTTCTGCTGTTTCTCCAGTTTCTCTGTGATGCGGGCTTCTCGCAGACTCTGCCGCTTGCTTCGCTTGTAGGCCTTGGCGTCGAGGGCAGTTTCTAGAGCCGTGTCACGACGCATGCACACAACCACCTCTTGACGCAGCTGTGGATAGTGGCAGAAGTGCACGCACAAACACAACAATATGAAGACGGACGCATCCTGATGCTACCACCACTTAAAGTACACAAGCTTTTAAGGTCTTTCATTCACAGCTTCAAGCATTGTGTTGTGACGGCAGATCATTCAGTGCACACCTGTCTCTGGAAGTTGAGTAGTCGCAGTGCTTTGAGCTCTATCGTGGCTTTGGTACGTAAATCGCCAGCCAGAGAGCCCGGCAGGTTCTCCAGTTCAGCAATACGATGTGTGATGCGAGCCTGTAACCTGTAATGAGTTAGTTCTTCTGTTATAAATTGTTTTGTGCTTTTGAAAGCACTAAATACAGTTTTTAAGTCTGGTTTAAATTAATGATGCACTCATTGACCTCTTAAGTTATGTACTGGAACTTTAAACCTTCAACAAGTATAAAACTGATGATCTGTTTTACCTGTACTCCCTTTCCTGCAGTATCTCCACTGGGTCCAGACCGCAGGGCTTCTGGATGGGGGTGATGCGGTTCTGCTTGGTGTGGTAAGGCATCATGGGAGGAGGTTGTGCTGGCTGGCCGGGGGACTGAGTCTGTGGAGGCATGACTGGTGAGGCAGCAGGGGGAACTGAGGGGGGCGCGGGAGAGGGTCGACCAGTGGGTTGAGGGGGGATCAACTTTTGGGGTGCGTTGGAGGGGGCTGCTGCATTCACCATCGGACCTGGATAAAAGTGAAAGATTCAACAGAGAAAGTTAAAACAAGGCATTATAGAGAACTCTCACATGCTGTCCTTCCTCTTTTGCCTGATGACAGCAAGTATAAGGACAGAGCAGGAGAGTTCTCTTTGCACTTTTCAATATCTCTGGACATAACCGTCTACGCATCTGTCAGCATAACCAGAAGGTGTGTACATGCGCTTCATTGTTATGTAATTAAAAGTAGTAGATGTGAATATACAAAATAAATATTGGAAGACAGAATACACGGGTCTTATTCTGGCAATTTCAAAAGGCAAAAACTCATAAGAATGAAGAAAACCCTGTGTGATTTTTAGTCAAGGACACACCTTCAGGCCAGGATTTTGGGGGTCCATTGGGGTTTTGTCCTTGAATCCCAGCTGGGGTCCCCGATGGACCCGGCGGAGGCATGTTGGGACCCATCATTCCTGGAGACAAGTAAAATACAGACTCTCTCAGGTCCAGTGAACACATGACGTAGTCCTTTTATAACCTGAGATGCTGACTCTTGACTGAGTGTTGTGAACACCTGCAGCTCCCAGCACAGTTCATTGTTACACACAGCAGTAAAATTAGCCCTCAGACCGTTTACTGTAACACCAGACATTCCGTATGAACCCCTCACCATGTGTTCGAGTATAGCCTGAACCCATTGGCCCAGGCCCTGGTCCTTGCGGTCCCCCTCCTGCTCCAGGAGCCAGGCTCGGCATGGGCTGCTGCTGCTGCATCCCAGGCATTGGCCGTTTTCCTTGGACAGCCAACTGAAGGTGGTCTGGCAGGGGCTGGCCCCGGGCCAGCATCTTGTAAGCCATGATCTGAGCTCTGAGTTGGTGCAGCTGATTCTGGTTGAAGGGAGTAGGACCGCCAGGGCCACCAGGACCAGCAGGGCCAGCAGGACCGCTAGATTCAAGACCAGAGCCAAGGCTAGGAACACCGGAGGCAAGGTTAGGTCCAGGGCTGGGTCCTGGGCCGGATCCACCCGGAGGTCCGGGACGGTTGCTGGGACCAAGCGAGTGCTGGTCTCCACTGGGGCCATCTAATGGTGTGGAGACAGAACTGGGGCCAACAGAGGACGACGATGAAGAAGATGATGGCATGAGAGGTCCAGAGGGGGGTCCATTTGATGGGACTGGGCTGGAATGGTCAGAACCACCTAATGGTGAGTGGTAGCCTAAAAGACAGTGGGGGGGGGAATGTGAGAGTTTTGATACAATAGGGCATCAAACAGTGTATAACTCATATTTCTGCAAAATCTGTCAAGAGAGCAGAGTCTCCAGTCCATGATGGTGCTGACATCACGTATGATTTGTGTGAAGCTGCAGGAACAAGAAACAGAGCTCAGCTGCATCATCACAGACTTTAAACTGGAAAACCGCCTCAACCCAGTGTCCAGATAGACATCGAAGTCCCCTCACAACAGAATAACACAGCCGCCTCTCATTCCACGTCTCATTTAAAACACAGTGTATTTCTGCCACAAAGTCTGTGCGAAAACTATTAAATACAGATTTAGGGATGACATCGTTCATAAGTGTAGGATCACGCGAGTCGTTATTTCATAAACAGCCATTGCTGCAGATTATAAACAGACACGCGTCGATCAAGATTGTTATATCAGCTTTTACTGGATGTGGAAACGTGTTAAGGAGCCGTGCCTAACTATGAATCAGACACGACCCGAGCAGAAGTCAGGTATTAAGGTGAAGCATTGGTGCTTTATTCACGTCACATTATGTCATTTAACATGATGAAACTGTCACAGGTGAATAACATTCGCTAACGTTACATGAAGTTGCTGATATGCCATTAGATTGGCTAACGATCCACACAGCTACCGCGGCTAAAGTTAGGTAGCCACCTCAGTAAATGCAGAGCAGCTCAGCTCTGTTAGCTGAATGGAACTTTCACATTCATGGTTGCGTGCACCACGGCAAGAGCAGATCCTCTTTTCATCAGCACCACTGTACAGTTCAGTCATTCTTACACTGCACTTTAGAGAAACATGTCGCAGATCTGAAGATTTGCTATAAATAGCATGTGAATTATTGAATTATGGTCAAAGACATCATATCATGCCAGCATTCCCAGCACTGCCAGGGAAAAAAGACAACCGACATCCTTGTGTGTGCCTGTAATTACAAGAAAACAAACACACACACAAAGACACGATAATTCATTTTAATCTCACATATCAGCGACGTCATTTGCCTGCACATTTCCTGACATGTTGCCCCCTAACCGCTAACACTGCTGTAGTTTGTCCAGCTGGGAAAAAAAAAAGTTGTGACACCCGTTGATTTTCAGTGTTTTGAATGTAAATGAAACAACTTAGAAACTGGTTTATTTGATCACATCTGAGATCCACCCAGTGAGCCAGCCGGGCCACATGACCACGCCAGTGAAAGGCCGCTTACACAACGGCGAGAGCACGAGACTGCATAAACTAAGGCTTGCCTACCTTGTGAGTGTTGATCAAGGGGACTGGGTGGGGGCCCCATGCCACTGTGCCCGCCCTGTCTCATAGCCAGACCCTTCATCTGGCTGAAGCGGCTCTCCTCGCTCATGCTCTTCTCGTGCATGGCCTCCATGGGCTGAGAGGGAATCAGAGTAAAGGTGAAGCCATGACTTGCCTGCTACAGCTGTGCGCTAATACACATAGTTCTGTTTGGAAAAAACAGAATATGGAGCATGTTGACATAAGTCAAAATAAAGAACAAGTATCAAATAGAAGCGTCGTTAAATAAAGCCCAGCTTAACACGTGCAGGTGAGGAGTAGTCGGGCTCCCTGTGACGCTCCTCACAGCTCCAGTCAACTAAGTCACTCGTTCACCAGAGCCGGGTTTGATTCTGACGTTCAGATTTGCAGAAACCCGGTTTAATCAAATCAGACATCCACAAAACCTTGACTGAACCTCAAACAACAGCAGGATGGTTGGTGTTCCAGCGTTCTTACTTTGTGCAGAGGATGCATGCTGTCCTGGCCATACCCAGAGGGCCCCGGCTGGGAGTGTCCAGATGAGGGTGGGCCAGGGCTGGGACCCATCATACTGTGAGAAGAGCTCGGGGAGGGACCAGGGCTGGGGCCCAGCATAGCCCCAGGGGAGGGACCCGGACCAGGGGAGGGACCTGGGCGAGGGGTGCCTCCCATGGGGGGATCTGGCGTGGACATGACCCTGGATCTCCTGCTCCTGGAGGAGCAGCAGGAGTCTGAGGGAGATGATGAGAGCAGGCAAATTACCTTAGCAATATTCACCGTCTAACCACTACAGTATTTAATTACTGTTTTGATTAGACAATCTCTTAAGACCGAGGCTGCACATCTGCCTCCAACTCTGCTAGACTATTAACTGGACTGGCTGCACAATCTTTGCAGGATTTGAGAGAATTTGGTCCAACGCCTGTCAGATGTGTTCTTTCCTTTCTCTTGCTGCGCTGCGCCAAATCAGCCGTAGCGCGCATTTGCAGTGACAGCGGCAGAGCTGGAGGTGAACACGGGGAAACACAGTCAAATTATGAACCCACGCTATTGAGAATTCCCTCTCCCAGGCCATGAAAGGGTGTCTTGTTAAATATGAAAAGGGGAATGGCGGACTGTGTGTGTGCGACTGACCTAGCCGCATCAGGACACGCAGTTCCGGGCGGATTTCTGCGCTCCAGCCTTTACATTTGGGGGAGATAAAATAAGACGTCGCAATTAGTCTACTCACCCTGTTTGTAATCTGCCTTCAAGCGTTGATTTGTTTCACCGACGTGGCTCGAGCGCCCCCCTCCACCGCTGCTATGACCGAATGTCTAGTCACGGCTACCCAGCGGTGCGCATGCGCGGGCGGTGACCGTGGCGCTCTGGTCCCACTTAGCATCGAGTGTGGATCGGAGACAATACATACATTGTTGGTCGATAATACAGCAGACTTCTGCCGGTGGGGTCAAATGTTACTTTGATGAAGACCTCAAAAATGTATAAAGTTTATTTTCTTTCGATCACAATGACCTTATGCTGTCCTCCGTGCTGCCTATTTTGTTTTCATTGATGCAAAGCGCTTTAATCTGCGTTTGAATATGGAAGCCCCTATGAATCAAATAATTAAACCCATGTAGCCACATTAGTGACACCTCCAGGCTAAACACATAATACAAAGGCGTAACATCTTTTTAAATGTTACGACTGCAATCATGTTTTCCATGGCCTGTTTTCCACACTAATAGAAACATAGGTGTAAATTCAATACGTGAACATCAGGTTCAAAGCCAGAAGAGACCCTTTCTTCAACTAAAATTTGAATTTAAAAAAGGGACAAAAAAGTGCCCATTACGTGTTATTTAGATCACAATTATATGCGCGTTAATGCATTACATTCAACTTTGTAGTGAAATTCTATTTCAATTGTAATTCATGTTTATTGTTTCTAAACCAGTGGGTCTATTGTGCTCTTGTTTTAGGTCTTTGGAGTTTTGACGGGTCTGAATTGAGTCTGTGGTCTGTGTGGTTGATTACATGAGACAAAAATAACCTTTTCTGGACACGAGTATTTTTATTGCATAATAATTTGCATGTTAAAACATCAACTTTTAATCAGGCCAGGCTGCGAAGGCATTCATCCAAACCTTTTTATTCTCTTCTGATATGGAAATCGTCACAAGAACATAAGGTTTGGGACGAAAGTAAAGGGTGAGAGGAATGCATGAGATAACAGCTGACGCGTGACTCTAGTGTTTGAAGTTGAATCGCGACATGAACCAAATAACAGTAGTTGTGCAACTTGCAGCAGTAGCCTTCACATTAAAAAAAATACAAACAAAACACATCATTCTGAAAGAGGTTTGAAGATCCAGGATAAAACTTGAGTCAGGTCATGAAGCACGATTATTAAATAACTGCACAGTAAATCTGTTTGGAGTTCTGTTGTCAGTTTTACTTTATAAATGTCTCCACATAAAAAGGACCATTCGTCTTCACCCACCACCACCTGGGATCTGGAGTAACAGCAGATTTTCTGGTCGTGATTCATTCGTGTTGGATAAAGGAGATCCTGAATGTGGTTGGTGCGTGTGACGCTGCAGCAAACTGCAACGCTACAATACATGTCGGGATGTTCAAGACGCTCTTCGGCCTCTGAGAGATGAAACATAGTTCCGAAACGTCAGTTCACTCCAGGTCAAAACAAATCGACTACGCCAACACGACACTCGTTCCCCCACTCATAAACCTGATAAATAAAGATATACAAATATAAAGGAGATGTACAGCAGATGGTATATATTACAAGTCTTTCCCGTCAAACATTACAATACCAGACAGCCTTGTTTAAATATCATGAAAAACACTAAACTGGCTTCAGGGACACAGTTCAGACCACTGGTGGAGTATAACTGGAGATTTCTCCTGCATTTTACTCCTACAAGCCAAAGATTCTCTGAGATGTCTGATGAATGAATCAAGACTAACAGGCCTTGACCCACTCTGAAGTTCATAATACTATGAAAAAAAAGAAAAGAAAAAAAAAAGAGTTTTCAGGCAACACCTAAAGGGTCACGGACTCCAATATTTGCAGAAGGAAGAGTTCTAATCTGCCCCCTACAGGTGAGACTTGACATGACGCCTCTCTCAGGGTCTCACAGGAAGACAAACTCATCACTGTTTCTTCGGTTGTTACTCCGGCCCAGTTTGCCAGGAGGCAGAATGTGGGCAGCAGGTCCGCTGTGATTGCTGCTGTGACCCTCAAGCCCATAATCCTGACCCTGACCCTCCACGAATGTGAAGATGGGGTACTTCTCCATGGACGATGACAGCGCCTGAAAGGGTCACACATACCAGCCAATTAACTCGAAACACATCAGAAAATAACTGATTGAAGATGAAGCGGTCACGTAAAGACAGCATTTATTTTGTATCCAACAGCAGATAGGTGATGTTTAATGCTACTGAATGATCAATGTCGTGAGATGAAGGTGTAAAAACTCACCAAACTAACAGCAGAACACAGGGACTCAAAATCTTTCTTGTTCTTGGCGTAAAAGCCGATTGTACAGCTGGGATCCATACGGTTGAAGGGCATCTTTTTTGGGGATGTACAGTGAAAGGACTACAGGATGACAGGAGACACGTTGAACAAAAATATAAATTTTTTTTAAAAAAAAGGTCAAAAGCCTCAAATGGCCAGTACAATAAAACCTGTTATGGGACTCACTTTTTAAGTCTAATATGTTCAGAGAAAACACGTGCAGACAGTGACACCAACCTCCAGTGAGAAGTTGACTTGTGTGACGTCCACCACAGGCTGGCAGTAGTGAGGGTCCAGATACAGCAGCTGCTCATCTGACAAACACCGGGAACAGGAAGTAAAACGGCAGAAATAAAAGGTGTGCGTCATGAGAAACTTTCCAAGTCGGTAACAGATGAATGGCTCCGTCACATATTCGCAAGTTCCCTTGTAGACGTTCGGATCAAATAAACAAATAAATAAATAAAGATCGTAGATTCAAAGATAACTGCCTGACAGAGACGCTCCACAAGGAGGAGCGAGTCGATCTTTAACACAGAGCTTGAGTTTCTGCGTTGCTGAGCTGAAACATCAAAGCGCTTGCAAAGACAGTTTCAATGAAAGGAAAATCCACTGTGAAGGAGTTGGGGGATTCTGGCGAACTGTGGACAGATTTGTGTGATAAAAGGCTCTTTAGAAAGACAACATCAGCTGCAGTTTGGCTGTTCCAACATGGCCCTGGGCTTCTTTGCATGTGTTTAACTTGTCTATATGTTTAGGTTACCAACCCATGACAGGTGACTGACTGACAAGAGGAGATAAAAACAATATGTCAAGAACAGGTAATTGTCTTAACAACACAATGAAAGCACATTCCCCTTTTCAAAGTAAAAATCAGCCATGCTGAAGGGGCCTGAATGTGGACTGTACCATCTTCTGTTATTTTATGTTGCTGCTGTGTGTTTTAACTTTGTCTTTGTTCTTCTGAATTCAGCACTGTGGAAACAAACCTTATCTCGGGGACAATACAGTCTAAAACAATATATCATTGTTCTTTAATCGTTGTTTAAAGAACACAAAGATGCTGGTTCTCACCTTGGAAGCCTATGAAGTACAGGGAATGCTTTGGTTTGCCTCCGATGATTCCAATGCAACATTCCAGCTGAAGGATGTTCTGAAAACGTACAATGAGACTGAGTTCACCCTGACTTCAGTCACCATACCGAGATGTTTAAAAACCCTGCAGGGGTGTGACTCATGTTGACAGGAAAACTAGTATTCACACATTTACTTATTTTCTTTTTCTCTTCCTCTTTAGACATGATCCTGGATCAGTTGCTGTTCCACCACAGAGAACTTTCCTTCAAAATAAAAGCATCAGGTGGCTTTGAGAGCCTAATACTGAACAATTCTGTCTGGATGGGATGGAAGTTTGCTGTCAGTGGCTAAGCTAACATCACTCACTCATTTGAGCTCCCTGCTGTAACATTATATGAGCAGTACTTACTTGCCCCTGTTTTTACCAACACTACCCCCACCGACTTTAACAGGGAACATCCTGATCACCCCCTCCCCATTTTTCCCCCATCACTCTCTCGTCATCTTTGCTCGTGCGCTGCTAAAGCCCACCAGAAGTAGAGATGAGCTTGGGCCGTATGACTGAACAGGCAGAATCCAAGCCAAGATTTTTCCAAGCTGACCAACAGGTTGCTAAATGCCTCTGAAACATCGATTAGCAAAAACCTGCACCCTTCACAGCCCTGGTGTAGGTTATGTACTACCAGTGGAAGGTTACTGCTTTAATGAACAACGATGAATAAATGGGCAAAGGGTTTGAGGCAGCACATACAGACCTTGACACATTCTGTGTAGGATGGGTTGAGGACCTCTCCTCCCAGGCGAACAGGTACCAGAATGATGACCGATTTCCAGGCCTGGCAGGTTGGATCAGGGGGAGTTTGACTTTGCGATGGCTCACACAGACGCACCACATCCTCCTTGTACACTGGCGATGAACAGAGATACGATGAGGAAAAAAAGAACATCAAGAAAGTCTTCTTCAAGTGAGATCGTTGCAAAAAGGACCACATGTCAGAATTACTCAGAGCAAGAAACACAACGATAGTCCGTTAATCTAACCTGTACAATCCTGAGCCACATATACAGCCAGGTTGCCGACAACAGAGGTTTTGGCTACCGCTTTCCTGTAAGATATATTCAGTCCTCAAATCAATGCCTAGACCTGTTTATGAAATTATACAGTTAAGAGTTGAGTTGAGAAAAGACGGTTCTTACCGTAGGATGTGTGCTACTATAGAGGGGCCGTACCAGTCTCCAGCTTTCTTTCCTGAACTTTTGCCGATTCCCACCAGCTGGTGAACCCCAAAAGGTGCTGGCGGTTGATCCCCGAACCATGTGATCAGCTTGTGGTGAATGGGATCTGCCTGTCTATCCCTCGAAGACTCCGGCTTGTTTTTCTGGCTGCATCTTGGTGTGTGATCAGTTGGTAAAGTTTTTTCAGAGGTGTTGGGTCCTCGCGAGGAACCAAAAGATGGGATGGGGACCCCTCCAGCCCGAGCTACGGAACGTGTTCGGAATGCTTCAAACTCTACATCAGTTAGCTGCTGAGCATCTGGCCAAGTCCAGTCTGCAGAGTATAAAAACAAGGTAGGTCACAGCAAGGTTATAGGTCTGAGGGGAAATGTTCAACTATAAGCTTTAAAGAGTCCAAAGAAGGTATCATTTGAATTCAGTTCTTAATTACAACTGAAACACAAAAACCTTTTAAAAAAAAATCACGCTAATGCATGTATGTTACTGGGTTTATATTTCTGTCCAAGAAGAGTAAAATGTGGCAGAAAAACATACCTCGGGGCATCAGATGGACCAGGAGGCCCTGAGCTAGCAGCATCTGTCCACTGCGCAGCATGCAGCCCCAGCCACAGTCTGTGGTCCAGGTGGAGCCCTCCAGCTGAGGAAACTCCCTCCTGTAGGTCAGCCAAATCCTGGATACAAAGGCCAGATGGAACTGCTCCACTTGTTCTGAGAGGGAGTGCAGAGAAGGGAAAATGAGGATGGAGGCTGAAAAATTAAAAGAGGACGACTTTCTTTCACTCTGTTGTAAGCCCAGAGAAAGAAAGTAAGATTAACACGCATTCCAGTAACACCTTCGTCCGATCTTTGATGTGTTGTTCTGCAGACGATAGGATCTCCGATGAAACGAGAGCTTACCTTCACTGTTGAGCAGATAGGACTGACCCAGGACAGTGACTGGTGAAGTCTTGTTGAAGGAGGTTTTAGTTTTAACAGTCCAACCTAAAGAAAGACAGAGAAGCAAACCAAGCTGAGGAAAGAATTCACTGAGCAGAAAGAAATGCCTGATGTCTGATCTAGGTGATTTACTGTGAACATACTGACATGTTTTCTGTATGATTTTCTCAACATCTTAACAAGTTTTACTTGTCTGCATGGTAAATGGCCTGTATTTATATCGCGCCTTCCTACCACGGTTGTACTTAAAGTGCTTTACAAAGGTGACTAAAGTACCCACTCACACACTGATAGCAGAGGCTGCCACGCTTCCCCTACTAGACAGCCATTCTACCTCCGTGCCGTGTCACTGTGGGGAACCTGGTTAGTTTGCCCCCCATCTATTTTTTAAATGTATTTTATTTATTTTAGAAAGGAGAACTGTTTATCTTGTCTATAAGGATTGTAGTTTGTACGACATGAGGGCGCCGCAGGATCGTTACGACATCGGGTTCTGACACTTCACTCGGCTCGGCTGTAGGTGCCAGGTGAGAGTCGAGCACCTACTGTGAACTGCTGATGAGATCGGGTCGCTCTGTGCAATGTTATTATTACAGATTGAAATAAAAACAAGAACTACAACACCCTTGTGAGTGTCGTTCTTTACACATGTGCAACATCACCATATTATAAAATACATGCCCACGTGTAGATAAATGATAAAATCACACACTGACAGATGCACACATACATTCTTAGAATAACAAACCATATTTGACATTGTTCCATGCTGACATCAGCTTGGCTTTCAGTTTGTCCATTTCCTCCGGCTCTCCACTGGCTTCTTTACTGGGATCTGGAGGCTGCGCCCGCCTCACACCAAAGCTGCCCTGCTGCTCCAGCGGCTGTTGCCTCCGACTCTCCAACACCTCACTCTGCATCACTCCACCAACATACTGGGCCGCGTTGGGGGAAACTGAGTTCATGGCTCTGACTTCTCAGAGCTGGACTCTGGCACCCCTCATTGCAACACACAACTGTGAGGGTAGAAAGAGGGCAGGATTAAAAAGGTAACTAAGTTTAACTATTGACTTGAAGCTCAGACAGCTGCTCAAGCAAGTTTAGATGGCTCTTCAGGTGGAAAACAGTCACTGAAATTGTCAACAAACCCATTAAAAGACACAACGCAAAAGCTTAACTAATGTCTACCATCAGACATCTCCCGTGTAGCCACTCCATTATGACCTGCTGCATCCTAGATCTATACTCACTCTGTCCAAAAACCATTAAAACACAACAGTGAACCACAGTAACATGGGATTGTACTTTATTCTGTTTCAATCCCATTAACTGACCTAAATAATAGAGCAGTAAATGTGTATTGACTTGTGGCTGAAATAGTCCACATCAAATGCACTTCTCCCTTGTTCCCTCTACAAAAAATAGTGGTGTTACTTGACCAGTTGGAACCAATGAGCTTGGCTTGACAAATCTATTAAATCACATGGTTTTATTACTCTGTAAAAAAGGGAGGGGAAAAAAGGCACTAAGTTTAGGGCTGTAAACCAAAGGCCTCACTTCCTTAAAATTCATGTGTAACATGCATATTCTCAGTAAAAAGTCTTCTATTACAAAGCTGCACCAGGCAAACAAAAAAAAAAAGAAGAAGAAAAAACCCTAGACTGAAACTGAGTAGCAGTTTCATAAGGAACACTGCGTAGTCACTGATTACAATAGTGAGGACATTCCTGTGAGGGGAAAACCTCATGTGATTAGCATTTGACAACCGTGTGTTACAGTTCAACAAGTGAAGTTTCAGCAACATTTAAAAACAGAGGACAGAGGGGTCGAGCTGGTAAGAAGATGACGAGGGTGGAAGTCTGGATTTGACCAGAGAGGAAGCAGGGGACCAAAAGGGAGAAAATGTGAAAACTGAATGAGGAGAAATGAGAATCTCTACCTATGTAACTTAAAAGTGGCCACATCATTTTTTGTATACATTAGCTGTGTTATAGTTTTGGAAAAATAAAGTCGGCATGTGAAGAAGTACATACAAAAAAGAATGACAGCACTATAGAATGATTTGTTGTGGAGGGCAATTTTTTCCCACAAATCACAGACAGGTTTTAAACACTGTATGAGCGGTAAAATCATCTCCCAGATGTTTGCATCGCCTGGCTCTGTTTCTGGAAGGTAGACATTATTGGTCACAGTAGATCTACCTGTAACTTAACATATGTTGCTGCAGAACAAACATTTACTCATCAGAACATGAATAAGCCTCTTACATTCACGTCATGCCACAAACAAGCAGGACAAAAAATGAATTGTAATTTAATAACAGATTCAGCACACACCTATCAGCCAAAGCCTTAGAACAACAGGTTTGACACTGAGTGTAACACAGCAGCCCCGCAATAATTTCCCCATCAATCATTCTGCTGTGCTGACCAGTTTGTACTGAGTTCGTATCAAATACATGATAATTATTACCAGTGTCATTTTGACAGCTGTCATCTACGGTGCTGTTGAACTGGCTCATTCATACTGGAGGCCTTCCCACATAGTTTGTCACCTCAGTCTTATGAATGTCTCAATATCAAACACACGTCGCAACCTTCAGAAACGGCTATTAAAATAAAGCAGCTTATGTCGAACAGATTTAATAAAACAACACATTTAAAGTGGTTCTAGTGCTTAGCTGTTGGTGAACAGAACCACAGATATCTTGGTCCCACGGTGAAGAGCTGGTTTGTGAATCCCGTCTCACATTCGTAAAGACACACCAGCGTGGTTATTCGTAGTAACATAGCTAGCTCACGTAAAAAAACAAAAAACAAAATATATACCTGGACACATATATATTCGTTCTCTAACAACTTCGTAGCTGCTGTAGAAGGCGGTTGCGGTGGTCAGTACCTTGAAGTAGCTTGGTTCATCTTGATGATTTCCTCCCGGTACACCCGCAAAGTCAGCCTTTACACCTCAACACCGGGCACTGTTAGCCTGCTACAGCTAGCTACCGATAGCGCCTTATGCTAGTCCACGGCATTAGCTACCTAGCTAGTTAGCTAGCGGTCAAACCGGATTGTCCACAAACCTGAACGACTTCCTAACAATCGCAGATAACATTAGTATGATAGGTGGTCCTAAATTCACAAATAACAAGTATACGTGTTCACGGTGGTGAAGACAATCCAGCAAATATAGCAGCCAAGTGTATTTCCCTGAGCAAACAGGCTTGGTGTTGTTCTTCCGGATTGATGGGGATTGGATGGTTCCATTATCTCATTACGTTAATAGTATGCTATTGGCTAATATTCACTACAGTTATATAAGGCTAAGAATCACATGACACCTTGTCTACATTATTGCTACAGTTCAGTCTTTTAAATAATCTTTAACTAGATCCCAAATCATTCAGCCTTCAAATAAAGTTGCCTAGAATTTGTGTGGTTCCTTAGAAAACGGTGTCATTGCCATTCTTGTAAGACCAAGACGGGGAAAATTAACGTTTTGAAATTCTTTATAGATGCAATGTTAAATGTGAGAAATTAGGACGGAAATTTATCAGCTGCTACGCTGTTACCTTCTCAAGACTTAGATGGATTAATGTCCTATGAAGGATCATACCATTATTTGATAGGAGGAGGGACGTGGTTGTGTCATGGGGTTGAATCAAACTCAAGGACAGGAGTAAATGGTTTCATTTATCTAAAAATCCCAATGACATAAAACAAAATACGTGAAATAGAAGCACCAATTTCACCAAAAGCTTCAGAGTTATTTCATACTATTTACCTAAAATTTAGAGCGTTACTGAAAATAGGAACAGGGGAAATTCATAATAGTCTGGAGAAAATTGGTGAATAAATGTTGAAATAGTTGTTTAATCTTATGTCTCTTTTCCGTGTTTTATGAAAAATTCAAACTTTGAAATTCTGTAGTTGAAGGGTCTTTTGAACAACTCTTCTCAAAGGTCTATAGCTGGTCTTGGGACACTGACTGTTCTTAAATGGCGCTTGATCCGAAGAATTGTTTCACCAAAGGAAGTGGAAGAGGCCAGGCTGTCAAGAATTTCTACTCACTCCACAAAGGCTCTCAGCCCAAACAAGAGTATTTGACTGACATGTTTACTTCATTAGCATCCCCATACTCTCGCTTCTTTGTCATCAAAAAACAAAAACAGTCAGTATTGTACTGTGTCCATCTTTGTGCTGTCTGAAAGCATCTTGCTGAATCCTGAGTGCCTTGCTAGAATCGGAACAATCCCAAATGAATCCTCTTCACGATCCGTTTTCACATCCTGTATTTGAATGGGAACAGCAGGAAAGGCAATAGAAATAATGGCTTTGCAATGTAGCAATTAATATGCTACCAGTTATGAGCCTGTTTGACATGGAAGATTAAGCTGTGAAAAAGGACTTTTCAACATATCCCTGAATAAATACAAGGCACAAAATAGATTATAAAACATGCAGGCCTAATTACATGTGTTTATTATGGAAATATATAAGAGATGCTGTAGGATCTTAATTAAAAGAGAGATTACAAACTTGGGAACAAATCTCTGAATTTTATTCCACTCACTGCACTTTAGGTGTCTGCATTTGAATCACGTCTATCACAACAAAATGCCCCGAACCACAAATAAATACATTTTTCAGAGAACAGAGAAATGTGGAATGTTTTTAATCATTTTTTTCTGCATTTGTAGAGCTCATATTTGTATACCATGTATATTCTTTTTCTTCAAAGTAACATAGAAACAATACCACCAAATGATTTTCAAATAAAGTGCATTTCTACTATTCTCTCTGTAAACAACAACAACAAAAAATTAATAAAAAAAAAAACAACCTTGAATGTGTAACACTAGTATTGACACCACTGTGTGGGAAAAGGCCTGCAAGTGGGCATGATATAAGATTACATTACAGTTAGTTTTAAGGTGATTAGAGCTGACTTGCATGTGACTTGTTAATTACATCAAGATATAAAAGAAATCCCTATCAGCAGGATATATAACACAGTATTTTCAAAAATGTTAATCCCTATTCCAGAGAATAACAGTCACGCGACAGCAGAAAAAGGAATATGTTTCAAGTGTTCCTTTGATCATTACTGCAAATATTGTATCAGAAACATAAATGCATATTTATTAACCCTATCGCCTTCATTCTGCACTTCCTCAGTGGCCCTCTAACTACACCAGATAAAAACATGTTCAGATTTTCGACCACTGGAGGGCAGTAGAGTGCCATGCCTTGTAAAATGTATGTACTGCATTGTAACTTAAATGTAATGCGAGGGATTTCTTTACTGGAGGATGTGAAATCAGGAATACACCCCAACACATTCAAAGCTGAATGGCATAACTTATTGAAATTGAATATATCATAATCAAGTATTGTGTCAAAGTCAAGTCAGACACATTGTTTCATTGACCGCTTATGTCAAAACAGTTGTACACTGCTGATGCTGAAATATGTACCCTCCGAGGTCTAGCTTTGATGTATTTTCAATTAACATGATACTGCCAGCTCAGCTCTCAGCGCAACTGTACACTTCGCTCCAAAAAAGACTGACTGCAAATATCAGTGACAGGAGGACAAACTTTGAGAAATTGTTTACATAGTCAAAAGTTTGGAGTTTTTGGGTTTCTGCCTTGATGTGAACTTCATATTTGCTGTCACTGGCTCAATCAAGTCTTGCTTTTTACACTTAGAGCACTGGGGGAATTTGAACCCGATCCCTTAGAGAAAGTATCCCCTACTTTCCCAGGCATAGCTAAATGATTTGCATAAGATTATGTACACTGGACAGCTACTGAGACTGACATCCATGAAGATGAGTGGCTGCTTCTGTTCTCTGAACACAGTTTCAGTAGAGTAGATTTTAAACAAACACTTTTATCAGTAAGTTACACAACAAATGTGAACATATCTGAATCTTGGTCTACCTAACCACACAGCCACTTAGAATATTTGTTTTCACAATAAGAGTTTGTCATTATATATCATGTCCATATCCACAACCCTGGCCTTCATTAGCTTTTGAGCCCTTCCAAAAATGCATTTCTGTATGCTACATCCATGACTGCCAGCTGTCCATGTTTTGGCTCATATCAACACACAGGTTTATTGTATATGTGCTTGTATCAGTTAATTATGCCTCCGCATTCTAAAGTCATCACCAGTTTCTTCTTATTCAGCAAAAACATATAAATGCTACTGGATACTTACTGACTGCTGTCTATTTCCAGTTTCTCTCATGACCCTTGCGGAGCCGTCTGCATTAAGCGTAATTATTCCTTGATGCATACACACTCCTTATCTCACTCACTGGCAAACATGCTCCTGTCTCATGGACCACAGGGGTATGGTTTTAAATGCATGAAAATCAGCCAATGCCACTGCCGCCTCCTCTGGCAGTGTGTGTGTGTGTGTGTGTGTGTGTGTGTGTGTGTGTGTGTGTGTGTGTGTGTGTGTGTGTGTGTGTGTGTGTGTGTGTGTGTGTGTGTGTGTGTGTGCACGCGCACAGGCTTCCGTCTGGAGCAAAGGGAGGAAAGGGCTGTGGTAGCCCTCCTGTGTAGGGGAGATAAGCGCTGAGCTTTAGCTCTGTCAACCCTGCTTTCCTCTGCAGCAGGACACAGCCTTCAAGAACTACCAGAAATAGACCCAAGGTGGCTTCTTTCTCTCTATAACGCATACACACACACACACACACACACACACACACACACATACACAACCCCATCAACCCCTAACAGTGCTGGATGTGACATCCAGTGACAGCGCCATCAAACGAGAGAAAGTTAACTGCTGCATGGAGGATAAACGAGCACAATCATCTCAGCGCTTGCTTACTCACTGAAGTCACACTGATGCTGTGTGTCATTTGCGTTGTTTGATGCAAACATTACGGTTTGGACTGTGTCTCAGTTCATCCCCGTTTCATTGTCTTGTTTGAAACACAACAAAAGAAGAAGGTTGAAAGACAAAATAGAGTGACTAAATTTGGTATTCACAGTATTCAGCATGTTTTGATCAGTAAAGCACTTTTTGACCTTCTTGTACCTATTATACACGTACAGCACATACCATATGACATGCATTCACATAGACCCACACACATATACATCTGATAGTGTTCCACATTACATTAAGAATCTTCTTATTAAATAATTTAAAATAGAAAATCAACAGTTAATGCACCTTTACAGTATTTTTTTGTAAATCCTGGTTTTAAGTCAGAATCAGTCAGTGATTGGGATCAATAAATAACATTTCATATACTCTGAAACTGGAATGTACATTGTTTTTAAGTGCTTGACTTCTGTTGTATTGTTCTTCCACAAAAGGCAATTTTCTTATTTTGCCCATTGAGGGACCCAGTAGAGTCACATTTTTGGTGGGCTGCTACCTGTTGCAGCCTTGTCTAGTGGTGAACTTGAAGGGCTTTGCGTCACTACCGCAGCCGCAGCAACCACTCGACCTCCTGCAGGAGTGTCAGACCGTCCCGCTATGCCCGACTGCTTCTCCTCTGCTGCCCTCGTCTGCTGGTCTTTACTCTTTGACCCCTCCTGGGAGACAAGCTTGATTGGCCCCAGGACATTCTTGGCCACAGTGGTCAGTTGGCTGACGAAGCTTGTCTTATCTCCGGGGGAGACAGGGCGCGACTTGCAGAGTGAAGGTCCGCAGAGGGAGGGGGTCACAGCGGTAGGGGAGGGAGAAGGAGAAGGGGAATGTTCCTCCACCACCTCCAGGCGACATTTGTCCTCCCAGTCAAGGGTTCCACGGTAGCAGTTGACAGGCCCCAGTCCCTGCCTTACTTTGCCCAGTGATAGTGGCTGTCCATGTGGGGGGACAACAGGGGCGAGAACCCGAGCCGGGAGTTTGGGGCTTTTGGAGCCGAGGTCTGGAGTTCTCAATTCACTGCTGTCACCTTCAGCCTTTCTCAAGCTGTCCCCCATACCTGATGGTTTAAAGGTTTTACTAATGCTCAGTGGACTGCTGGTCACTGTCGTGCTGATACATTTATCTGGTGGAGTGGACGAGGCTTTGGTGAAGGCAGCACAGGGTGAACTGCTAGGACTGCTCTTGGTGTCTCTTTCCTGCTTTGGCTCAGTTCGGCCCCCTGGCTGCTGCTCTTGGGGAGTTTTACTACTAGGTACCACACTTTTGGCCTTGGTGTCTAGTTGTCTTAAATCTGCGTGGCCCTGGGGAATCCTCTCAGGTACCTTCTGGCCATCTAGACTTCCTGTTGTTTTGATAGGAATGCTCGGAGTTGTAGCCTTCGTGGGTTCTACACTTACTCTGGAGCTCTGGCTGGCCTGCGAGCTCAAGGGCAGCTGACCTGTGTGAGGTTTTCTTGATAAGGATGACTGGGACACTGTTCCAACTCGACTCAATCTCTCCAGGACTGTCCCCCCTTCATTCTCCCTCTCCTTCTCCCTCTCTCTCCCTCGCTCCCTCTCTTCCTTCTCTCGGCCAGCCAGCAGTGTTTCCCTGCTGAGAGGCGACTCTTGTCTCCCCAACCTCCTCACGGGCTTCAGCACTCGAGTCTCCGGTGCTGATGAGGAGCATGGCAGGGGTGGAGGATTAGGAGGTAAGTTTTCTCCATCTGTCTCCAGAAGGCTCTGGAGCCCAAGCTCACAGAGGAAGGCATCCTTACGGTACTCAGAGTGCTGCACCTCCAAACTGTGCTTCCTAAGTGGACCCCCCAGTCCTCCTGTTGAACTGGACTGGGTCAAAGGTGAGCCCAACTTCTCTGCTGACTGCACTCGTTTCAGAAGAGGTGAGCGTGGGGGCTCGGCACTCTTCGGCCTGGGACGAACAACTGGCGGTGAGGAGTGGAGCTTGGCAGGGAAGGACTGAGTGGTGTTGGAGCTCCCTACGGTGTGGCCTGGTAAAGGAGGAGGCGAAGACTGCGTGGGTGAGGGGGTGTGGGCCAGTGGGGATAAGGGGATATTACCAGCAGACTTACAGCGGGCAGAGCGATACTGGCGGTGAAGTTTGGGGGAGAGGCCATGGAGGGAGCTTGGCCGCATGTGCTGGGAGGGAGCGGGTGAGTTTGGTGTGCTGGAGGCTGGAGAGCTGCTCTGGGATGAAGCACCTGAAAAGACGGATAAAGCAGCAAGACTTAAAACATCAACTCAGACCTCAGAGAGAATGGTTTATTTTTTTGCTTGACACTGTGGCCGTACACCAGACTTTCCAAGCCATATGCTTTGAACATAAATTTGAATATTTTACAACTGTCTGTTATAAAAATGGACTAGTGTGTGCGTGCATCTTTAGCTCCAGTGTCCTACCCAAATATGAGGGCTCAGGGGTGGAGCGGTAGCCTTGAGTGGGGGACCGGGCAGATAGACTGTGAGTCGGTGAGCCAGGGAGACTCTCACTGGAGGACAGCGAGCGATTCAAAGAGGACAAGCTGCGGCTGGTGTGGAGGAGATTGGACTGCTTGGTGATCTTACGGAACAATGAGCTGCGCTTCTTACTGCAGGATAGACAGAAAAGGAAAACCGATTTTCAGCAGGGTTGACATATCGGTGAATAACATAAGCTTTAAAAGCCCTGTTTTTACTGAATTAGTAACATAAATATCTCACAAATTCAGAAACAATGGGATAAAACAGAGCAGAAACAGGCTTCTCTCATGAAAACTTACCTCATTAAAACAGAAAAAAAGTAGATGAATGGATTATGGTTCTATTTAAAAGCATTACATTAAGATATTTTAGAAACTTTGCTTCAAATCATACTGAAAATATAAGGTGACCATTTCTCTAAAACCATTAATTTCCTGTTCAGTCATAATGCGAATCAACTGTTAGACACAGAACTACACCCCAGTGAACTATTGTCAATATCTATTTTGGTTTCGGACTCAACTGAGGTGTGAAATTGTATTCATGAGCTGTGCTGCTGGAGACAAACACACACAGCTTTGATAGCGTGAGAAAGGATCATTTAATTTTGGATGTTTCTGAGTGTCTGGTTTCAAAATATAGACTTGAAACAGCAAAGGACAAAAAAAATGAAGTCAAAGTTATTTTGGTAAAAGACCAAAATTATAATAGTGCTGTAAATAATAATGTTTTATTATACTTTTATTGAGTGAAAATAGAGATTATTCCTCACAGGATGATCGGGAAAAATGGGAAAAACACCAGCCATTGATCTAGACAGACTTAATTCATTCAAACAACTTCATACTATAGCTGCTACTACACACTACTTATACAGAGTGGAGCAGTAGCACGGCCGTCCTACCTGTCTTGGCCGTCCTTGCCCATGGTCCTCTTGTTTCGTCGGGCCATCTTACACTTATAGCTGGCCTTACGGGCGGGACCCACTTTGATAGATGTGTTCTCAAAAGGTGTAGTTGTCACTGTCACCTTGTTGCCGCTCTGCACAGATCATTGCCATTAAATGATTTCTGATGCTTGTAATTCATGAACGTCAAAATGATTTATGTTGTCTACATTTATAGAGTTGGTTAGCAAGACTACATGAGAGCTAGAAGTTTTAATACAAATAAAAAAAATCTTTGCTCAAGAGCATAAAATCTTATGATTGGAAGGTCCTGCTTTGTCAGACATGGAAAAATAAGATAAGTTTAGATTTGTATCAAATCTCTCTGTCGTACCTTGAGGATGAGCTCTACCACCTCAGTGTGGACCAGACCATGTACAGGCTCCCCGTTGACATGAGTGATGAGGTCACCGGCGCACAGTCCAGCTTCCTGGGCGGGGCCACCTTCCTCCACATGCTACAAACACACAGGGTTAACACTGAATATAAATATTCACAGTTTAAGTACATTAATGTAGTTTATTAGTGGATATAATTTGTATTCCCATTAGTTGTGTTTTTGGGTCGTCTGTCCGAATGTCCCAGTTCGTCAAAACGATAAATAGAATTGTACTTAAATGTATTTTAATAACCCCGTAACTATCAGCAAGTTTATTCATGTTTCTACAGATTAAAGTCACGAATGAGAAATTGGGAAATGTTCAGAACTGCTGCTTGAAAAATCCCTTACTCGCTAATCAATTTTCTGTTGAGCAAATCATTCAGTATGTTGTCCGCTGTACCAGCACTGACCACAAATTTCTTACCCAAACAATATGATGCACACTGTAGATATCGCTGTCTCCAATATAGACCCTGATGGCCCTGAGGGTGAAGCCGTACTTCTTTCCAGAGCGATGGATGGTGATGGGCGAGCGCAGCACGCTGACTGCCGGGAAGAAGTCTCTGCTGGGTGAAGAGTCGCGGGACGAGGGGTTGGAAGAGAACGAGTGGGGAGACATGGGGCTAGCCAGAGGAGAGAAACCACCATGCTGCTCCACTGGAAGAAGGAGAGTGTGAAGAGAGAATTTATCAATTATATTTTATTATATTTATTAAGTTAATGGGCAGACTTGGATCCCAACATTTACACATGAAGTAGTTATGGGGAATCATTAACATTCATCTGGAGTCCAGCTGATTATTTTAAGACCAACATTCACTTTCCTTTATTTCTAAAGGTCTTGAGGAATGTATGCAGAGATACTATTTTCACCAACTATATGTCCAGTCAATCAAAACAGTAAGTCTCTCTGCAATAACACCTGTACATGCCATTCCTTATGCTGCTTACCCGATGGGATGATAACAGACAGGGCTGTGGCGGAGGCTGACTTGATGACCTTGTTTCCAGGTCTGGAGTTGCGTTTGTCTGCATCACCAGACAAATGTTGGTGACGTGCCCTTCGGAGGACCAGATCATTGGTAGCACGTGGCCCGAGAGGGTCATATAAAGGAGTCATCACATCACGACTGACTGCTGCAGGACCTGGTGATAATGTGGGGATGTTCGTGACAACCCCCGCCGTCTCTCCTTGTCTGGGTGACTTATCTGTGAGGAGTCAAGAGAGATTTTTTTATGGAAATCAGTTAAAAAAAGCACTAAAAGTCCTGCTGTCCACTGACTGCAGACACATTCAAATAAACTAAGACTCTTTTCACATCCTTCACTCTGTTTCTCTCTGCTCTCTTTCTATTTCTAATCCTTTCCTGTATGGACTTTTGTTGCTAGTTTCCTTTTGCCCCTTCTTAGCAACTACTTCTGAGATGTTTGACCAACACACACCTGCTCCGTTGATCTCTTTCAGACTGTTCCTCTGCTCTGCGGGGCTTGTTGAGGGAGCACTGGTCCCATCCAGTGAGGTTCCTCGGACCTTGATGGGGTTCTGACGGGAAAGGAAGTCTGGTTCACCCTCTAGAGGCGTCGCAAAGCGGTGTGTATCCATCAGAGCTGAGAACCGTCGCCGTGCTCCCAGAGGAGGGCTTGCGTCTCCCTCCATGTAGAGGGACTCTGAGCAAGATAGGCGCTTCCTGCAAGAGAGCACCAAGGAAACATAGCGCCTTCTCAGTTGATGGAGATATAAGGTCTGATGAGGTGATGGAGCTCTTAAATTAATCAATTTTGTGGTATGAGCTGTGGTCAAAAAGGATTCATGGCTGGAGAGGTGATACCAATAATTCCTAATTGCTATGGCAGAGGGGAAATCCAATATATAAGGAAATATATGAGAAGCCAGCTTCACTTCATTCAGTTTTTCAGTAAACTCTGAATGCAAAACGAATGAGTCATTTCATTTTATATAATGTAGTCGACTGTCTTATGTTCCTAAAGTCTGGGATGGATGTGATGTGGGGCTGTAATGGCAATCTTTTTGTGGTGTGTGTCTGTTAATGATGTGAGGTCAAAGCCAAGTGTATACACACACACACACACACACACACACATTTATATATATATAAATGTGTGTGTGTGTGTGTGTGTGTGTGCATATACACATACAGTATACATATATACATACAGTACGTGTATATGTATGTTTGTAGGTAAATGTACATATGCTCTTTTTGCATTCTACAAGGGAAAAACATATTTGTGAGCTTAAGATTTGTTAGTACTTGAAAATTAGATGGGTAAAAATATGCACTTTTGAGTTCAGATACCAGGATGAGGGAACATTTTTATTAAGTGGGCTTAAAACCGATGCCTGTCGTAATGAGAGGTCTCCTCCATTCTCAACCCAACATGAACATCAACTAGTCAAACATATAAAGAGCAAAGACACAGTGCCAGCAAATGATTGCAATTTGTACAATAAACTGAGTACAATCCAAAAAATGGTAGTGGAGATTCTGCCTGATGAACTTGAGCTGAGAGCCTAAAGTTTTGTTGTTGTTTTTTTTTACACCTGTGGAATACCTGCTTAAAACAACAGATGGATCGCTGCAGAGATAGCAAAAGCCTGTTGTTTACTGCACATGGTACATTGAGTCAGTATCTTAGCACCCTGTCCAGAGTCCATCTCACATATACTGCAAAAATTCAAAATACTCAACGTACTTTGAAGGACTGCAAATAAAAACAAGGAGTGACTACACAAACACATTGGAGTTCACGGATGTTTCCACTGGAGATGAACAGACTTCCTGTGAATTATACAAAGTGGTAACAGACTCCAGAGGACCATATGTGGAAGCGAGGTATTAAGGAAAAACTTTGAATTTTAATGCAGGAGTAGCACTTAAACACCTGTATTCACTAAGTCTACTGGTAATTACGCTTTTTTGACTCTTAATTGGAAACTTTGCTCTGGAATTTCAATGAGATAAGCAGCCACATTTAGTTTTATGAAAAAAACACAGAGACATATTGGCTTTCCGTGAGACACACAGGCACGATATTCTGCTTTCAGCATTTCCGAACTTTGGAGAGGTGACATCTGTTGCCTGTGGTTGACTCAATGCGAGTGTGAACTCTCGCACTAAGTTCTTTTCATACAAGAAGTGTCAAGATTAGTGTCACTGAGACAGAGAGCATCTATTCAGAAACACTGGGATATGTGACAGCCAGGCTGTTGAAAGAGAAAAAAAAAAAAAAAACCTTCAGGGAACCACCAAAACACACTCAATCCAGATTTATGCAATTACTGAGCTGCTGCACTTAGAGAGCACAGACCAACGTTTTATATAAAAACACACTTCAACAACCCCAGAATTTCTTCCTTTGCTACATCTCCTTTCCATTATGCCTGGTAGCTTTTGCGTAATCCTGCTGAGACAAACAAACTGAGCATCTTAACCCTTCCCTCTGATTAAAGTTCTATTTACTCACATTTCTGGGGATCCGGTCCTCCAGCTCTTATCCCTCATACTGAAGCTGCCCAGGCTCTCCCTCTTGGTCACCTTGTCCTCCCGTGGGCCCTTGTGCTCCCGACGGGACACAGAGGTCGTAGCTTTCTGCTCCAGCTGAGAAAGATGTTCCATGCTGCTGTAAACCTGAGGGAGACACAGTCGGATCAATAACTGCTTGGTCTGTTGGGAGCTATTGTGCCTTAGTAAAAAAAAACAGGCAAGTTGTTGTTAACGATGTGATTGAGGTTTTGATTTCAGGAGTTTTCAATATGCAGGGGAGTCCTTCTGACCCACCTACAGTACAACCACGAATACACCTGTGATTTAATGCTCCAAAAATGAAGTGGAACATTCTGAATCACCTTATTTGCACAAATTTGGCATAAAAATGTAAATCCTGGCAAAATATATTCGCTATTGGCAGCTAAAAACTATTCACACAGCTGAAGGCACATGATTCAAGCTATATCCTTCACGTCTCTGTCTAGCAAAGCAAAATAGCAACACAGAAAAAAGCTCCAAATATACTTTGTCACGTCGCTTAGATGCCTTTTCAGTCACAGCGAGTCGTTGACCGATCTTATTACCTCCAATGAAAATCAGAGCTGTATCTTCAGCTTTTTTCTCTGTTCATGCAGTGAACAATAAGCGGACATCATGCATACGACTTAATTCACGGAAGAACACAAGAAATGTCTCTTGCTATAATAAAGACCAGCAAAGCTTGTGTGTTTCATCACGGGGGCTTGAACACACACAGCACACATTATGCACAGAGTATCACAAGGCTAAAATGTGTGGGGGAGGACAACAAGAGGAGCTACACTGACGGAAGCTGAAGGAATATTCAACAGCGCACCATGGTAACAAGTACCAGCCGAAGAGACAGAAGCAAAGCAGCCAGAAAAAATGTTTAACTTCATTTCATTTGTGAAGTATTCAATCAAAATATAAAGTGGCATCATCAGACATTCAGGAAATTCTGCTCTGGGTTTTTTACAACTAGTGAAATCTGTTTGCGTTTTCTTTTTATGATTTGAAATCGGATTATGAGACGAATGCCCTTAGGAGACTTATTATCTCACTTGCATGACAGACATATTTGCATTCACTCTTAATATTTTTATATAATCCAATTTCACCCGTGGTTTTTTGTTTTTTTTGTGCAAACTGATCTTCACCTACATGAATGGATATGGAGGAACCTGCCAAAAGAACCCCTCCCCCTTCCCAAAATGAAGAAAAGATGGAAAAATTCCTGTTTTTTCTGCTTCCTTTTCTTACATTGGAATATGATTTATTGATCAAGTTATTATTTTCCCTTTAAAAACAAGGTAAACCGGATTCATCAAATAGGTCATGTCTATATCTGTATTTGAATGTAATTTTAGATGCATTTACTGGAACATACATTCACTCACAGGATCTTTTTTTAAAAAAAATGTTTGTTATTAATTCTGCAGGCGTCAGTCCTCCTGACACAATTCTTAAATGACACGTCCGCACAAAATGCCACAATCAAGACTAACTAAGTTAGAACAGCGGTAACAAGGTTACATCAGGTGACATAAATTTCCTCCGCAACACACACAAATAGATCTCAGAGAGCCTCAGTCAGCTTGTAAGTTCCAGAGCGATGACGAGGAACGGCATGGATTGTTCTGAGCAAGAACGCCAAACAACGTGGTCATCGGTCAGCAGTAACTAGGACTCTACTCCTAAAAATCCAAACTACCATCTCAAAGTAAATCAACCTCTCCCTCAAACAGATTCAATAAAAACAAACTAGAAAAGGCAGCTTTATCCGGGTGTACCTAATAATCTGGCAAATGGAGGCACTAGCCTCATAATAATGATGTAAAACTGGTTAAACCCTTTAATCTGCTGAATATTTTATTGAAAACTAAATCAACCGTTTGAGCGATAACATGCTTGTCACATGCTTTCCAAGTCCAAAGTGAGCAGTAATTGAAATTCCAAAGATATTTATTTTACAACCATGAATAAAATGAGAGAAAGGTATCAAATTAACATAAGAAACTATTTATTTAACTTAAAAAAAAATTCAAATGACAATCATCAAGTTATTTTCTTTCATTAATTATTCAACAAATCCCAGAAGCTCTACATCAATAACCCATCCATCCCTCTATCCCTCCATCCATCCATTTTCTATACTGTTTATCCGTTAAGGGTCACGGGGGGGGGCTGGAGCCTATCCCAGCTGACACTGGGCAAGACGCGGGTTTCACCCTGGCCGGGTCGCCAGTCCATCACAGGTTTTCAGTATCTTGCTCAAGGATACTTTGACATGGTCACCGGGGGAAGTGAGCAGGAACCCTTCGGTTACTGGACCACTATACCTGTGAGTCACGCCGCCCCTCTATATTAGTAACCAGAACAAAAAAGCTGTGTGTTTGAGTGGGTCTACTCTTGAACTCCATAAGTGTGTTTTCAGCACAGGTCTCTTTACAAGGCCACTCAACAGCCCTTGAGTAGAACTTCAAATGATCTCAGATATAATTGAAACAGGTTCCTCAATGAGGCCCTTTGGTTTACTGAGGAGCTCCTTCATGACATCACAACCTAAACATGAGAGGTTGAACCAGGTGAATAACAGAGGGAAGGCAGAGAGGGGGGGGGGGAGAGAGAGCGAGAGAGAGTGCCAATGGATGTAGGAGGAGAGAAGAGAAGAAACCATGAGGTGATAAAATCCCACACGGGACGGAAAGTGTGACAGAAATAACATACAGACAAACAGAGCGGAGAGAGAGAGAGAGAGACAGAGAGAGACAAAGAGAGACAGAGAGGGAGAAAGAGACAGAGAGACAAAGAGAGACAAAGGAGAGTTAAAAAAGACTTGGAATATAAGACGGGAATGAAAAATGGTTGGAGTCATTAAAGTCACATGTGCAGACAGGGAGAGCAAAAAAAGGGACCTGTGAGGATCTGACAGAAAAGGTACATGGACACCTGAGTGGCTTAAAATAGGACATGAGGACAAGAGGGATGAGATGTACCAGTTACAGACACACCAGGTAGGAGACCAGAGAGCAGCGACCCCCCCCCCCCCTGCTGCTCACTGTACAGTGTGACCTCATTTTATCTGTCGGAGATACTCTCTCTAATACTGTGAATAATCCCAAGTGTCTATATGCAAAATGCAGGTTTACTGTTGTGAATTTTAAAAAGGAAATCAAAGTGAATAGATGGATGACGAGGAGAAGGTGCACAGAGATCAGACCTTGCTGAATCGAGGAGAGCAGGAAGAGAACTGCCTGATCTCCACCGGCTCGTCATCATTGGTGTCATCCTCGTCGTACGTATTGATGTGGTGGTAACGATCAGAGCGAGCTGGAGAGGGAGGGAGCGAGAAAGAGAGCACATAAAATATATGAGGTGTCAGCGCAATATAAAATGTGCTTTTCTGACCGGGGGGGGGGGGGGGGGGGTGACAGAATTAAAATACAGTGTACATCCAACAAAACAGCCAAGAGTGATGTTACTGCAGAGCTTTGTGGAATCATAAATCCACACACACTTACTATCAAAGTAGCTGGTGTCCTCCTCAGACTCCAGGTGAGGGATGAACTCTGCTTTCTGTCGCAGCAAACTGTTCCAGTCCAGCTCAGTGAAGAAGGCGTGCTGCTTCACCTCGAACGCTCCCCCTGAGATAACACAACCAGTCAGCCTCTTTTCATACGCGGATGGACAGTAAACACGAAGAAATGCTGAAGTCAGAGCGTCACAGTTTCTTGAAATTGTATACTTTTTTGGATGAATATTTAATTAATAGTTCATACTTAGGGAAATGTGTTGCTTTCTTCTTGAAATCGATCATAAAATCAACTCTATACTCTTATTTGAATAACAATAAATAAAAAATAAACGGATCTGACAGAAAAGGTACATGGACACCTGAGTGGCTTAAAATAGGACATGAGGGCATTTAATGACACAATATTTTATTAATTAGTCATGTACGTATATATCTATTTAGTTTGGATCTTTGCAGTTTTTGTCTTTGGGGTCAACAATTGCCTGACTCTGTCCAAAGATAAAGAAATCTTCTGCCACATAAGACCTACATAAAGGACAGAAACAAGATGCAAACGGTTGATAAATAAGCTCCAAATGTTCCTGCCAGCAGTTTTGAGAGCTGAAACACTGGTTTCCTGTTTCCAGTCTGTGTGTCCTTAACTGAACTAACCAGCACTGAGATTCACCTTTATATGCAATTTACTTTATCCAAGCAAATAAAGTTGATAATGTTGCAAAAAATAACAACAAAGTCTCCAGGTGGTAGTAATGTAAAAGTGAGTACCTGTGCCCAACCTCATAAGAGGATTGGTCTGCAGCAGGGCAGAGATGAGGGCCTGAGCATCGGCCGGCAAGGCGTCGTCACCATCTGGCCACACTATGTCATCTGAGGGAGAAAATACAGAGCGTGTGCAGAATTACCAGGAAACATTTCACTGGCTGACCCCAACTATTGTAAAATGCCCCTCAATATCTGCACTGATGGACATATTAAACATGAATACACTCGCTTCAGATACGTGGACTGGATGCGTAAACGTCAACCATGAAAATATAAAGCTTTTATTATGAATGCGTTGTTTTTCTGCTGGCCAAGATTGTCCAGAACATTGAAAAGAATTGCAGGCTACGTACTCACCTGTGATGACCTGTCCAAACAGCTCCTCAGGAGTGTCTCCAAAGAAGGGCACACAGCCCACCAAGAATTCATAGAGGATGATGCCCATCGCCCACCAATCCACCGGCTTCCCATAGCCCTGACGGAGAATCACCTCCGGAGCGATGTACTCTGGGGTACCACACACCTGACGGATGGAGAGGGTGGAGAAGAGGGAAGGGGAGGAGAAGAAAGAAAGCAGGGCTGAGGATGAATTTCCCACAGTTATTCAAGGGTCGGTTCATCTGAAATCTCCTTAAAGTAAAATCTAAAATTCACATCTAGTGACAACCAGCCACTCAGGCGACCTTGCTGTCAATGGAGATCTGGAGCCATTATTGTCCTTTGCATCAACAACTCAGTTCCATTCATCACAACTGTATCAGAAGGACAGCGGAAGTTTCAGTAACTGAGAGTTCAAATAACGATATTATTTGAATGGTCAAACTGGCAGTGAAAACATTGTGGCTCTGAACAGTAATACTAGAACCAGTGGCATATATCAGCTGTCGGTTTTATACCCCACTTTCCACAATGAGGACATCTTCAAGGTTTCATCCTCATAAGTAAAAATATACGCTGTTCAGGAAACCCCAAAGTGATTTGTGCAAGACACTGAACCCGTAATTGCTCCTGATGAGTAGGTTGGTGCCTTGCATGGTTGCCTCCACCATCAGTGCGTGAGTGTGTGTGTGAATGGGTGAATGAGATGACACTGTAAAGCGCTTTGAGTGCTGCTAAGGTAGAAAAGCGCTATATAAAATTGAGTCCATTTATACACTCGTGTGTGTGTGTTTGTGTGTTTGCACAGCAGCAGCAGAGCGTTGGTTTGTCTCATGTGCAGATGTGAGATGATTACTGGCAGACAAACAGATGCCTGATTCCTCACAGGTGGCCTGGGGGATCTGACTGATTATGACTACATAAATTCAGAGCACAAATAATAACTATAATTGAAAAATGAGATTGTGTTGAAGATGGAGTGTATTATGCAATTCATTCGAACAACACAGGAAACACATTGCAGTGTCCTTATACTGAGACTGTTGAGATTTACTGGATGTCTTAGCAGGTTGGTATACAAGGTTGGAGAGGTCAAAATGATGTCAGTTGGCTGTGCTTACATTTTATATTCTGTTTTTCAATCATTTTCCATTGCACCTCCTCCAGGTCAACACAGTTTCTGATTAGTCTAAATGTCCCAAACCTGTAGAATACAGTCTAGTTCTAGGAGACAGACCTGTTTGTCCAGGAACTCCCTGGCATCTTTCTCAATGTGTCCTTCATACAGGTTGGTGGTGAGGCTCATGAGGCCCATCTTTGACAAGCCGAAGTCCGTCAGCTTGATGTGTCCCATGGAGGTGATCAATAGACTAGAGAGATAATAGGAATTCAACAGTTTCACACTTAAAACACACAAAATCTCCAGCAAATGGCAATAAAATCTTGTTTCATAAGAAAAGGCTGTAAATACGGTATCTTTCCCAGATTTCCTGACAGTATTATTGAAACTTCTTTATTGTTAGATAGGCTGTCAGACTGTTGGGGTCAAAGTTTCTTGTGTTGCGGTTACCTTTCAGGAAAACGTTGACAAAATGTGCATGTTTTTTAGTGTTTTCTGGGGTTGGGGGGTGCTGTAAATTTGCTACAATTAGCAACAGTGTGATTTGTCGAAAAAAAAATCCTCAACGCGCTTTGTTGTTTTCCCACGAATGTGCGCACATGAAGCGATGATGCGTCATGGAGTGCATGCCCTCCAATATTTTACCCTATGATGCATTCATGAGCGACAGGAAAGTTGAAAATCTCTGAGGTGACGTATGAAACATGATGTATGTCTGATGTCACTTAACATGACGGTATTTGTAGTAAAGGAAGGATAAGTTGGTTCCTTGTCAATTTAGGTGCTAATTATTAGCGCGCGCGATTGTGGCAAGACTTTCTGAGGTCGGCCATCTTGCCTGTTTGTTGATATTGTAAATACTCTTTACTGGTGAGCAGGAGCTTTCCTAAAGAGAAATTAGCCACTTCTCAGCTGCTGGAAAGCAGCTATCATGCACCGCACGTGTCACTGCTGGTTTCTGACAAACACCTCCCACTGGCCAAGTGAGTGCGAGGGTGAGGATCATTGATAGGCTCCCAGATAAGAGGAATGATCACAGCATCAAACTGAGGCTTCATTCATTTGGAAACCTACACCTGCATAAAAAGCCAACTCATCTTTTGAAATAAGTGCAGCTTCAAACACTCACTTGTCAGGTTTGAGGTCTCTATGAACGATACCATAGTTGTGCAGGTACTCCAGGGCTAGAACGGTCTCAGCAAAGTACATCCGTGCCAGCTCCACAGGCAGAGCGCCGATGTTCTTCAACAACGTGGCACAATCACCACCTGTGGACGCAGTAACAACATAGGATATTTAATTCATTTAAAATAAAGTCATTCATACATTTATATGTAAAATTACTTATTAATGTCTTAATTTGAACAGGAAAGAGCATTTAAATATACATATAAATTCTGTAAAATGACCAAAATGTGATGCTTGGTTGAGAAACAATAGCATCATTAGACGTGATGACCCAGCCCACCTCTGTGCTTCACTCTGTCTGACCTCACTGTGGAGAATGTTGTGTGCTCAGAGTTCAACAAAGCTGTTTTCACATTCATCTACTTCAGGTGGAAAGTTTAACTTCCAGGTATAGTCCTCCTCATTGTGCGGTGCACAGAGCAATACATTAGAGACTTCCTCTGGCCCAGCAGACACAATTCCCCTGGATTACTGGTCCCTCCTCTACTAACTAGAACGGGAATAAAATGATTTGACTTTGCTGCACCTCCATACCTTGGAAATGTTGTTGTGCCAACTTTTAATAGTTAAACCACTTTGCAGTGTGTGTGTGTGTGTGTGTTTGTGTGTGTGTGTGGGGGGGGGGGGGGTGTCAGTGACATTTGAGTGTGAATCACATGATGGGCACCATATTTGTAATTTCACCATTTAGCTGCTATGTACAATTGGCTTCAACACTAGCAATTAGCTGCCAACACTTAGCTGCTCATACTAAGATGCTAGCAGTTAGCTGTTAACACTTAGCTGCAAGCCCTTAACTGCTCAATACTTCATTTTTTGACCCATTAGGCTTCCATTTACTGTTATTCTGCTATCGTTATGTATTTATTTTTCATATTTCAATTATTCTAACGTTCTTATTACTTAATCTTATCTTCTTAATACCTGTCTTAAATATTTTTCCCTGTAATCTGCTTAGAGGTGCAATTCATTTAAATAAATGGTCTAATAAATAAATAAGTGCAACTTAGTATTACTGTTACTGTATATCACATCCACATATTCATCCAAACTTGTTTCAGCAAGAGTTCTGCAGCAACAAGCGGCACTTGACAAAAATCTGACTTTGTAAGTGAAATCATTGTGATAGCAGTATCACAAGATAAATCTGTATTTAATCAATCTCATCTTACCCTGGAAATCTGAGTACATAAACACAGATCATCACATTTTTACCAATAGCATCATTTTTTTGGGGAGGAGGTGGTGATAAGTGTGAAATAGACCATAGATGGGTATTAAACTGGCACTGGCGCTCTACATGTGTTTATTTATGGAGAAATAGATAAAAGCGCCTCCATTTTTTTTGCAAAAGAACAATAACAACAACACCAGCCCACCTGCTGTGTGTTCATGAAACCAAACATGACCTTCTCACCTTCGACATATTCCATGACCATGCACAAGTGTCTGCGTGTCTCGAAGGAGCAGAACATGGAGACGACAAAGGGGTTCTCTGCGAAGGTGAGGATGTCTCTCTCTACAAACGCCTGCTGGATCTGGTTCCTCAAGATCAGATTTTGCTTGTTGATGGTTTTCATAGCAAAGCGCTGGCGTGTCTCCCTGTGGCGCACAAGGTAGACGGCCCTGGAGAGACGGTGAGACGGAGGAGAACGCGTGACGTACTGAGGAGAGCATGGTGAGTCGGGGTAGAAGGGTATTTCACCTGTTTTTAGACATGAGTTTAATGCAGTACTGATGAACAGTTATTAAGAGTTGAAACATCTGGCACAAAATGTCAGGCCAACACATTGTTCTCAGTTATCTCAGTAGTACTAGTACCCAGGACTGAGTGTCATCTACCTGTCACCTGAGAAAACAGAGGTAAAGCAGTCTACTGGAAATGGGAACAAGTCGAATTTGTAGTCCTGCCCTGCTGTTAGCTACAGTAATAGTTATAGCTTTGTATAACTGAATGTATTATAAATGTCTGTAAAGGTGGACAGTATGGACGCACAAGTGAATTGTCCATGTAAATAACTATAGATTAACCCATTTTATATGTTTTGTGGAGTATAAATAATTTGGACCATCGCTTACAAATAGAACCTTTAAATGTCTTGTATGTAAATACATAATACTTCATTCCTGCATCAACCAACTCTAATTACATTTGATTTAAAATACTTTGTGAGCCTCATCTCTAAAAAGAACATAGACTGGAACTTTGATCACAAAATCCTCCAAAATACAGCTTTTTATTTTACTAACGGATGTGGTTCTTATCGTACTTACTGTCATAGTATAATTAATGTATTTGGGTTTTAGAGCAATTTCAACATTGTTTTGGTATCTTTGACTGAATGCTTTATGAACTCCTTGCGATCCATGAAAAAAAGAGGCCGTAAGAGTTTCACTTTTAAAGTTTACATTAGGATTTACGAATCCTAATATAGCCTTCATATCGTCTGAGGAAATGTTAAACTGTCGTGAAGCCTTGAAGGTGCAACAGTTTTCTACTGGTTCTATGTGTAAAATAGCCAAGACTGTGCTTATTCTGTCTTTTTGCTGCTGAGGTTTTCAGTCAACTGCTTACCCATAAGCTCCATTGCTGATTAGTTTAATGCTCTGAAAGTCTTCCTCACTCGGCGGCTTGATGGCTCTTCCCTTCCCCTGGTGAAAGACCCAGCGTTATAAAAGTAGAAAAGAAAGAAAGATTAGAGAGGTTTAAATTAGGTGTTTTTGTCTGGGTATTTCTTCAGCTGACTGTGTGAGGGATTTATACGCATTTGAATGGATGTAATTAAACATCAGCCTGCACGAGAATATTTATTCCTCACCTCTGCTGAGTCATCGGTCTCTGGGGTATGCGGACCCTCGCTGTCGTAGCTGTCAAGGCTCACGATTTCTGGTGAGAAGCATGTTCGTTAACAAGGAAACCCTGAGTCACAATGAAAAGGAAGATGCAGAAACACCAGGCCTCTCACACAGCTCTGATCTTCTCAGACATCTCTGACAAAAAGGCTATTCAAGTTTCACAACATCTGAAGAGAAGGAATCAAAATAGCTTCTTCCTATTAATTTGTCTTTTCTCCATCCCACTCAGTTTGTACATTTTTCCTCCATGAGCTGCCTTGGCAGCAAGTTCTCTGCCTCTTGTTCTGTACATAACAGCTGCTGGAACAAATGGAATATTGTCGTATTTTATTAAAATGATAGAATGACAATGAGCTTTACAAAGCATTTAAAAAAACGCGATTAATCTAATTCGTAAAAAAAAAAAAAGCCAATGAGCTGAGAATCATATATTCTGTCTGTTTCAGCTTTATCTTGTCAACAGTTTCTGCGGTGGCCGTGCAAGCAGGTGGGTGTGAAGGAGAGTGCCGATACATGACAACGTAGGTTCAAAAGATACTGCAAGAGAGACGGTCATGAGAAAAATGTATCTCATGAACTGAGAAAAGAAGATGTCATCTAAGGCCATTTAACCCATCAGCTAATGCTCATGATGATGAGCTGATGTGAAGTAAATCTGAGTTTGGCAGGCGAGTTGGAATCATGACGTTAATCTAAGACAGCGATGCCGCCGCACATCCAGCCAGCAAATGATACAGCAGCTCTGACACTGCACATCAATTCCCATCTCGCCCGGAGAGTTCCACATAGCTCACTGACATCCTCAAGGTAGAAATTTCACATTCATGGAAGTTGGCTTATTAATGTGGTTCTCAACACTTAGACGAGAGGATCAATTCCACCCTCATACGTATCATCACATATCACCGAGCGTCCGCCAAATCAAGAGGAAACAGCCTAGTTAAGATAGATGAATGGTTTGTTTAAACTGATACTTCATCCAAAAAAATGATTTTTATCTTTCAAGTACTCACAAATAAGTAAGACATTGTTTCCCCTCCTGCATCGCCTCTTTGTGACTCCAGAATGCAGACAGAGGCAGCCACGTATATATCAAGCTTGAAGCTAATGGCGACTGATAACTAACCGCAAGTCCAGTTATGAAACAGCAGCAGCAACAAGAGTGTGTTTTCAGATTCTCAAACACATCGTCAGTTTGAATCACCGCGTTCTTTATCCTGCCGTATGCTGCATTCACACGCTCAGGTCTGAGCAGGACAAACTGAGCTATTTAGTTAAATCAACTCGCACCACATTTGTTCCTGGAGTTATTGTTTGTTTTTAACTCAGTGTTTATGGGTTACTGAGGATACAGCTAGATGAAGAGGATGTGGATTGTTATGGATGATGCACTCGAGAATTTATAAACTGAGGGTTTTGGGGTTTTTTTTGAAATGGTTTTATTGCTGTAGCTTTTGCTAGCCATCAGGCTCAATTAGCTGGAAGCCAAATATACGTGGCTGGCTCCTCCTGCACTCTGAGTCAAAAAGACGTGAGCAAAGAAGGGAGAGACTCTGTTTGTCATCTCCTCTTATTGCGCTTATTTCTGAGCGCTTGAAAGGTAAAAACACTTTCTGGGCGAAGTATCACTTCAAGTTAAACAGGCTGTACAATGATGTCAGAGGGAAGTTTGAATGGGATAAACTGTGCTATTGAACGGTGTGTGAACATTGACTAAACATCGCCATCTCTACAGTCGTGCTTCCATCGCCGCAAAAAAGTGAACAGCTGCCTTTACGCTGAGCTGTTGTTGTCAGATATACAAACAAAATACAACAGTTTACGAAAACCTAACCTCATCAAAGACGTCTACATTAAAGCTTGAACAACAATATTGAGCAAATTACTAAACCACAGGAAAATCCCACATTGTCATTTGGACATGTTTTTTTTTTTCTTTTTACAAATTAAGCCAATTAGATTCAGCATGTTGATTAAATTTTAGAGACGCGGGCTGGCAGATGTATTATGAAGCAGCCAGGTGGTTTCCAGTCTTTTTGTTAAGCTAAGCTAATCGCCTCCTGGTCTCCGTTCTCAATATGAGAGGGACTGATCTTCTCATCTAAGTCTTGAGAAACAAATATGCGTGTTTCCAAAAATGTTGTTTATTTTGATGTTTATTTAAATTTGGAAGTTAGTTATTCCTCAGTTCAAAAAAACCTGGCTTAACCTGCTAATGTCCGACAGAAAGCTTTGTTACAAATGCAAATAATCTGTGTTTATATTTGCGGCCATAATTGGCATACCTACTATAAATCAAACTATTTCTTCTCTTTTTTCTTTTATTCTCTGTTTTACCTTCTAACGGGTCCCTGGTGAGCCCCAACTGGCTGATGATGTATCGAGGGATGTCAGCCTTCATGAGTTGTCCCTCCTTGGCGTGGTCCTCGGCTGCCTCCAACAGATGGTAGAACTCTTCGGGGTTGAACTCCTGTTGTCGGAGGGACAATGGTGCAGACATCAATATAAACTCAATGAGAAGCTTTGGCGGATTTTGCAGAATAAAGTCAAAATGATGCAGGGAACTGACTTAGAAACCACAACAACAGCTTAAGGTTCAAATCTGGAAGAAGTGTACACAGCACAGCAAAATTATTATTAACATCCTGCATATCAAATGACTTATTTATTAACTGAATGATCATCTTATTTCAAAAAGGAGTTTTGGACTAAACCTTTATCCCTCTCCAATGAAATATCTGGATGACATTATTAATCATTGACTGATAATCCAGGTTGCGTGATCATACGTGATGTAAAGGAAATGTGCACCTGCAAGGCCAAATATAATTATTCGACGGACAAAAATCATTTACTGCAATCTACACATATAGATGATTAATAATAATTACCAAGGTAATTTATTTACTGATTGATTGCGTGGCCTCGAAAAGTCACAGACGCAAACAATGTAGAGAAACAAAGGCGGTATTTAACTTTGCAAAACTGGCAGCTGTGAATATTTAAAATGTCACTTAAAAAATGACTTTAATGACTGAGTATCAAATAGAATAATAATCAAATCCTCTTAGTTGAAATGGTTCGAATTCACTGCCCTATGATTAAATATGCAGATGGGTTCAGGGTTCGGGGGTTGGGGTGAAGGTCAGCGCAGGCGACTCCGTTTTAAGCCAGACAGGCTTTGTATTACCCTATCAAAATGAGTTTCATGCAGTGTGGTAAGTTAAGAGAGAAAAAAGAACCCTAGCTCCAGTTTCCACAGCATCATAGATCATCCCTGATAATCTATCAATAAAAAGCCTGAAATTCCGAGTTACAGTACCAATAAAACAAGCAACAAAGTAGAAACGCAGCGATCCATCGTGATTGGTGACAGCCTACAGAGAAGACATCGCAAGAGGTTCTTATAAGAGAAGACGACATAGAGGTTGTTTGTTTTGTTTTTTATGGATGTGTATTTCCATATTGACTTGCTTGAGAAAAAATTGATGAATACATCAAAAACATACAAAGTATGATCCCTGATCACGCAATTTAATACCAACCACTGCTCTGGGGCTGCCGAACGAACACAAATAATGCCTCTAACTTAAACTTGCTTTCATAAAAATGTCCTCCATCCTCCCTAATTAAAAACAGCTTTTTTGTGGTGTCCTGTGGGATTCTGTTTCATTTCTGCTGGTGAAATAATGTTGATTGGCAAGCGTATTGTAGGGCAGCCAGGATCATTTCCTTCCTCCTCTTTTGCCTGCTGGTCCAGAGAAAGAAGAGAACCTGCCTCTCTGATAACTCCAGGATCATATTCATGACGCTAACATGCTACTGACCGTGTGACATTTTCCCTCAATCAGACCACACAAGACTTCATCCTAAGTGAACTCTACAATCAAGGACAACATTTCATTTGTGTGCTTTTTCTTGCTAAGCTAAAGGCCATCCCCTCAACATGTCTGACCCTGTCGACCTCTTCCGACTGTCGTCTTGGCAACGGGAAGATGAGCAGAGAGGGCTGTAGGAGGGACCGCACCGATGACAAACGTGCAAAGTCATCAATCAGAGAGCTGATATCCAGGTGTAGCTAAAGCTCCAGCGCATACAAAGAGGCTGGGTATTAATAAGCACGCTGGGGTGAGTTATAGACTATGCAAATGTGTACACTTGTTATACATCAACATTCCAAGGACGATGTCTGTCTGCCCGCTGATTCGATGAGCTGCTAGGAAGGCAGGCAAGTAGTAGAGGTGGGAAGAGTAAGTTGGAAAAATATCCTGCAGGGATATGTGAGATGGGCAGTATGTCAGACACACCGAATGACACAGCATCAACACAACCATGACCTCCTTTCACAGCGCATCTCGTGTTCAGGATGCTGCAGCTGAAACTACTCTGACTGGAAACACTTGTATGTTAGCAGACATAAACATGCTACACATGTGAAACTAGCAGATGAGAAGCTTTCTGGGTCTGGTTATCTACTCTTTTCTATTTAAACCACTGAAAGATATCAATTCAAGGTTTTTTTCAGTCCTCTTTAACATACTGTATAGAGTGAGACTGTATGTGTAGGGCAGATGTATCCATGACTTACCTAGTTTGTTACTGCTGGACTATTTGGACTACTTTTTATATATCATATTAGTTTGTGTTCTTCCTTTATTTATCATGGTGTTGTATAAAGACATAACCAGAGCTGACGGCCCACCAAGCCCTTGAATTTGTCATCTGAAAGCGATACTCTCCCAAAAACTGCCTTTCAAGTGCAGAGAAGCAGGTAACAGGAAGTGATGCCAACAAGCAGCAGAGACTATAAAAAGGTGTGGAAAAATATACCAATAGAGGAGCCAACCATTGTTTTTCCCCTGGATTTATTAGACTTCAGTGACTGTAATTAATGAAACGGGCCACTTTACTGCTTTGTAGTGGTACAGTTTTAAAGTAAAGTTCGCTTGAGTTGGCAAATTTGCCTGTTGCTTAACACTTCGTTTCATTGATTTGGTTTACAGTGATGATTTATTCATAATTTGCCTAATTGTTTTGTGACAATTCCTCTTTTAAGACATAACCCCACTAACCTCCCAAATACAGCATATATATATATATATATATATATATATATATATATATATATATATATATATATATATATATATATATCACCCCACTGCCACCAAGCACTGTCCAAAAACATCAGTTTACAAACTCTCAAGTACGTCCTCTGGTATAATCCACATCCTCTTTAATCAGCCGTATGCTCAGTAATCCACAAACACTTCGATATGAGCTAAAAACAAACTAGAACACTTCCTGTTTGGCACTACAGTTCCCGGCAGCACGGAGCAGGGCCAGCTGGTGCGTTCATTTGAACCAACTTGCTCGCGTTGATCCGCTGTAGCACCGAACCGGAAGGGTACAATGTACCATGTTTAAGTAAGAGGCGCGCATAAGTAGGACTCACGGTGCTTGTAGAACTCTAACATTGGGTAGGCTCACTATGTGATGGCCATAGGGGGCCATCAAGTGGCCACATGTTATCAGGCTATTATTAATGTCAAACTGTATCATCATCATCATCATCATATATTCCATTATTGTAATAACATTTCATGCTTTCATTGTCCTCTTGTATTGATCCAATCTGCTGAGCGACATTTCCGGTAAAAGGAAAATAACAGATGTCGTATTCTCTCCCATCACTTCCTCACTACTGCAGGATTATGTTTATCTCTATTCTATTTCATTCCATTTATTTTTATTGTATTAATCTTTTTCTTCTTATTCGTGCTGACCTGATAACTACTGGATTCTGCTTAAACACCTAAATTCCTCCTTGGGGAATTAATTAAATCTTATCCTCTTTATCTTTAACCTTATCTGATCTTATCGTTTGTTCACAGGATTAACAGCAGAACAATCAGGTTATGAGATTGAAATCTCGCCGTGGATATCAGTGGAAGCTTTGATGATGTCTTGTCTCTCGTTTTATGCCAAGGAGTTCAACTCTTCTGAAGACTGTTCAAAAGCTCATATGATTCCTTCAATCTTTCTCCTGTCTCCTCTCAAGCTCTCAACCCAGGACTTGTACTAGAAACGGGAGGTAACATCTGTATCGTCGTTACATGTACATGTGTTTGTTGTGGAGATGTGTAGTAGCACCGTTGTTCTAAACGGTAACGTGCATAAAGCGCGTTCCTTTTCCTTTGTATCGTCTCTTTACCTCCGCCAAACTGGGATATCTGGATTTGTTTTCACCCTTGAAATAAGGGCAAGTAAAGACAAGGCAATGTAAAAGATTAAACAAGCCTCATAACTTGGTATTCTCACCAGTAAAGTGACAGCGCAGCTTCCAGCTGTGACGCCAACCTGTTTCATCATTCAGACTGAGCTCACTGCAGACAGCCTGTTCTGCTCGTTCCTTAATGGCATTTTAGCGTGAAGGAGTCAACCCTCCATCGCTCTGTGTTTGAGAGCAGTAGTTTCTGTCTCAGCACAAGCACACATTCTGACTACAGACAAGTCCTTGAAACAATAAAATCTCATGGAGGGAATTTCAGAAAAATTATAGTGATTAAAACTCACCAAACACTCCAGCAGCCTGGCAGGACGAGATATGATGATGAAGAGCTTTTTGACCAGCTCAATGACGAAGGTGAGCTCTGAACTCTCCGAGCGCTCGTAGGCCTGATGGAGGAAGAGACAGAGAGGGTCGGCTTGGGTGGTATCGGAGGGAGATTCACGAATTCAATTTACTACTCACGTCATTCAGCAGCTTCTCCAGATTCTCCTGAAGTTCGCAGAAGTACACGGTAGTAATGAGTCCCTCGCGAGATTTGGTCAGGCAGTCTCTGGACAGCTCAGCTACCTGGTGATGAATGAAGCTGAGGACGCCATCGGCCAGTGGTAGAACATTTTCTGGAGTGTAGTTTTGGATAAACTCAGCCAGCCGCTCCTCCATCTGAGCTGTGGCCTAATAAAAAGAAAAAGCACAGATGAGGTGTCAGATGAATAGAATAAAACGGCAAACAATGAATACATTAAATATGGTAAGATGTGGAATATGTTTGAATATTTAAATAAAATGACTGAGGGATGTTTAATGTAGGGTGGCACGGTGGTGCAGTGGTCAGCCCTGTCGCCTCACAGCAAGAAGGTTCCTGGTTCGAGTCCCGGCTCAGGCACAGGATCTTTCTGTGTGGAGTCTGCATGTTCTCCCTGTTCCTGTGTGGGTTCTCTCTGGTACTCCAGCTTCCTCCCACAGTCCAAAGACATCAAGAGGGGACGAGGCTGATTGATACTCTAAATTGACTGTAGGTGTGACTGTGAGTGTGAATGGTTGTCTGTCTCTATGTTTTGGCCCTGTGATGGACGGGTGACCTGTCCAGGGGGAACCCCGCCTCTCACCTGAAGGCTGCTGGGATAGGCTCCAGCCCCCCACGACCCTTAACAGGATAGGCGGTAGAAAAGGCATGGATGGATGTTTAATCTGATTGGGCTAAAATCTCTCATTTGTAACATAATCACAATTAAGTTTCCTACAAGAATCTATTTCAGGTACACCCAAGCAAATTACTCTCCTCAAAATAATGATGATGAGGCCATGCATTCATAATACCGTAAAATTTAAAAGAGCCTTTGGAGAGACTTATTAGCACCACATGTGAGTACAGGATGATGGCGTGATTTCGGGTGAGAACACACGCTTTAGCACATGTGCCTGTACAGTGAAATGGAATGTATTTGCTACACTTCTCCTCCTACAAAGTTGGCTCTCACAGCCGTGCAGCCAGTTTTCTGTATAGACAGCATGGCGGCAGGTTTAATAAACAGTTTGATATTGGCCTTGAGCAGGATATGTGATCTAATTATGCTTGTGAGACAAGTCGGCTTAGACATGGCTGACGTCCAGGGGTTTTCATGCCTTGCGGTGTCAACAACTTACCGAGAATGTTGCAATAAACAAAAGGTCAGCGGCAGCCCTCTGGCTTAAAGCTGTCTTTATGTTGGAGGTCAGAGGAGAATGGTAAATGTTGTTCAAAGTAAAAAGGACTTAAGAGAAGAGGGTCAGACCCCTGCCATGGCAAAAACAAAAACAGGTCCTAGAAATGTTGAATATGGCAAAAGATTTTAAAAGAAAATGTATTGAAATATCAAAAAATGCCAGATTGTTGAAAAAGAGAAATTCCGACAGAAGACTTGAGAACCTCTGAATTCACATCCCAACCTGAGCTGCAGCAGCAGGAGACTGAATCCTCACCCTCTGTCAACTGAAACCAGGACCAGGTTGATCACCGTATGATCGACAACACTTAAAGCCCCAATGTGTTTTTCCTCCCGTTCCTCCAGTTGAATGTTCCAGCTTCACTCTACCTGATGCCCGCAGCCGGCATAATTGCCAGTTGTCATTTTCTTGCTCAGTTGTTTAAATTGCAAATGTATTTGCAGCCATCTGTGTCCACATGGGGGTGTTGAAATTAAAATGAGGTGCAGTCAGACGCAAATTTTTGATGGATTCTTACGCAGCATGACTTATTTGGTATTAGTATTTTGTGTACTTTTATACATGTGTGGAGGGGATTTTTACCCTTTAAAGGGAGGGAAATGCCTCCTGTTTTCTACTTTGCAGAGTCTGAGCATGATATTTGATAGTGTGTTTGTTTTATGAAAAATAATATGTAAATGCCACAGTTTACTTAACCTGATCCAAGCTGTGTATGCCTATAATGCAGTAAACAGTATCCATCACTTCAAAATACTTCCAAAACTAGTCTTAAAGGAACACACCTACTTTTTGGGGAATAGACTTATTTTCCTATGTCCCCAGAACCAGAAGAGAAGGCAGATATCAGTTACCGGTATGCAGTTGAGTTCCCTCAGACCAGGGGTGACCTCTAATTAGCTTAGCATAATGCATGGCAGTGGAAGGGCATGTTAGCATACCTCTGTCTAGCCTGCTCAGCCTCCAGCTCAGCTTCAAATAGTTCAACATCCTTCAGAACACATCTAGGAGCTAGTAGGTAAAGTTTGCAATATCTCTGGGAGATGGGAGATGTGTGTGTATGTGTGTGTTTGTGTGTGTGTGTGTGTGTGTGTCTGTGTGTGTGTGCATGCTGGCATGTATGTCTGAGTGTGTGTGTGTGTGTGTGCGTGCGTGTGTGTGTGTGTGTGTGTGTGTGTGTGTGTGCGCGCGTGCTGGCATGTATGTCTATGTGTGTGAGAGAGACCGCTGGATCTGAAGAAGCAGCGAGGGCTGAACTGACTGGAGAACTTTGAAGAAGAACTTTAGGGTTTTTTTAAAAGAGCATCACTGCTCTCTGTTTTCTTCCATCTCTCTGTTTGCATCTTTTTTTTTTGGGCGGATACTGCTCGGGACTTCAATCAAAACTTTCCAAGACTGAGCTGTTCTACGAATGACTGACTGACAGCTTTGACCTTCAGGACATCAGTGTGACAGCTGAATATGTATCCCTGGATACTGCCCTAGTGTTGCTCCAGGCATCAGACATTTTCATGAATGCTGCCATTGTCATGCAGGTAGTACGTTCCTTCTGGCTAATCCAAAATTCAGCAGCCTGTCTGATCTTCAACCAACTCCTCTGCTATACTTCCTGAATTAGTTTCCTTCCAATAGAGTCCAGCCCCTGCTAGCCTACATAGCAAAAACTGTACTTGCACCTGTGTAATATGGCACTAGGATTGAAATATCTCCTCCACTGCCCGCGGTGTCAACAATATTCTTGTGTAAAAGAAGCTCTCAGTGGACTCAAACCTGCACATTCATTGCACATATCTAAGACGCATCTCCTGGAGCATATCTGGCATATCGGTGGTGTTGGAAGCCTTGACAAAAAAGTCAAACTAGTAAAACATTTAGTTAGTCTGAAAAGTAGATTTAGTACTAAACCAGTTGTCTATGGTGAATGAACAGATTGTACACAAGACACCCAGGAAAATAGGGTTTCAGTCCCACATGAGGATTTTGGCTTTTACCTGTTGTCTTATTTTCATTTCAGCTTCCTGTCATTAGGATTTAGGCAACAAAAAAACATCATGAACTGAGTTCAAATAGAACCTTTAAAAACATGAACAAAGCAGTTTTACAGAGACTTCCTGGAGAAAACTACTGAGCTAAATTTGCTGTATTTTGGTTCTCACGATTATTTCCCATATTGTTCTTCCTTTTCTGGGGAAATATTACTGAGCTGCTCCTCAAGAGCAGCTCAGGCGGTTCAGCATATTGGACGTCTAGAGTAGGAATAAAAAATCTTTTGATTAAAAGCACAGATTTTTGTATAAACATAAGACATAAGTCCCTGTCAAGGTCAAGGGTAGTGGAGGAATCTAATCAAGCACTCAAGTACAGTCCCTTAATACATGTATGGAGTTGCACTCGAGCATTTTTATTTCATGCTACTTTATACTCCCACTTAATTACATTTCAGAGGGGAAATTAGTTAATATCAGTAAAATCTGGAGACCTGCAGAAAGGTGAGCTGCAGGTGCTGATTCACAAATTAAAATATGCCAATATAAATTCATGATCTGATTTTAAAATAAATGCAAGAACAAGTTTTCAAACAGTTACAAGATGTAGAAGTGGAGCTTGGGCCCTTTTGTAAAGCAATTACACTGAGCATTATCAGAAGATACAGAATATTACTTGAACATTTTCAGAACAATCCAGAAGGGGTGGTTAAAGGGCAAGTAGATTCTGGACTCAACACCCAGTCACACTTGTGAAGAATTGTCACATCAGGACGACTAATAAACTGCATGTGACCTCATCGGACCTGAAGGTGTGAACAACACTGCGGGTAATAAATGTCTGGGACTTCTCGCTGGTCAGAACTGGATTTATGGATGAGAGGTCCAGTTGCTCTTGACTTAAAAGTCTCTGGATACTGTGAACAGGATGATTGACAGACTCCATATGAGCAACATAAAACATCTGTTTGCACAAAAACGCTCGATTTCGAAAGCTGCTCTTATTTTATTTGTGTGCGTATGCAAGTGTTTGCGTGTGTGTGTGTGTGTGTGTGTGTGTGTGTGTTGATACTTCCGGCACAGGTTGGTGTTATTGTTCGTGTGAGGCTGACCTTGGGGAAGCGATCCTTGTACACATGGTTCATCATCACTATTTCATTGTCATAGCAGGATGGAGAGCGCCCCGGGCTGCAGGAGACAAACACAGAGTGCAGGACTGTAATATACATCGCTGGCTGACAAAATCAAAGAAGGCAGTGGGGGGTGGGGGGGAGCCGCTCAGCCAGGAAGAAAAAGGAATTGCAATTCTGTGTTTTTCACTTGAATGAAGAAATAATTCACGACTTCCCTACATGTCCGTTCTGTCTGCATATTATGCTAATCGACCGATCAGAAATTCAGTACACTCTGTTCATCTAATGTGTCCGCTGTCTCTCGTTTATAATGTCATATTCTTCCATCACAGGCGGGGCAGGGATGTCAGAAGGTGGCAAACACATACATGAGGTAAAGTGTGACAGAAGCAAAGCCATACAACTCCTGAACAACCATCATTTCACAGCAAAGGGAAAGCTTATTATCAAAGATGTCATGTGGGCAAACACATTTGAGTTCGGCTTCACAGAATGACCTCATATAAACGGTGATGAGATACGTCAAGGTACACAAAAAAGGACATTCTGTGTACTGAAGCCACAAGATAGGATATTATCTAGGCCAGCCAACGCGGAGGAGCTTAGTATGAAAGGAGAATACTGATAAGTAGTGACGTGTTGCATGTAGTCAGGGCATGTTGCATCCAGAGGGAAGGCTGTGTGGTTGAGGGGAGGGTACACCAGAGACTCCTGCAAATAGAGAAGCTTTTGCACTCTAGAGAGGCACAAAGCACCGGAGGGCGAGCTGTAGAGCATATAACTCCACCCTAACCAGCGTAAAAATGATGCCAGCATTTAAAGGCTTCTTCCTTGGCCCACGTCACACCCCTCCACTAGGCTAGGAGACAATCAGCCTGGTAGGTTTTGTGTCATATAACAGATGATCATACAGAAAACTGAAAGCCTCCAGTGACAATATAACCACTGAGGAGAAGTAATAACAGGGCTGGGGAGCTGCAAAGTGCATTAACTTGATGTTGTACTTATATTCATTGATGTGCTTATTTTCTATTTTGGTTAACATCTGCACTTAAACTTCAAGAGGAAGTGGGTCTGATAGTCATCTGATTCATTTCCTAGATCGTGGACAATCTATAACCATAGACTTTCGCACAATTGTTATTTTACTTCTCCTTTCTTCTCGTAAACACGTTTGGCCATCATGAGTACAAGGCACATATTTTCACATCTTGAAGTATGAAGCATATCCTTTTACATCTCATTGTTATTGTTATATTGTCCTCATTATATATTCTTGCCTGGCTCTGCCCCACCCCAGGGATCAGTTAAGTATTTCAGATTCTGAGTGACTTGAATATTCCAATTACTAGCTGAATAAATGAGAACCGCAGAAACAGTGAGAAACAGAGCAACACACGGCTGAGCTCCAACAAAACTTTGATTCTCTCTTACACGGCAACGTTTCCATCTCCAAGGAAGATCTGAGGAAGGCCTTGGAGATCGAAACTTTACCACGCAGGAAAGAATCTGGGAGTTTTTTTTTCTTTTTTCAGTGTATTCCGTATTGTATTCCGTAATCAATAACAAATATTAGCTCCATTTAAATCAACAACAAAACTAAATTGCTGATGTTATTATTCCATTTATACTTTATATGTATATAACATAACAATCCCTATTGATACTCAAAGTTAAATATACACGTTAGCTCCCATTTATTCAAGAATATTTGGACCAAGTTATTACCAATTTATTTAATGGACCAGATTCAACTAATCTGGTAAACTACGAACAAAAACCATTCTAATAATATTGACAACTTTTGGAAGAATTAATTAATACCGTGTTTTATGGTCCAACCCAGAATCTACCAGTGCTTTAAATCGGTACAGTAATTAATGTGTTCTATTTTTAGAAAAATGCCAGACTTGGAATTTTTTCCTACTTCTGCTCTTGGTGATGACATGCATATAATATTGCAGAATCAGGGGGGTCTGGGGGTTATTGTGGCCGGATCTCATTTATTAAAAGTGCCTTAAAACATGACCTGCCGTTCTCTCACCTGAGGCTCCGAGAGCGAGGACGGACATGTGGCGAGCGTCGCCCCCCATCATCGTCCGTGATGCTCTCTGTGCTGCCAAAGTGCTTGGACAGGAAGTGCAACTCATCCATGGTTGGCTGGAAAGGCAGCTGATGCAGACGCTCCTGGGACGAGCTGGATGACTGGAGGCAGGGGGCAGGAGGAATTAACAGTAAACTGATAATTCTTAAATTTTTTTTGTAATTCCTCTGTTGCAGCTGCTTCATAAAAAGTACTTTTAAAATCCCGAGAGGAAAAAAAGAAGATTCCAGAACACCTTAATTCATGTAAGCCAGAGAGGAGAGCACCAGGTATGATCGTGGGTGGAAAGAACTGAAACACCAAGAGACTTAGTGAATAACAGAAGAAACAGAGAGAGGTGCAGAAACAAGAAAACGTCCAGAAGGAGACAACTTATATGGGGGGAGACTGCAGGGAAAGAAAGAGTCAGTGCAAATAAAAAAGGCTTTAAGTGTTGGCTGCCTCAGGAGGTTAATGGCAGCGCTATTTGTTCCCAAAGAAAAGACTTTTTCTTCAGCACAGGAGGGAAACACCAGCCTGGATCAATGGGAGGCATAATGAACACATCTCCCAATGGGACACTGTGGTTGGCTTTGGCCACACAACGATTTCTGCTATAAAAATCCATTAGAAACTCCTTTCAAGTTTTAGCCACTTGGAAGCTGAAGAAAGCATTGAAATCATGTTGTGAAGCAGTCAACAGAATCAATTAATAACCTCTCTGGAGAATGACGGACAGCGGAGTCCGAGGAAAATGCCGTTGGATGTGATGGTTATCACAGAAGAAAGATGGCTCGTATCTGTTTACCTGTGAGGTTCAATATATTCCCTCCATCTTTTATCTACTTCTTACTCCGCCTCGAAATGTACACCCCCTCACATACATTCAGCTCATGCAAGACAAACTCCACACACACACACACACACACACACACACACACACACACACACACACAAACACACACACACACACACACACACACACACACACACACACACACTCCTCTCCTCCTTTCATCTGCTCTGTTCAGTATGCAATGTTCCTGCTGTAACTAATCAGGCGAGTAATGGACCATGTTAGAACCGGCAGAGCACTGGAACCTGATGGGATGGGGGGGGTGATGGAGGTGAGGTGCAGGGGCGTATTGGGGGGGGTAGACTGAGAAACCATCTTGAAACTTGTGTAGCATCCTGCTGCTGAGAGGAGACACTTGAAAGGTGGTCAATGACAAAGGGATGTGTGACGAGCAGCAAAGATGGAAATACGTTTATGAGATGAGTCAACACCTGAGTGCCTCACACACACACACACACACACACACACACACACACACACACACACACAACAACAACAAGGCGAATTTATCAGACACGCACAACAGCAGTGCAAATGAACATAGTTGTCTTACTGCTTTTGCCATTATTGCCCATCCATTTCCACAATCTCTCCTTTGCTGGTGATAGAAATAGTTATTGGAGCACTCTGAAGCAGATTGGTTTAATTTCAATTATCCCTGCTCCACTTTTCTTTTCTTTTTTTTCCAGGAAGGACAACTCATCATCTGTAGATAAATCAGGTCGATAATATCTTAGCAAGTTATTTTTAGTTCCAGTTTACATGGGATGCATGTTCTATTGCGCTAAATCACTGTTAAATAATTGGCTGAGACTTTGCAACAGCGGCAGCAGCAGCAGCAAGTCAGCAACCCACTGGAGTGTGTGTGTGTGTGTGTGTGTGTGTTTGCGTATGCATGGCGTTTAGCTGCTAGAGCTGCATGTAATCATTTCAAAGTGAAGTGAAACAAAAGTAGAACATGCAACTTCAGAACATGAATATAAAAGCAAGTGAATTTGAAGCATGAAACTATATGCACATAAATTCTCTGTGCGAAATGCATATTCATGCGAAGGATACCAAAGCCGATGTCGTATATTTAGCGACTGAAGCGCTGTTTTATGTGTTGATTCCTTGACTTCTGCAGCTAATTTAGTGAGTGAAGAAAAAGCTGACTGCACAGTTTAGTGTTGTTACTGTTCTCTCTCTCCCTGGTTACAAAAATAAAATAAATAAATAAATAGTAATATAATAATGATGATGATAGGAACTGAAGAATGAGTCTGATTCTAATTAAAGTGGTGACTAGTTTAATTTATGGAATTAATAACTTAACTTGAAGCTAACTCAATCCTCCATCTCTACCTATAAAAAAAATTCTAGATGGTTGTTTTAAATTGATTCATATCATAAAACAAATAAAAAAACCCGTCTCAGAAGAGGATCCATGAGACCAATTCATGTGAAGGGGGGCTTCAGAACCACCCATGAGTCTGATGAAAAGGTTTGAAAAGTCAAAATATATTGGATACTGGGAAAAACATCCGATATCCTCCACAAAAACTGGTTTCGGTCCTACTGTTAGCCAGCAGTGTTCCTGGCAGAACAACAAGGGTCAGCCCACAAACGTCCAACAGCACTAACCTGGGATCAACCTCTGACCTCGTCAGTCTTTCCCTGACAAAAGTGGTGCCTCGTGCCAACCTTCAACTAACTCTTACCGTTGAACTTGGTGTGTTGGTACCATAACCAGAGGAGGGCAGAGACGCCAGGGACCATCTCCGTCCATCAGCCCTGAGAAAAACACCAGGAAATAGGTTACAATCACGTTTTTCTCACTTTCTCACTGAACATCCCTACATTTTATAGTCTTTTTTTTTTTAAAGTGCAGCCAAAGCAGTTCCACCTTAATTCCTCTTAATCTATTCAACTAGACTTTAACTCCTTTGATTTCTTTCAGAGTTCCTCCCTCCATCCCTGAGTTTGACACTTCCTCTCAGCCTGATGTCACGCCTCAGTCACATGACAAGAGCAGTGAAGGACAAAGACTGTGTAACATCAAGCTCATTTGTGTGTGGGTGCGTGCGTGTGTGTATGCGTGTGTGTGTCTGTGTGTATATGTGTATAAAAATAATCCCATCAAAAATCTCACACGACTACTTCACACTGTTCTTATCCTGTGAATATAGCAGGGATGCCAACCTTCGAGATGAAGCGAAGGAAAAGTGGGCGGGTCCACTTGGTGAGAAGTTGCGTGGGCTGTCCAGAGGGCTGCTTCCTGTTAAAGTACATACAGACAGAAAACTGACATTGTGGATTATTGGAGAGGATTACAAACCCATATTTTGCAGTATTTTATGTAGGTGTACTGTGAATAAAATCAGATTCATTTTTTTAAAAATCATGTTCACTTGAGAGAGATACTGCTTTCCTAAAAGCCAACATCGTGGCACTCACATTTTAATCTATGTACATGTATTCAATCACCAATAGAACTCTAAAATAACCTTTTGCATTTATGATTTTATTGATTTCTAATCTCTTTTCCTACGTCCAGTTCACATACAGACATCATCTGCATAATTAAAGGAACCCTGTAGAGTTTTTGAATACTCATAACAATATGGAGCAACAGACGGGTGTCAAATGAAAGAAAAAATATGGAATAAAGAAGCAAGCGCACAGGGTGTCAATGTCCACATCCATAGGACACCAGGGGTCACTGAGCGGTTTGAGTATGTAAATGTCGATCATATGCTGTAGTCACCTGACCTCAGCCCTGACAGGAGATTTCAGACTGACAGCATTTAAAACATCAAATAGAGAATATATATTTTGGAGGAAAGATGTAGTTTGTTTTCTTGAGAAACACATTTACTTTGGCTACATTTTCAGCAAAGAGAAACGCTGAAACACCCAGCTTAGCATGGTATCATTGCACAAGATGTTATAATAAACAAAAATGTGTTTGTGATTGGAGCTCAATCAATGAAATACTAATGTCAGCGGTTTAGCAGAGTGAGTGTAACTCGGCGCACACATGTAGCAGGGGAGGGACTCGCGGATTATGATTGGCATTTACATTAGCCATCCATCTATTTTTTTATACCACTTACCGTTACCGCTAAGGGTCGCGGGGGGGGGGGGGGGGCGGGGCTGGAGCCTATCCCAGCTGACATTGGGTGAGAGGCGGGGTTCACCCTGGACGGGTCACCAGTCTATCGCAGGGCCATCAGGAGCAAATAGGGGCTCAGTATTTTGCTCAAGGATACTAGGACAGGGTTACAGGGCGAAGTGAGGATCGAACCATCGAGCCTTCAGTTGGTGGTCCTGTCCTACTTTGAACAATTATCCTCAACCATGGGGGAAGTGGCTTTAGCTCTCTGACTGTAATGCATCGTGTGATACACAGGCAAGAAATATAAAAAAAAAACCTTTTCAAAATTAGCAAATCCCATGTGTGAATAGTTTTACAGGAAGAGAAAAGACAAGGATTGCGATCTAAAAAGAGATGCATTTTAAGATAAAGATTTAAAGAGATGAGCGAACAATTTGTAGAGGGGAGGCGGGATTAAAATTAGGGAAACGTAATATTCATTCATGGGACCTTTAAGTAGAGTGAGGTTAGTGGTACCTGTGCTTCTCATTGGAAAGCTGTTATCGGTAGCTATTGCAGCTTGGATACGAATTGAAAAAAGGAAAGGAAAGCATTGGTTGTCTACGTGAGATACACAAAGTGACGTGAGTGTAATCATGCGCTGTTTTTCTTTCTGAACTTGTATACTGACCGATGTGCCCAGGCAGCGGTGAGTGCGGCCGTGGCAGGGTGGGGGACGTACTGGTCAGGATGAGGCTTTTACGGTTACTGGTTCTGCAACTAGAACATAAGAGAACAAACATCACATCAGTGTTTGTCTTCGTTAAGACTCCGTCAACACCATGCAGATGACAGCTGCCACACACACTGATTAATGACATGTTTACTTCCCTCTGAGTGAATGTGTGTGTTTGTGTGTATGTGTGTGTGCACGTGGCTGCCTTTAAATGTATGTTTTGAGAGCAGTACGTCTCTGTGTGTATGTTTCAGGCAATAACACAATACTTTGTTGACATCAGGGAAGAGCGACGGATCAACAAAGATTTTTAATATCCTTTAGGTCCTGCCCCATGGCGGCTGCTGCCAGGAATTAATAGAGGGAGTGACGAGGCGATGGAGGGATAGAGAAACAGCTGGAGGAGACGAGAGCAGAGGAGAGGGCAGGTATAGGAGAACTGAAATTATTGAACCATAAAGGCTTCGCTTCTGTTGCTGCTGCCACCGCCACCGTCTGTGTCTTTGAACAACTCAGAGCGCAGAGAGATGTTAAGGTCTCACACGTCGTAAAGAGGAAAGTGGTATTTTCGGTTGTTATATTGACGTGACTGGGTTTGCTCTAGTCTGCTTCTCCACACTGCCTGACTCTGCAGAACTGAAAAAGCAACACAAGTTTGCTGCATGTTGCATCATCCAGCACACAGCTCTTTATCTGAGTAAAGTACATTAAATAGCAGATGCACACATAAAAAAACTTGACATGTGTCAAATAAAACACAGAGCCTGCATCCATAATCTATATCCCTATCTCGCAGTCCTCCCACATCCTTCCCTTCTTTTTGATACCAGTTGTTTCAAGCACTCTGAGACATCAACCCCGTGGCAGGATTTTATCGGTGGCAGTCCGCCTCTGTGGGCGCCAGCCGAGGGAGAGCTTGTACTCAACCTTGCAGAACAGAGGAGGAGCATATTGAAATATTTAGGGGAAGTGCATTAGCTCTGGATGCAGGGATGGATGTGGCTTAACGCCATCCTTCGCTACAGCTCTCACAAGATGAGAACAGAGGAAAGGAGCAGGGTGGGCGGGGGGACAAGACAAAAAGTGCAGAGGCTTTAAGTGCATACTGATTTTCTTATGTACTTCCTCTACTATATGGCTATGATGTCACCTGTAATCTTTGTTTGTTTCATGCAGTCCTCCAAAATCCACCTTCCAATCAAAGGCTGAATCACTTGATCATACGTTAGTCAAGCTTCATTCTCCAGCGTATTCATAGCTTTTGATTCATGATTCATCTTGTCCGCAGCGGCTCTACCAGCCGAATGGCGGTGATTCACTACACGCTGGAGTGGCAGATGATGTAAGCCACACAGAATAGTGACAGAGATGCAATCTTACCTTCCATCTGTGACTTATTGATTACTATCATCAGTCTCAATTCACATCTTCGCCATCTTTCCTCAACGTATCCTTGGTTTCTCCCCTAAACCTCCTTTCTCCATCCACTAAATGATGTCTCTAAATGAGGAACAAGTGAAATTTACTTAGTAAAGACTATTTATTCTACACCCCTAACCTACCCACCCACCCCACCCCTTTTTTAAGCTTTAAAGAGGTGGCTGATTGATAAAGGACAGTAGCAGATGGAAAAGTCACCAGGGCAAAGCAATCTAATCTTCCATTAAAGCCAGAAGCCTCAGGCAGCCACATGCTTTATAAAATTGCTATCTTAAACGAATGCAGCAAAAGGGCATCATGCTCAGTGCATTTGTACAGTAAAAAAGGTTGAATAGGAATGCTCCTCTTTACTCCAACAACCAGCCGTATATTTATCACCACTAAAGGTCATATTAAGAGTCCTGCTACACATATTCCTGCAAAAGCTGCAAAGAGTACAGATATTTCTTAAATCAAATGTCAAGTCTTTTTGAAGAACTTGTTATTCCTGCAGCAATTAATCGATTTGTGTATTGAAGGGAAAAGCAACAGTTTCGATGGTCGATTTGTCAAGCAAAAACGCCCTTCTGTTGCTCATTTGTGACAAATGAAGAGTCCTTTTGTTTTGGGGACTATTGGAAGAAGTCATATGAACATGTCACTTTGTCACCTATACACAGCTTCTCCCTCACCAACACTCCTATTGTGTCACCTTAACAGTTCAAGGTTAAGTGATGTTTTACAACTCCAGGATAAACCAATGGGGGATCTCAGTGGCAATGAGGTGAGGGGTGCAGGTCTACAATCATGGGGTAAGTCCTGGCACCCGCCAACCAACGCCCCCTGTTCTGTGGGTGTATGGCTAACAGAGTAAATCCTGAATTGGCTAAACGAGTGAAATCAGGAGTTGTAGTCCATCAGCGGTTTGTCATTGCCTACAAACTTAGACTCTGGCAGCTCCTGTAACGGCACTAAACTAGAACCTGTGGATGCACCAGGGACGTGGGACGTGAGAGGGGATGTGCTGACGAGCTGCGATAGAGACTGTCACTCCTGCATTATCCACAGGAGCTCCAGCTCCAGCCAAGCAATCATCCAGCACGACTCAGATCACTGTGATGGACACATCTCCTCTGAATGCCTTTTCAACCTTGACTGCCAGAGGCTCCAATGATTGGTTTCCTAATTTTATTGTCATTTTATAGATTAAATGATGAAAAGTGTCAATAACATGCAGATTAATCAATGTCAAAACAAGAAATACTTCAGGTGCAGCTGTGAAACATTAACATACACAAACACAAATACGTACTGGATTGGATAAACTGGGCGTGATGTTAACAAATAAGCCTACAGATTGAACATACAGAAAACAACTCCACAACGTGTACTGCATTTAAAACTACACTTATTCAACAATGAAACTGTTTATTCTGGTTAATTTCCAAACTGATTTTATTTAGTCAGCACGTTCTTCCTTCAATCTCCATCACTCACAATGCACCTGAACCACCAGCAGTTTGTTGGGAGATACGCGAGCGTTACGCTAACTGCTAATGTTGCCTGAGGCCGCTAACCTCAGAATCACATCTTTCAAACTCCACAAATATTTTCTCTATTGACAGGCTTTGTCTCATCATTCTCTAAAGCTGAAAATACAATTTAAGCTGTTTTTTTTAACGCAGTAGCCTATATTCTTTAAGACCTGGAAGCAAACTTTGATGTGTAAAAATAAGTGGAATAAGTTCCCCTTTGAGGATTTCTCTCCACTTTCACTAAGGAGAGAATGATACTTCTCTATATTATCCTCTAATGCTTACTTCATAATTAGCAGCAGCTAAAAGCTATACATGCTTATGAAGGCTTTAGACTAACAAGCTGTGGTTCACAGAGAGAAGATAAGAGGTGGGAACGTGTAGCTAGTGAAAGCAGAATGTGTGTATGTGTGTGTAAATGTATTTAAATCACTCTGTCACAGTTATTGCCGTCCAGAAGGGGCTCGTCCTCCCTCCATCTGGATAAAAATGTGTGTGTGTGTGTGTGTGTGTGTGTGTGTGTGTGTGTGTGTGTGTGTCTGTGTGTGTGTGTCTGTGTGTGTCTGTGTGTTGAATTGGACAGGATGCGTTTGTATACTGTGAATCACCATCTTAGAGTCATACATTGAAAGCTACATTTGTGATTAAATGAAAACATGTTGCCCCTTTCAAGGCAAACACAACTGCATGTCAAATTCTCTTCACTTGGAGGCCATTTTGGTGACACCTAAGAGCAGCTAGTAGGCCCTTTTCACAGCAGCCATTTTGACATGTTATTGCAGGGAAAACAATTCAAATGAATGACAGCTCTGTTCCACTTAGGCAGGCCAGTGCTCCGTGGCGTGCGTGCTTGCTTATTTGATGGCTGTAACACACTAAATAGCATAGGACCATAAATGGACCACTGTGAAAAGGGTCTACTAGCTCCTCTCATCAATCTGAATGAAAGGGCTGCAATGCAATTCAAGTGGTGATCAGAATATTAAAACTGCTTTTGTAGCAGAGAAATTTCACTGATGAGAAGTGAAAGCTAGTATAAGCACGGCACTCTCCACCATTTTGAACTTTAAACAATTTCTAGACAAATATGTCCGTCAACGCTGTCTCCTTGGTCATCCTGTCTACCCTTGTCTGTAGACGTTTTCACGCGCTGTTTTAATTTTTCATATTCAGTCCAAAATGACGACAGCTGTTTCCCCTCTTGAGTATTCACACTCTGCTCTCATGTACTGATGTTGCTTTCACATCCTAATTCTCGGACCATCTCTAATTCTTGGACCTTCCCTCATGTTGTTCACCGGTCTTTCTTTCTGTCTGTCAGAAGGACTACACAAGAGATTTAATGCCAATTATTACCAAGTTTGATGCAGAGGTGTAGCATAGATCGGGGAAGAACCCATTCAACTCTAGAGCACATCTAATTTAAAAAACTGCATTTTTTTTTTTACTTTGGGTTTGGCTGAGGTTGCCTTGGCAGAGCAATGCAGTCTCTGCGTGCCCTCCAGTTGAATAAATATAGCCCTGTTTGTTCCCCTTTCAAGTCAAGTCATGGTCTGTCTTCCAGGTACCTGTCAGGAGCCTGGCTGCAGCGATTTGGACAAGATGTAGGCGAGACAGGGACGACTGACTTCTACCTGTAGTTGTCAGTCGTCCCTGTCTGCACGGATGACTTTCTCTACATCTCTGAAGGAGAGAAACAGCTGGATTTTGGCTTTTAAATTTGAAGCTAAAAAAACAGCTTTCATAAGCTTTTTTATATATTCTATTTATATATTGTATTATTATTTTTTTATATTAAACATTTATGTGTTCCTTTTATGTTAGAATGTTTATCAAGTTCTCTGGTTTCATTTTTGGATTTTCACCTTTACCTTCCCCTGGTCAGATTTCCCGTGTCGCTGCTTGTCGTTCTTTAACAACTTTTTGTTAGTCTGCTACGATCTGGACTCCTGGTGGCCAATATCATCTTTATCTGCACAACCTTTCCTATAGCTTCCATTCCTGATCCCTGACTTCCTGGTTTGTGACTACTGGGAACTTCAACTGTGTGCCAGCGTCTCGTTTCTTTTCTGTAAGATCTCTCGTTTCATCATCCCCGAGCTCTTCGGTTTCCTGGCAGGCGGTAATATTTGGATTTACACAGTCATGAATTTAACTGAAGCTCCACTAATATAAGAATCTTTCCCTTTAAATATTCAAACCTTTTCATATCCAATTAGGTTAATCAAGAGCAAATTTCCTCTAATAAATTGATCAAGAAGACAGATGAAGAGTGACAGCAGAAAGAGGAGGATGTGATAGGCAGTGAGCGTAACCATGGCAACACATTTAGAGTTTAGATCCCAAAGTGGTAAACATTGACCGTTTGCCTTTGAATGTTTTCACCAGCACACATAGTGAGAAACACAACACTCTTGATAAACAAATAAAATAATGAAGTTGATTTCTATAAAACCAATAACACCAGAGAAACATGATCTCGCGCTGCGGGGAACAACAACTCTATGAGTCACTGTCTGTTGTTTGCGTTTTTATGTGAATGCCAATCTTATAATCCATCATAATCCACTATGTAATCCATGATGCAGGCTCAACCTGTGTGTAACAGAGGAGCGGCAGCGAGGCTCGACGTGGTCATCGAGTTCGATTCATTAGTGTCAGTGGTGCAAGCTGCCATCACGAGGGCAAAAAGAGCTGACGAGAAAACTACAAATATATCTATAATGCAGTTCTTTATATAGGAGAAAGAGGTGACGATATCATTATTACTTAATTCTTAAAATATGTATTTAATAATGAGAAAAAGATTCAAGGTTGCAAAACTATTCACTGTCCATTTATGTTATATTAAATTCTTTGTACATTGTTCTGAAATGATCCGAATAATGAAGTATTCCCAATGAAATCCTCTCCTAGTGACTTAATGTGTTTTGCATCGATGCAGTGAGGTTTTTAAGACTGTGGCAAAGGTTCAAGAAAGATTACAAACTTGATCCAAAATGTGAATAGTGACAAATACCTCGTGAATGAAGGAGAGCATTTAGTTGCCAAAAAAAAGTTAAAACCAAAGCAGATTATAGCAATTAAGCAACTTCAAAAAAGTGCTGAAACAACTTAAAATAAATGCTGCCTATGTTGGATGTGCACATAGGCAGCAGTCTGCTACCATGTTCACCATAACAGCAGGTGAGGATATGCTAAACTCAGTTCGGTGTTAAACTATTTGAGTCACAGGATGCACATTCTCACTCACTGTCAGTCTGGTTCTATCTCGGGTTTGGATTGCGGCCCCCCTTGCCCCTAAAGTTGGTGGTCCAAGCACAATTTTCCTCCATCATTTGCCTTCTCTGCTTCTATTTTGTATTTCGCTCACAGTACTGACATATCGGCAGCTAGCTGTTAACAGATATGGTACTTGTGCAGCATTGTTGTGCTAACACAGTCTAACATCACTGTAACGCTCACTGTTCTTGCACAATGTTTCAGTAAAAGCTACAAAAGAATCACGTCATCAGTGGGGTGTCTTAGCACTCGTGGGGCCTAGTCAGTGTCTAACCCTGATCCCACGCTAACCTCATCACTATGGCGTCTGTGCAGTGCAAAGTGATCCCACTTCATGGAACAGAAAATGCCAAAGCTGAAAGACAGTGAGAAACAGAAACATCGAGAGCAACCCCAACACACTATGTTGTGACAGTCAGCCCCGACTTGTCTCACTCTCTCTCTCTCTCTGCTCCCAATAATAAAACCCAGGGCTGCCATTGGCAGGGACGCTCCAGTCAGTGCACTGTGGGAAGGTCAAAGGTTAAATCTCTGGTAATGACTCGTGCAGAAGCTTTGACGAGCAATTATCCCCCCGCAGGCACCCGGCTGGCACACTGCCATTAGTCTCTCCCACAGACAAGCCCATGAATGTGCACACACTCATGGAGAAAGACAAACGCAGAGTGTAACACTGCCCCAAAACTGTCTCAAAGTTTCCACACTCATTACTGCACCACACAAACAATAACATTTGTATACAGGCTATTAGAAGCACACATTTCATGCTTTACTCGGTCTGTACATTTTGCCAGTTGTCAGGGTTTGATCTTGAAGAATAATTCCACTGGATGTTAACTTGGGACTCTGGGTATGACGATTACGAGCTTGCCAAAGTTGTTGGTGAGACCTGGGAACCCAGCGACATCAACACAACAAAGGGTTGCTGGGTTAAAGGTCGGACTGTCAGACAAGATGTAAACAAGCCAGGAGTTTAGCCGTTTGGCTTTGTATGAAAGTCAAACTCAGGAGTTTATGCTTTTACAATATTTCCACAATTTACAGGGTCCATTACACATGCACAGCTACAAGTACATTGTGGGATGCCAAATGTAAAAACTTAATGTATGATTTCAATATTTAAGACGTAAACTAAATACATAAATCAAAACATGAAATCTTAATCTAAATGTTCAAGGTTAAATATCAACATGTAGTATAAATACAATGTTAAATGTTAATTCTAAAAGCTAAATCTTAATGTAAACATTGAATGGTCAACCTGCTAAATGTTCAAACAAAATGTTAAATCTAAATATTAAATCTAAATCTAAATGTTGAATGGGAAGCACATGGAGCCATCAGCCATGGAGGAAAGCCCCCCAGTGCATTTCTTTGCTCCTCTATTTAAGGAGCCGATGCTCGTACATCTACGCGAACCTCCTCAGGGCTCATAGACCACGGCCGAAAATCTCCTGAAAGAACGATGTGTTTCGGACAAGAACCCAAAACTTGAAGCCTGACGAGAAGTTTTATGCGGGATCTTGTGACGTTGTGAGCTTGCCGTCAAGTTGCCTCACAACGGGAATTTTAAGAAACGATCAATGAACTGCAGTAAAACATTCTTGTGGTGCACCAATCGCCAAAAAACTGATCTGTGGTGGAAAACTTTGACAGAACTAAACACAGGCATTCAAGAAGTTCCTTTAAATATATATTTGTTTTTGTTGGAAATTGAATGGAAAAATAATCATTGACAATCATATTTGGGGGATTTAATCAGAAAATACGTTAAAAAAACAAAACAAAACCAAAAAAACAACTGTGAATAAGACTAGTGAATTAACAGGAATTAAAGAGATTCAACTGGAAATGTGTTTTTTCCCCGAATAAAATTCTCCACTAAAGACCCTTACTGAAGACAGATCAATGGTAATTATAATTACCTTTTAAAATAGAAACTCATTTAAATATTCTGATTTAAACGTTTAATCACAAGCTGAAGACAGAACCCCCTCTGATCTGATAGAGTTTAGACAGCAGTTAACTTCATTACGTCTCTTTGGTCCATGTAATTATTTGCTAAATGACTTCTACTGAGGCGGCTGTCTCCTCTCATCTCCGTTCTTCTTCTCCACTCTCCTGTCCACAAACAAAAAGTCCTCTGAAGGGTTTATAATATAGCCAGACAGCTGAGCCCATCCATGGTGATGGATGGCTGCTGATAACAACACAGCAGTGCAGGCGATAGATTGCTTTAGAACGCGCGTGTGTGTGTGTGTGTGTGTGTGTTTGTGTTTGGGTGTGTGTGTGTGGGGGGGGGGCGACTCGTGGCTCAGCGTCAGAGGACATTTAAAAACGCGTGGGATGTTATTAAGGCAACATGCATGTGTTAATGTGTGTGTGTGTGTGTGTGTGTGTGTGTGTGTGTGTGTGTGTGTGTGTCTGTGTGTGTCCATCACAGATTATGCATTTGGATGTGAGCCTGCAGCAAGTGTGAGCATCCTTGTGTCAGTCAGCAGTGTCATCTTCTGCTCTTAGTGCTGACTCACAGGGCATAGAGGACACTAGACCTCTCTGACTGGTGCACCATCGATCCATGCAGACTCACTTCCTGTCGGGGGACATCTCTCTCTCTCTCTCTCTCTCTGCGCCTAGTCTCCCCCTCGGAGCCTCTTGAAGGTGAGTGCATGTTTACAAGTGCAGGAAATGGGATGGAAAGGTAAAATACCAAACACTCTCCCGGCCAACGGGCTGATCCCTCTTAGTGCATCCTATTATGTAACATCCGCCGGTCTTACTGCCGGTGGCATTCACAACATCCGCTGAAATCCAGACGGATCTCCTGTTTTGGAATTTGTCCAAATTAAGCCATGTGAGCAGAATCATCAAAGGAAGAGGCACTGAAATGGAAACTGAGAAGGTGACTGAGAAGCAGCAGATGCAGGAACAGGTGATATCAAAAAATAAAACATGAAAATAAAACAATAATCAGACCATCCAGGTGTTGCCAAGGTAACAATAGGTTAAAACAGTTAAAAACAACAGGCTAAAAAAATAACAAAAGGTAAGATAAGGTGAGTCCGTTAGTGGCAAGATCTCAAAAACTAAAGGGCATATTGTGATGAAATTCTACGGCAAATAAGTAATAAACAAAAAGAGCTTATCTCAGGAGGCGATCTGGATCAAATTTAGAGCTTAAGACTGTTCCACAACGATGACTGGATAAATTAGTCAGGATGTTACATGATCCTACTCTGGATCTGACGTTGTGTGGACCCATTTTTGACATAACGGTCAATATCTTCAAAAATAATTGTGCATATTTTGATTGAAATGACTGAGGCCATGCGCAGTAATTCGAGCAGGGGCGTATCAAGTTCTGGGTATTCAGCCGACCTATTTTTGGTGGTTGAAAGGAAAATTCCTGAACAGATTTTGATGATATTATGTTCACAATGTGCATCCACGTCGCCTCCTGGGTGGAGGTTTTGGCAGGGTACTTTGATCAAACTGATCTGATAACATTTTAAAAGAGCCGCCATATTAAATGACTGTGCCCCATTCCAGTTAGCCGAGGCCTTCGCTCTCATCCGACATTGAGCGTCTTCCAAAGGAATGAACTGTGGCAGACGCATAGTTCTATTGTTGCTACGCAATTTAGCACAGAAAGACACAAATAGAGGTTGTGCTATTATTCCCCGTGAAATTGAGGCTGAGCAAGGAGGCAAAGATAAAGTGGTCCAAAAAAAAAAAATAACAACCCTACCTTCACACTTGTTCAAAGGAGAAAAAAATCGTCTCAAAGGATGAAGATGAAAAGAGAAAGGCAAAGGAAGGCGGTTGCCCAAAAAAAAGATCAAACATAGTCGAAGGCGCACACTTATTTCAGGCTGTTAGCGAAATAGAAATTATTTTGGCGATTCATGCTGTGACTCAGAGGCAATTGTCAGTTTACAAAAGGACTCTGAGCTCCTCCAAATAGGTAGTGTTTTATTGTGACGCCTAAGTGACTGGCGAGCTCATGAGCTTGCAAAGAGCTTGTTGAATGATTGAATAATAAGATTTCTAGCAAATGAGGTAGCTGCCTAAATTATTGATCAACAGGCTGCATGACTGACGCGCTGTCTGGATGTCAGACTGAATTTCTGGCCAAACTTGTGTCTAACTAGCTCACCTGACAAGCTGATAATTCATAGTGAATTGACAAAGTGGCTGACTGATGAATAACAAAGTGACACTGAAGCCTGCCACAGCCTGGAGCTCTAATAACAGGTGGTGTCAGAGTCTTACTTTTAAGTTTTACCTCTCGTGTGTCTGACAGTTTTCATGTTAATGAATAGATGGAGGTGTCTACAAGTACCACTTTCCGCATGGGGAGAAATATTCGCTTCAGATGAGACGTGGATGGGCAGGGACCCAGGTGACTCTGCATCCGTGAGAAAAGATGGTAATAAGGAGCTTTATGCCATAACTTGCAAATAAGATAATGCTCAGATGGAGAATATGACAATGTTTTTTCTGTTTTCTCCAGAACCTCAAACTCAGCCTTTCGTTCCAGTGGCTTCCCTTGGATTGCTGCAGTTTTCCAGCCTTCAAGTCTACAAGCTTTGACCCGGCTACCTCCCTGCACAGCTCCCTCCTGATGCAAACCCAGCTTATGTCCGGTTATTCTCCAGTTATCAACCACCTCCACTGTCCCCATGTTCCTCTTGTTGTTGTTAAACCAGCATTCCTAGAAGACACTCTGGATACCCAGCGATGATCATCCTCCTCCTTCATCAGCTCTGCCTTCAGGCCATCCTTGAGAGGCCTCCTGCCTCGCTGCTCTAGAGACCCCAGTTCATCGACCCCAACTGTCCTGCTCCATCATTCACGGAAGTCCTCAGCTGATCAACTGAGGTCAGATCTCAACCTTCCAGCTGGTCCGTCTGGTCCAGCTTAGGTCCTCTGCTCACATGCTACCACTCTGAGTGATTAACATCTTTCATCATCAGTTTATCTGCCTGCCCAGCACCTCAACAACAGATACAGTCAGTGAGCACACTTTCAGTAAAAGTCTCTGAGCAAGCACAATACCGAACCAGCGCCATGTTTACTTGAATGAGGCAAGGGATTTAATCATCTCATCCACATGGAAGTAATGTTGAACTACCTTTAATCACTACAACGGATACATTCACAGGGAATGTGATCTGGTTTGATATTTCAATGATTTTATCTGTTTGTTGTATTTTGATAGATTCTTATTTTCTTTTTCCTATTTTTGCCCAGGTTTGTCTCCCCAAACATACATTGCCAATTCACGATTCATTAGAATCATTGACGTAAAGGTTAAACCAACAGTCCAGACCAAGACCCTCCAAAGATCCTCAAATATCACTTCTCTGCAGTCGGAGGTGTTGTCAGATTTCCTCTAAAGGTGTGGAAGTGTGTCCTCAGGCGGAGTGATGCTTCAGAAAGTTTTTGAGCAAAGACCTTTCTGGATGGTTCTGCAAGTGTCACTATCAGTCTATCATCTGCAGTCTTCCTGTTAGCCTGCATTAGTCTCTCCAGCGCACGTTTGTCAGTCAGTGAGCTCTCTGCTGTCGCTGTATACGTGAAGACCCAGGAGGCGTTATGAATCACTACGATCATGACATTTCACTCAGTATCCATCATGACCTTATTCACGGCAAATGATCCGTAGCCATCACCTCATAAAAAATAAAACACTTCCTCCAGTGGGCAGCCTACTGATTTGCATGTGTGGAGAGTTTCACACCAGGTCTAATGGACATTGGAAGTGATTTAATCTGTTTATAAGTCATGCATATGGATTCATGAGTCAGTAGAGCCCCCTCTTTAGCTGTCAGAGGAGGAAGTTAACTCCGCACGACGTCTGCGTAACACTACTTCGCTTGAAATTACGACACTGTTTTTGAATAAACGCCAGATAAGCAGTGACATTATCCACCTGCAAACTAAACAGGTGACAGTTAAACGTGATCTGCATGTAATTTGATTCAAAGTCGACGCCACGAATAGTTGATCGATCAATCGGTTGATCGACAGGAAAATAACAGACTAAACTCTTCTTGAAATACAGGAAATTAATGAGTTTATTCCGCTCATTTTTTCTTTATTCTTTATGTTATGAGCTGAACATCAACTGCTAATCGACTGTTGATTTCACAAACCAAGATATAACCTGAGTCTTCTGACTGTTGTGAAGTAGTAAATTTGTATATTGACAAAAGGTTAAAGTGACAACAGGTTGCATCTTGAATCTAAAGCTCCGTTCACATGTTGAACAGCAGGTAAGAATTTGTTTGTGTCCTTTATGCACTTTTGCTGACACGCAACAATAAAAAAAGTGTGTGTTGCCTGATGTTTACAGATCACGTAGGAAACACACTCAGCAGTAACAACAATGGTTATAGCTGTCACCGTTTGCTGGAGCAGGTGGATCTGAATGCATAAATCAGCAGCAGAGGCAGGCAGGAGCTGAAGAACTAAGATTTATTACCAGTAAATCACTAAAGAAAACAGGAAGCTTCCCTGCAGCTGAACAGGTAGCAACAGAGGTGAAGCAGAGTGAAACACATGACCTGACAGAGACTGACGACAACAACGCACAAAATACAACAAGACTAACGAGATCGTAGAAAGAGTTGGACAGACACTAGGTGGGGGTGGGGGGAGCTGGTTAGATGGAAAGAGGCGTGGCATATGAAAACAGAAACAAAAAAGGAGGAAAACACACAAACCAGGAAGTACAAATTTTTCTTAAGGAATTGATTATCAGACAGAAAAAAAAAACGAATGTCAATCATGGTCCCAGGTCATAAATGGTGGGAGGAGCAAGTGCGATGTCATCATATTGATTTTTGCAACTGGAAGTAACATTTTTTTTATTTAAATGGTGGAGCTGGAGAGGAGGGAGTGGGGGTGAGGACACCCTCACCTGGAAATTATAGCATTATTGTACGTCATGTTAATGACATGATCAGGCTGTAAACATGGGGGGGGTCTTATGTGGTCACTGTCAGCCCCAGAGGTCCCTGCTCCACTGTCCTCCAACTCAGTTGCAGTATTCATGTACAGTATAGACACAAGTTGTGTTGTCACATCATTGTAGAATCAAAGCTAAAGCCCACTGTGTGTGTGTGTGTTTGTTTGTGTGTGTGTTTGTTTGTGTGTGTGTGTGTGTGTGTGTGTGTGTGTGTGTGTGTGTGTGTGTGTGTGTGTGTGTGTGTGTGTGTGTGTGTTTTGGTTAAGGTCAGCCTGAACACCCGCCAGTAACAGATGGTGCTGTCATGGTATTAACAACAGGAGGAGAGGACGGAAAAGGAGTTTCCATATTTAATGCGGAGATTTTCTATACCATCATGAACCGGGCCTCTTCATTAAAGTGAGCAGCCATGCAAGACGGGCGCTTTTACACCGTCGTCACATCATGATTTACATGGCAGTGAAGTGTTTGTGTAGTATCTTGGCTTTACACACTGAAGAGTGGGCAAACAGGAGCAAACTGAAGCGATACAGATACACGTGTTCCTGCAGCATGTAGACAAAATATCACTTAAGCACCTGACACCTAATCATAACTGGCTCATGCGCCCAAGTGACAGTCGGTGATACCTGTGCCTTCTTCTGTTGCATAAAAGAAGTGGACCGAGCCTGAAGGTCTGACAATGAAGCCATTTGATCCCCTGAGGCCTGTGTTCACCAAAGGCTTTTTTTTTTCCTGCAGCCAGCGTGTTGATGTTATTTTCCTCAATGTGAGCGCCATGTTTTTAATCAAAAGATGGCAGTGACGTGACGAGGCAAGCGTGCGTCATTTCTCCGCACCCCTCAGAGCGTCGTGTGTTTGCTGAGAGTTAAAATGCGCTCATCTTTGAGTAAAACACACCACTCACTTGATGTCATTTTTAACCAAGTCATCCAATCAGAGTTGAGGAGGGGCGTGGCACATCTCACCGCCACACACTGTCACATCAGACATGCACGAGCACTGAAGAACAACCAGACGATTGGCTCCTCCCTCCACACTAACCGCCAGGTCATCTTCTTTCCTTCTGTGTTCAGTCTTTACTGCATTTCACTGTAGAGTCAGAACAGGAAGACGTAACTTGTGCTGGCGATGTTATTTCCACGAATATTCCGTATCATAGCAACCAAACCTTTTACCTCCAAATTACTGTCATATGTCCACAGCAGGCCGATGTAAGGCCTAATTAAATGAGGTTATCAGTAATTTCAAGTCTTTTTCTAAGCAGCGTGATGTTCATTTCATTTAAATAATGTTTCCATTTAGAGAAGAAGAGATGAACAGATCCACTCTCTCATTCCTTTTGGCTGAAAAGAAAAAAGATGGCGATCGCTAGAATGACCAACTCACAGCCTCTCATCTGTACTCCATGAACCACGATGGCTCCTTCCACTTCTTCTACGCAGCCACTGGTCCGTCATCATAATCTATGCTGTACTGAAGCTTAAAATATCCTAAATGACCGATCCCAGAGACTCACTCTGCATCATGTACGACTGTAATAATGTCTGTAATAATGAGTGTGATCATCTGTTAATGTCATGAGAGTGAGTCAGATCGCATGCACACTCCAGCTCTTGGCAGGAAAACCATGAACATCTCCAACTCTCATCGTCCATATTAAAGTCTTTCTATGCACCTTCTGGTTGTTTTTTCTTACATGATCTAAACAGCCAAACCAGAATCAACAGACTTGACCTTCAAATAGAGAGAACATGGAAGCGGAAAAGAGGCAGACTGACTGACTGAGACTGAGAGGGTACCGTCGTGGGCTCGGTTAACCCCGGTGGGCTACTCTTAAATTTAGGCTGAGACTCTACCGCCGGCTCTCCCTTTCATCCCGCCTCGCTCTTCTTCCTCTAGCTTGAGTGCTTTCTTCTCTCGCTCTCTCTGTCTTATTCTAACTCACCTATTTTTACTGAGCTCCTTCCGCTCAGTCTGTTCGAGACCGGGCACAAAAAATAATCTTGTTTTAATTGTCCCAGCCAGCCAAGAAAACATGCAAACACAACATTCAGGTGTGCAAGCAGACACAGAGAGACAGAGAAAACATGAGAAATATCAAGAAACAATATGAAGCAAAAAAACAAAAAAAATGTGAGGAAATGATGAGACAATTAGAATTATGGGTCGGATTGTTTGTTTGTTTTTTGAACCAGAAAAATATCTGAGAAGGACAAATTTACTTCTGGCATCGAAAACTACATCATACATCGTTTGTTTTGTTGTTGTTGTTGTTGTTTTTTTAAATCAAAGCACAAGAAGCTGAATTCCCCAACTGTTAAACGGAGTTCCAACACAAAAATCCTCCAAAAGGAATTTAAATAAAAAGTAACACGAACTTAATTTCATGTAGCACCATTCTGCCTTGATGGCATGCTGACGGTGAGGCTAACACGCAAGGTGCCCACCTACCCATCACAAACATCATCCAGTATCTTGCTCAAGGACACTTCAGCGCGGTCATGGAAGGTAGCGGGATTGAAACGAGAAACACTTCGCAACTCTAGAGAACAGCCACTTTGTTGGAGACGTCTCTCTCTCTCTTTCTCTCTCTCTGCTGAATAGTAAACTTCATCTGATCAAAAGTGTGAAGTGAGTTTGCTATTTCAGAATCTCCCAATGACATTCAGCCTGATGTGACACGTGTCGATGACAGTCAGCCTGCTCATCATGACCAAGCAAATAACAAGCAACGCACTTAAGAAAAAGAAAAAAACCTGCTTTTGCCTCCAACACACACACACACACACACACACACACACATGCACGCGCTAAGCTCTTACCACACGACATCAAACACACGTGTGCAGCTTTCTGAGCAAACAAACCCTTAATCATGCAGAAACACACTTTGTCTTCATAAACACACTCAGCATGATGGCGGACTCAGGGAGAGAGAGAGAGGGCGACTTTATCCCTGATTCTATACACAATATCCTGCTGTTCGTTCCCTGCACAGTGGAAGTGAAGACTAATCCTCCTGAGATCAGGATGGAGAGGAGAGGAGAGGAGAGGAGAGGAGAGGAGAGGAGGAAGGGAGGTGCAAAGAGCCACCTAAAGTTGAGGAAACATGTAGAGCCTGACAGCAGAGGAGATGAGAGGAGATAGGAGAGGAGAGGAGAGGAGAGGAGAGGAGAGGAGATAGGAGAGGAGAGGAGAGGAGAGGAGAGGAGAGGAGAGGAGAGGAGAGGAGAGGAGAGCGAGGGCTTGAGCTAAGTAGACAGCACCGCCCACTGTTGGCTCTCCACTACACAAGCACTCCCCGGACTCAGACAATAATGCCTTCACTTCATAAAGCTATCTCTGGCACACAGGCTGCTGGCCAAGCATACCTTCCTGTGTGTGTTTGTGTAAGAGAGACATTACCAGCTCACAAGCCATTATCCACAACTGACAATCCCTGTGCACACGTGCAGCACCACTATTACCGGGATGTATACAAACAGGGTTTGGCCAAGTGAAAATAATGGCAAGTTTTTATCAGGAATGATTTTTTTTTTTTACAGACTTTTTTTTTTTTTTTTTTAACTGTCCTGATGATTTACCGTCACAGTTGGTACTATTAATACACTGAACTATACAAGGGAAGGAGCAGGAGTCCATGAGAGGCGCTACATGTTTGCTACAGCCAAAATCATCATCTTGATTATTAACTGATAACCTACAAAGGCATATATCAATACACACACAGATTGTCAGTGGTCTGGTACAACAAACACACACACATATGTATAAACATATATACACACTTTACATTACCTTAACCAAGGCTTTGCTCTAAAATGTAACAATTTACATCATGGGGACTTTCTGTTCCCAAAAGGGAGGCGAGTCTCCAAAACGTGATCAACTTCACACTCACATCCATACATAAAAACACCTGCATGGTTTAAAAGAAACATATTTATAGGCAAGTATTATCAACCTGACAGTACTTTACTAAGGTAGGTACATGCATAAACTTAAACACACACACATAAGTGCATGTTAAGATATCAAATGCACACACACACACACACACACACACACACCATATTGCTGGAGCTAAATGGAGACAGGCAGACAACTGTGAGACAGCATGATAGCTGGCAGGGACAAACGGAAACATCACAGAAAAACACAGCGTCGTCCACACAGCGACCTCCTCTGATGCATCCGCACACACACCAACAAAAGCAGCGCACGAAGAGACAGATTGTTGCCGTTTACCTTTTAGTGCGTCGAAACATGTTGCTAGCAACAGAGACTGTGTTGCCAGATGAACATGAGAGCAGCTGAGCCTCCCCACACACATATACACAAACACACACACACACACACACACACACACACACACAGGCAGTCAAGAAGCAGTGATTACAGTCCACGGCAGCATGTCAGTTTCCTCTGGCCGGTTAAACACATTCACAGACACACACTCTCCGCTGTCTCGCCGTGACTCTGCACACATGAGTATGAGCAAGAGTGTATGCAAGAGAGAGAGAGAGAGAGCAAGAGAGCGAGAAAGAGCGAGGGGGGATCTAGAAATGTCAACTATGTCACAGGCAGAGAAAAAAGAGAATTTAAGAGAAATAGGAAAAGATGGAGAGAAAGAAGGAAGAGGCAGCATCCCTTGTTGAAGGAGAGAAGAGTGCTGCTGCCGTCAAGGATATCGTGCCAAGCCAGGAAGTGTAGAGCGACCGAGTGAGCAAGTGGGGAGGGGGGAGGGGGCAGAGGGTGACAGAAGGAGAGGAGAGAGGGAGCGATAAAGGGAATGGAGGGGGGTTGAATACAAACATATATATAAGATATATAGCAGCAATGAGAGAGGAAGAGAAACGGCATGTGGGGGAAAGATGATGAGAAAGCAAGACAGAGGGAGCGAGAGACCAGCTGAGGAGGAAGAGGAGGAGGAGTAGGAGGAGGAGGAGAGATGCAGGAGCAGTGGACTGGAGACTAATGTGAAGACAGCGGCAAAAGGGGACGGAGCTAGAGCTCTGTGTTAGACTGTGTGTTATTATTACTACACTGACACAGAGGGGGAGGGAAGTACTGTGTTCTAAAAAATAAGAATAAATAAACAACAAACATAATAGGGTCTTCGCCTGAAGTACCTTCAGGCTCAGGCCCTAATTAAAGGATAAAGGATAGTCATATATATATATATATATATATATATATATATATATATATATATATATATATATATATATATATATATATATATACACACACATATATATATTATGGCATGCCGTTCAGGAAATTAATCTTTGAATATATTGAGTGAACCTCTGAATATATTGAATGAAACTCTGAATATATATACGAAACTTTGAATATATATATATATATATATATATATATATATATATATATATATATATATATATATATATATATATATATATATATATAATGAATCCTGAATATATGGAGTGGCGGAACGGATATACGAAACTTTGAATATATATATATATATAATGAATCCTGAATATATGGAATGAAACTTTGAATATATGGAATGAAACTTTGAATATATTGAATGAAACTTTGAATATATTGAATGAAACTTTGAATATATTGAATGAAACTTTGAATATATGGAATGAAACTTTGAATATATATAATGAATCCTGAATATATGGAGTGAAACTCTGAATATATATATGAAACTCGACTGACGTCAGACTTCACGGCAGCGCCTACGGGCGGCCATGTTTTTCCTTCATAAAAAAGCAAAACTATTAACGGAACACTCTGCTGTGTGTAGAGGTCCGTATTTAGATCTGTATGGTTCGCTCGATATAGTTTTCAGGTGGTTCAATGAAGGTTAAACAGTGATCGTATTTAGATCTGTATGGTTCGCTTGATATAGTTTTCAGGTGGTTCAATGAAGGTTAAACAGTGATCGTATTTAGATCTGTATGGTTCGCTTGATATAGTTTTCAGGTGGTTCAATGAAGGTTAAACAGTGATCGTATTTAGATCTGTATGGTTCGCTTGATATAGTTTTCAGGTGGTTCAAAGAAGGTTAAACAGTGATCGTATTTAGATCTGTATGGTTCGCTTGATATAGTTTTCAAGTGGTTCAATGAAGGTTAAACAGTGATTGTATTTAGATCTGTATGGTTCGCTTGATATAGTTTTCAGGTGGTTCAATGAAGGTAAAACAGTGATCGTATTTAGATCTGTATGGTTCGCTCGATGTAGTTTTCAGGTGGTTCAATGAAGGTAAAACAGTGATCGTATTTAGATCTGTATGGTTCGCTCGATATAGTTTTCAGGTGGTTCAATGAAGGTTAAACAGTGATCGTATTTAGATCTGTATGGTTCGCTCGATATAGTTTTCAGGTGGTTCAATGAAGGTTAAACAGTGATCGTATTTAGATCTGTATGGTTCGCTCGATATAGTTTTCAGGTGGTTCAATGAAGGTTAAACAGTGATCGTATTTAGATCTGTATGGTTCGCTTGATATAGTTTTCAGGTGGTTCAATGAAGGTAAAACAGTGATCGTATTTAGATCTGTATGGTTCGCTTGATATAGTTTTCAGGTGGTTCAATGAAGGTAAAACAGTGATCGTATTTAGATCTGTATGGTTCGCTCGATATAGTTTTCAGGTGGTTCAATGAAGGTTAAACAGTGATCGTATTTAGATCTGTATGGTTCCCTCGATATAGTTTTCAGGTGGTTCAATGAAGGTTAAACAGTGATCGTATTTAGATCTGTATGGTTCGCTTGATATAGTTTTCAGGTGGTTCAATGAAGGTTAAACAGTGATCGTATTTAGATCTGTATGGTTCGCTCGATATAGTTTTCAGGTGGTTCAATGAAGGTTAAACAGTGATCGTATTTAGATCTGTATGGTTCGCTCGATATAGTTTTCAGGTGGTTCAATGAAGGTAAAACAGTGATCGTATTTAGATCTGTATGGTTCGCTCGATATAGTTTTCAGGTGGTTCAATGAAGGTAAAACAGTGATCGTATTTAGATCTGTATGGTTCGCTCGATATAGTTTTCAGGTGGTTCAATGAAGGTAAAACAGTGATCGTATTTAGATCTGTATGGTTCGCTCGATGTAGTTTTCAGGTGGTTCAATGAAGGTTAAACAGTGATCGTATTTAGATCTGTATGGTTCGCTCGATATAGTTTTCAGGTGGTTCAATGAAGGTTAAACAGTGATCGTATTTAGATCTGTATGGTTCGCTCGATGTAGTTTTCAGGTGGTTCAATGAAGGTAAAACAGTGATCGTATTTAGATCTGTATGGTTCGCTCGATGTAGTTTTCAGGTGGTTCAATGAAGGTTAAACAGTGATCGTATTTAGATCTGTATGGTTCGCTCGATATAGTTTTCAGGTGGATCAATGAAGGTTAAACAGTGATCGTATTTAGATCTGTATGGTTCGCTTGATATAGTTTTCAGGTGGTTCAATGAAGGTTAAACAGTGATCTATTTAGATCTGTATGGTTCGCTTGATATAGTTTTCAGGTGGATCAATGAAGGTTAAACAGTGATCGTATTTAGATCTGTATGGTTCGCTCGATATAGTTTTCAGGTGGTTCAATGAAGGTAAAACAGTGATCGTATTTAGATCTGTATGGTTCGCTCGATATAGTTTTCAGGTGGTTCAATGAAGGTAAAACAGTGATCGTATTTAGATCTGTATGGTTCGCTCGATATAGTTTTCAGGTGGTTCAATGAAGGTAAAACAGTGATCGTATTTAGATCTGTATGGTTCGCTCGATATAGTTTTCAGGTGGTTCAATGAAGGTTAAACAGTGATCGTATTTAGATCTGTATGGTTCACTCTATATAGTTTTCAGGTGGTTCAATGAAGGTAAAACAGTGATCATATTTAGATCTGTATGGTTCGCTCGATATAGTTTTCAGGTGGTTCAATGAAGGTAAAACAGTGATCGTATTTAGATCTGTATGGTTCGCTCGATATAGTTTTCAGGTGGTTCAATGAAGGTAAAACAGTGATCGGCCGTGCGTAATGGCACTGCGCTCTGACGCAGCACTTCTCTGGGACTGGAGAAGCTGCTGCGGCTGCAGGAATTTCGTGAACTGAAAGGGTAGCTCTTCATATATTGTTCATATACAGTAAGAATCGCCCACATTCATAGACCAATGCAGGCTGAACGTAAGTTTAGTACTGAACATATTTGATGATCGGCGACACATTGTCAGCTTTGGAAACGTTACTCACACAGCGGACTGTGGACAGACAGACAAATGCAAATGAGATTTGCCGAAACCTTGAATATATTGAATGAAACTGTGAATATATATATGAAACTCTGAATATGTTGAATGAAACTCTGAATATATTGAATGAAACTCTGAATATATATATGAAACTCTGAATATATTGAATGAAACTATGAATATATATATGAAACTATGAATATATATATGAAACTCTGAATATATATATGAAACTCTGAATATATTGAATGAAACTCTGAATATATATATGAAACTCTGAATATATTGAATGAAACTCTGAATATATTGAATGAAACTCTGAATATATATATGAAACTCTGAATATATTGAATGAAACTCTGAATATATTGAATGAAACTATGAATATATATATGAAACTCTGAATATATATATGAAACTCTGAATATATATATGAAAATCTGAATATATTGAATGAAACTCTGAATATATTGAATGAAACTCTGAATATATATATATTCAGAGTTTCATTCCATATATTCAAGGTTTCATTCAATATATTCAGAGTTTCACTCCATATATTCAGGATTCATTATATATATATATTCAAAGTTTCATTCCATATATTCAAAGTTTCATTCAATATATTCAGATTTTCATATATATATTCAGAGTTTATTTCAATATATTCAGAGTTTCGTATATATATTCAGAGTTTCATATATATATTCAGAGTTTCATATATATATATTCACAGTTTCATTCAATATATTCAGAGTTTCATATATATATTCAGAGTTTCATATATATATATATTTACAGTTTCATTCAATATATTCAGAGTTTCATATATATATTCAGAGTTTCATATATATATATATATATTCAGAATTTCATTCAATATATTCAGAGTTTCATTCAATATATTCAGAGGTTCACTCAATATATTCAAAGATTAATTTCCTGAATGGCATGCCATAATATATATATGTGTGTGTGTATATATATATATACATATATATATATATATATATATATATATATATACATATATATATATATATATATATATATATATATATATATATATATATATATATATATATATATATATGTATACACACGCATACATATATACACTGTATATACAGTATGTTAATAAATCCCATGAAGAGTTGACCGAAAGCAGCTTTCTTGGAGATTAGATGGGATCGGGAATATTGGAATTGTGTTGATACTGACATGATTCACAGATGGGATGCCAGAATGATGGCAGGTCCTGATTCCATACAACAAATAAACCACAAACGTGCCCTATTGAAACCTAGAACATCAATCCATACATAAAGTACAAACATATTTCTATGGAATACATCTCAATTGAAAACATTTTGTATATTTTTTTTCCTATTTTGAATAAGTGTTGTTTGGTTCGTTACAACGTCATGATGTAAGTGTTAAACATAACGCCAGCAACAACAATCATGACGATAGTATTCAGGAAAATCAGATCAGAATCAGTATCAGCAGATCAGGATCGGATCAGAACGATGAAAATGTGGATCAGTGCTGCTTTAAAATCCATCAAAATCTGATCTAAGAGGCCCAAGTGATTTCCAAAAACTACATATTTCAGTAAATATTACAATAATTGGAAATACTGTTTATCACTTCACCATGCACTGCTCTTTCCTGACTGTATATAAATGTCCGTTTGTAGATATGTTTACTTGAGCCATATCCTGTATTTCATTTTTATCTTTTTTACCAGATGAGTATTTCATCTTTACTTTATTCTTAAAATTCACATTTATCGAGTGTTTTACGTCATGTCAAAATTTCCCTCTGGGATCAACAAAGTTTGTTTAACGCTATTCTAAATCTACATTTCCCAGCAGTGTCCATTTTTTATTTGGGAATATTTAATAGTTTGAATCGTTTCCTGCCTGTAAGATCCCTTTATTGTGCATTTCGGTCTAGCTGCTGTTTTTCATAACCACCCTGAACCCACTCACGGTGCTGCTGCAGGGTCGACCAACCGTCTGAGCGGCGAGCCCCCCAGCAGCTCCACAGGGGATGAGAAGGGTTAAGGGCCTCACATCTCAGCAGTGGTAAGAGCAAGTGCTGCTTTCTGACAGTGAACCGGGAGCCAGACCGCCTTAACCGCCATGAGTGAGTCCTTAAAAACACAAGAGTGAACCCCATCGTTGCACTGGATGACGCTGGGCCCAGTTTAAGCCCGAGTTGTAACTTGTTTCTTCACTTTCTGTTCTCTTATTTTTGTCTTGTCTCTCTGAATGTAGGATTCTTTCATATTTTCACAAATTCCATGACATGACAGGATAAACAAAATAGTAGAAAATCCATGTCAAAATTGACCAGCATAACTTTAATCGAGATTTGTGACCTAAAAAGACATAGCTTGATAAAACGCAAACACAAATTCAAGTAAATGAGTATCAACCAAAAGAGATTATCGTCCGTCGACCCTTCTGACCTCCACGCTTACCAGACATGAATTCTATCTACCCTTGTGTTTAACATCACTACTGCATCACTGTCAGAGGTCCTAAGATCTGAAAAACCTTGTCTCGGTCGCTGAAGTCTTCTTCCTCTCCGACAACATTTAAATCTCCAGTGAAACAAAGCCTGGCCCTGTCCTGAGGCGACGTTCCCTGGAGGCAGAGTTCTAACTTTCCATATTATTCCCACTCATGTCTCAGTCAGTTTGTACCTTATCCACTTCTTTCCTGTATATTTTAATTATTTCTTCGCGGTGTTTATGCTCTGTATAAATTTGACAGCTCCCTTTGTTCTCTGTAAATTATTAACTTAATGATGGGAGAAGACTTCTTTATAAGGCCCCTGGGCCCCCGTCCTCTCCCAGCACTAGGCTCTCTGTCTATTGCTGCTGATAGTAATATTATTACTGTTTTATGAGACAAATAAATAAACTAAACAATCGCGGAGCACCATTCATCTCTGACTAAAAAAAAGAAATCATCACCAGCAGATCTGTGATCGATTAAAAGCGGATAACAGGTTTGGGATAAGAGTGAGCTTTTCTTTAAAAATTAAACGATGTGTTTGTGTGTTACGTTCATGCTCGGAGGGGCGTGAGGGACCACAGCGTCATACACGCCTGCAGGATTAGTTCATAATAGGAAACAATAAGCAAGCAATGGTCGTTAATCGCTAATCAATAATCATTGTAATCAATTGGAGCTGCTACGCTGACAGTGTTAGCGGTCCTGCTGGGGTTTATAATGACAGAAACTCAGTTTGTGCTGCAGGTAAAAGAAATACCAATAAAAAAAACAATTTAAAAAAAACCCACTGCCCCACTGATGTTACACATCACAGGCCTCAGTGTGTTTCAGCCGTTAGGCTTAAGAGAAACACACACGGAGTAAAATGCCAAATTGGATGAGCTCTGGCATCGTTTATTTGTCCCAGATATCACAGGAGCTGCTCTGCAATAGCCAGCCAAGATGTGTTAACTCTGTGTGTGTGTGTGTGTGCACGTGCACGTGCACGCGTACATGCCATCCTCCTTCCCTTTGAAACAAATCCACCAAATGTTAAAGCTGACATGGGGTGACAGTTGCACACTAGTGCTGAGAGGAGTAATTCAATAATGGATGTCGTCTCTAATGTAGGAGTCTGGATGGATGAAATATACATGGGAGAGCAGAGATGGCGACGGCGGGTGGGAGGAGGAGTGCTGGTAATATCACTGAGACACGGGGGGAGGTCACAGACAAGGATGGCTTGCATGATATCATATGTTGTGCGTTTAAGTCATTTTATTGGCTCGAGATTTCAGCATTTGTCAACCTGGATGACTTTCAGGTCACTTTGTGATCTTTCTGATATAAACGCTCAGTCATGACGCCCACAGTGCAAGACTGCAGCTCCACCCACAGGAGGACGGGTGTAGAACAATCTGACAGCAGCACACGGAGGCGGGGGAGAGAGGTGACCGCTTCATGTGACCTCTGCCACCCTACCACTGAGGTCAAAGGCCACGGAGGAAGCACGCCAATGACAGCAGCTACACAAGTGCACGCACACACTGTAAAGCACTAAATTATAATTACACACAGATGCAGGCACACACATGAAACCCCTCAGGAATGTATAAGTGAGCATCATCGGGCTATTGTTGCCAGACTCTACCCCGAAGGTGTACACAGAATACTAAGTGGACAACGCCACACGAATAAAGAAGGAAATTTAATGAGAGCTCTGCTCTAAATGAGAAATTTAACTCATGTGTCATATTTACAACATCCTGAATTGCCCCCCCCCCTCCGCGCAGCAATAACAGTTTACATGATAAACAGACACACAGACGAGTTAACTGAATCACATTCTGCCCCAGCAAAGTAGAAAGAGAAAACCTCTGAAGACGACTTGCAATTTCAGAGAATATTCAAGGATTTCTTTGCTGCAAATGATGATGGGATAGCGTAAGAAGCACTTTGTGGAAAATTGCAGCCCCCCCCCCCCCAAAGTGTACATTTGAGGACACGTTTTCCAAGTCTTTCCAATTTTTTTCAGGCGCATCAGAGTCTAAGAGGTACAACAATTCATAGAATGTACATTAGAAAAAAAAATCCACCGGCTATTTAAGTAAAAGCGACAAGAGCTGAGGATTAATTGAGGTTTAACAAAGAGCCAGAGACATGCGCTGAAAACTCACGTCACTTCACTGTTTGTTTTAAGCCTGTTTTTTGTCATGAGGGCCACAGTGGACTGAATAAATCATTCTGCATTTATAATTTAAGTTTTCTTAATGGACGCAATGCAAAGCAGAGCCGGTAAAGCAGTGAGGGAGTCAGAGTGGGAACCGGTAGAGTTTCAGCACCACGGACAGAGACTCCCTCGCTCTGGCCGTTCACAACAAAATCAATTCGTGTCCCACATTTTTATCCCCAACACTTGTCCATCCATCCATCAACCCATCCATCCATTTTCTATACTACTCATCCATTAAGGGTCGGGTGGGGGGGGCGGGAGCCTATCCCAGCTGACATTGGGCGAGAGGCGGGGTTCACCCAGGACGGGTCGCCAGTCCATCACAGGGCCATCAGGAGCAATTAGGGGTTCAGTATCTTGCTCAAGGGTACTTGGACATGGTCACCAGGGGGAAGTGAGGATCAAACCAGTGACCCCTCAGTTGCTAGACGGCCAGTCAACCTCTGAGCCACGCCGCCCCTCCTCCAACACTTGCTAAATAAGTAAATTTATATCGCATATTCCACAAGTGATGATATCTTAACAGTTCCGTCAAACCTCCCAGGAAAATTTAATCTTATTCAACTCTAAATTGCACAGAAAATGACTCAAGAGGCTTCTAATTCAGTCAGAAAATCTAATCCATCTCCGTGGAGAAGCCAGCTGTATCTCTCTCTGTTCCTGTTTGAAGCCAATCAGGATTCACAAAGCTGCCTCAGAGAGTTAATATCTGCCTTTAATTTTGACATTTTGAGGGAATTTCCTTTAATCCTTTCATTAAAAAGCCCCATGTGGGCCGGGATGAAGCATGAGAGAGTCTTTATTTTACTTTCTGCTTCACTAATTTCACTGTTTTCCTCCTAAAACCAGCCTCCTCCAACAGCTACTGATGATGATGATAAAGGAACAGGAAATAGTTCGCCAGCTATGTTGATCAACGATTATTCTCGTTTCGACTCATTCAAATAAAAAAAAAACTGACACGAATGCTGAAGAATGGCGACAAACATTTACTTTTTTTCTAGTTACGGAGTCTCCACCTTCATCGTCTCACATCTTTTTCTTTTTTGTTGCTTTAAAACTAAATTTTATATCTCGTTTTATCTTACTCATTACCTTCTGTTCACGACTGAACTTTCTTTGTATTCCGTCCATTTCATTCCTCCGCGGTAGCACCTTCTGCTTCAAACAACTAATCTGGCGAGTTTAATGGTAGAAAACACTCAGCCAAAACAAAGAGATTTCTGATGGCAAAAAGTAAAGGCTTGAAGATTATACAGGATTTTTGTGTGTGTGTGTGTGTGTGTGTTGATTTGGTGGATAATTTGTTTTTCTCTGTCCGCGGCAGTACAACGCTGAACATCCCAACACAATTGGCCCTGATTCACTGGACCTTAATCCGGATGTACTTTGCACGTGATTTGTTATTTTTGATTATTCCAGTTTCTTAAGTTGCTTCTTACGTCGAGTTTACAAGTCCATTTAATTATTATTTGCACAACTTCATTGATGTAATTTATACACTGTATAAGTTGCTCAGTAATGCACTTGTGATGATTAATGATTGATTTGACAGGGACAGAATGAGATGCAACACAAGGTGGGAGGTACAACGTTGTTAGGAAAAAATAAATGGAATTTGAGAAGTTATAGTATTATATATTATTATATTAGTACTGATTTTCAGTTTGTGATAACTGAGGCCTGACATTAACCCCCTAGCCCAGAGGAGACAAATGAAACAGCCGTACAGTATCATTAACAGTTGTTCAGTTGTTCTGTAATATTTCTTATTGGAGCGGCAGTAGCCCAGGAAGTACAGCAGTCCTTTCAATGGAAGTTCCCACCTGGAACATGGGCTTGTATATTTTACATTTACTCAAAAAATATGTTCAAGTTTGTGGTAGCAACTACCCTCAAGCTACCCGATAAACCAAAGCAAGACAGCTTGACAATCTGTAACACAAAGGATTAAAGCTGAAGTCTTCAATTCATCATAATCAAATAGATAATACTACATAAGGTATTTTTAGCCAAGTGAATGCTAGAATTGAGCAGTTTGATGGCTTCACATCACATCATGGGCTCCTCTGTTCTCTTTTTCTCAACCTCCTCACCCTCCCACCACCATGGAGGGCACAGCACGCCACTCCTGCTGCTGCTGAACCTTCATTGCACAGCTCACTGGTGCAACAGATTGAGCCGACAGAGAAGCTCTGAGAGTGAAAGAGCTCCCCAAAGGTTGAGACATACTGCACAAGACATGGCTTCCATTAAAAATAACACGTCTCCCCAGGACAGAGCTGGAACATTTCCAAGTCTTGAAAATAGTTTGTTTATCTTTCAACTCACAAAACGGTCTGGTTCTCCAAAAGCGGCCGAGTAAAGAGGAGAAACTGGAATCAGGCATATTTAACAATACCGAAATGTCCCGTCAGATATAAAGTAAATTCTCCAATTTTCTTAAAATATCCCAAGGAGTGGAAACTGTTAGATAGCACCCACGTTGACGTTTTTATTGTGAAGTTAATCTTGACTTATTTAGGGAATGTCTTTTTTTTTTCAAGCTGAACCTTCCAGACAGAGATGAGGACTTGACCCCGGGCCACATATGCATATGACCCATACACATCCGCGTGAGACTTAACTCGGACTTTAACTGCAGCAATAACATTAAGGGACAATGTGATGAGCTAAATGTCCTTCCTTCTTGTCATGTGTATCATTGCACGTTAGAGATACTGTACCAATGAAGCCACATGTGCCATTTGTTGTAAATTTTGTCAATAAAAACATCTCACTGTTCGTTCCTTCCACCCACATAAAAGATGCTGGGCTGAACACATCAGCAGCACTAAACATTTGCAGACGACTGAAATCACATCACTATAGTTGGCTTGTTAGCAAACATGTTTAACGTTAGCTTAGCATCTATACGTTAGCTTTCCACTATCTATGTCGGGCATTAACTTGATAAAATAGGTGTTTACTCAGTGTTATTAGACATTTTCAAGTGCTGGTTTTCCCGTGATGACAATTATTCACCCCTCTCTGCTGGCTAATGTCAAACCTAAAAAATTAGGGGAATTATTAACACTGCTACATATGAAGAAAGTGCAGAAAAATAACAGGAGACTTGATTTGGACTTGCAAGAAGTGTATCTTCTCTTCCAGCACTTTCGCACTAAACCGGTTAAAAATTCATGTAAGATCACACACAAACAAACAAACAAACACACACACACACACACACACACACACACACACACACACACACACATACTCACCTCTAATTATTTGGCACCTCAAATTATTTTGGGGAACGTCTCATGCAAATATGTTTTTATGTTAAAAGGTATATACGTTGTATATGCATCATATGGGTGATTACAGAGGAACAAACATTCATACGTGCACTTACCTGCTACTTTTTCGAGGCAGAGGCAGATCCTTCTGGGAAGGAAGGCAAAGTGAGAGAGAGAGGAACAGAAGCAATAAAAAGAAGATAATTAGATTTCAATTTGTTTTACACATTGTGCAGTCGCTTACTCTAGAACATTATGTTAACAGGCAAACAAGCATGATTTATACAGTGAATGTGCTAATAAATTATGAAACAGGCAGCATAACAATGTGTTGCGTTCATGCAGCTGCAGTTCCACTTTAAGAATGAAACATAACCACTGTTTCTTATATCTCATAATGAAGGACTTCCTCATTTTGATTTGCTTTCTCTTAAATGTGTTTCCCTATTTATTGTGTTTCTTTGTATTGATCGTGCACATATCTACTTAGCTGTAGAGTAATACTGGTTTTTATGTAACACAGTAAAGCAGTATGCGCATAGATCAAACTGATTCAAGATCAGTCTTTACAGAAGATAAATCTGAGTGTTAGCGGCAAAACTGAATGTTAATTTATCACAGAAGGAAAAATGATTGAAGAAGTATTACATTACAGTATATTTGGGATGAAGCCCAGAGTGCAACACACTACAGCTGGTTGAGCGGCCATAAGAGCAGACAATGTCATAAAGTGCTTAAAAACAAAATACAAGGTAGAAAATGCAGTTCGGCTTCCTCAGAGCTGCAGACGTGGTAGAGCCAGATGGATATTGAACTGCCAGATCCCTGCACATGGCAGTTACTGACATGTGATACAGAACCAGACCACCTGGCCATCAGGACACTACGCTACTACAACATGTTTTGTTTACTATTGTGTTTACTAGTGTGTTGTCTCTCAGAGACATGAGATGCATCCAATAAAGAGCTCTCGATGAACCCAAATGACCGGCACACAAACAACTGGAAATGCACAATATTGTCTCCATTGCCATCCTTCCATCCATTTTCTTACGCTTATCTTGTTAAGCGTCGTGCGGGGGCTGGAGCCTATCCCAGCAGCTTTTGAGCAAAAGGTGGGGTTCACCCTGGACGGGTCACCAGTCCATCGCAGGGCCAACACATAGAGACAGACAACCATTCACACTCACAGTCACACAGTCAATTTAGAGTATCAATCAGCCTCGTCCCCTCTTGATGTCTTTGGACTGTGGGAGGAAGCTGGAGTACCAGAGAGAACCCACACAGGAACAGGGAGAACACGCAGACTCCACACAGAAAGATCCCTCGCCCGTGTTAACAGTTTGTTGCAAAATGTTAACGCAATGAAAATTTGGGCAAAAAAATCCAAACTATTTGGAAAGGCGCATAAACCACAAGTATAACTCATTGTTTCATTATCATGCAACATTTATAATCACTGCATGATGAGTAAAGAAGAAGACACTTGCTGTGTTTTGATCACCGGGAAGATATTTACAGTATACAGTATATAAAAAAGACCAATCCCTGTCTGTACTGATGATGTGCCAATATCGCCAAGTTATCAACATTTTAAAAAAGCACAACAGACAAATATTAAACAAAACTTGTTAAAATGAGAAGAAGTTTCCACAACCAAAACAGAGATTTGAACTCATGACCGCCAGCATTCTAAAGGCTAATTTGCAGTTGTGCAGTGACTGAACTTGGACCTTACATGTAGGCGATGAAAGTGCCCTGTGGTGTTTCGAACGTTTAGTCTTGCACATTGGTTTGGCCGTGTCAGGCTGCAAGACCACAAGGCTTCGATGCTACTGTGCTGAGTAACAACTGTAGCTTGAGTTGGGAATACTCCTGTGGAGTTATATTTACAGGTATGTCATCTGAAATGGATATGATGCTGAGCTAGGGCCCGACCGATATTTTGCAGGCTCATATATCAGCTGTTATCAGCCTATCATGGGCGTAGCATCGATATATCGAATCAGCGAATGTGTTTTCTGATGCGAGATTGATAATGAAAATCTTTTCCGAGGGCGAAAAAAGTAAAGACATGGATGCCTGTGTTGATTTAAATATGATGTAACTCACTGTTTGCAGCAGAGAGTGCTCTGCCTGATTTATTTTACCTTTTTTGGGGGGGGGGGGTCCTTTCATTCAAATGGTCATATATGATAATGTTAAACACCTTTTAATACAGTTTTTTTTTTCTTAAAGAAATTGAGTACCTTTGCATAATAATTTCTGTACAAATCCGGTCCACACTGAACATAGACAGGGTACATTTTCAGTCCAGCAAAAAAATAATAAAATCACTGTATGGTTGCACAAATCAGTAATCGGGGATTTTCTTTCTGCTATAACATTGGTATAAACCCAACCAACCTGGAGTTCCTACCCTTTAAAATGTTGGGTGCCAGCATGTTATTATTTAATTTAAAAAGACCCAACAGGTCTAGACCTGTTCTTCAGTATCAAGAGAATACTTTGTTGTGATTCAATGATATTGAATATATGATATTGTGTGTATATATATATATATATATATATATATATATACATATATATATATATATATATATATATATATATATATATATATATATATATATATATACAGTATATATATACATACACAATACCTCAGTTTAACTTCCAACCTTAATCCACACGCCATAATTGGTCGGCTCTTCAAATGGATTCTGGCCAACCAATTACACTTCTCCAATGTCTAATTTTCATGTTCACTGCATCTGCAGATGTTTTAATATTTGTAAAAGTTGCTTCCAAAGTGAAACAGACAAAAGTCTTCTGTCCCTTGCTCACACAGCGAGGTGCAGACCAAGCATGAGCTTCTGGCTCCCACCTATTGGCTCCTCTGTTAACCCTCTGAGATTAAAGCTCTTTAAATCGCGACCTCTCCAGCAATCCCGTGAACACTGGGTTTAGGAAATACAATGCCACATTTCAAAATGTTGTAGTCAGAAAGTCTCCAGTAGCAGCTTTGGATGAAATGCAGCTGAGGCCACGTCTGTGATTTCACTGCCGATTCATTCAGCGGGAAGTCGCGTGAAAACTGATCCGTGGTGTAAGTGCTCCGAGGCCTCAGAGATTCAAGACCCAGCTGGTTGAGTGAAGCAAACATCCATTTTAAAATGGCTGCTGTTATAATTATGTCACTGGGACACAGCAGCAAGGACTCTGATGTGATTAAGATCTACCGGGATGGATCTTCATGGTGCTTGTTGCCCGTCCGTACCTGATTAACTCAAGGTTTAGGTAGGATCGGGTATCATCCAGTTCTCTTGTCCTGAACCAGCGCCGGTTTATGAAAGAAAAAGAATCCCAGCTCCTAGCTATAGCAGGGTCACGAGTTGAAAACAAACTTTAAAAAATAAGCCACTATAAATAGTTTTCCTTTTACATGTTCCTACTGATAGATGTGGACTGCCCTCTCTCTCTCTCTCTCTCTTTCCCTCTATCCATCTCTTTGTCTTTGTATAAGACAACAAGCATTACACAACCCAAACAAAGCTGAGCTGATGAAACATGACTTGACAGCTAGAGCTCTCCTCTCCAAACTGTCTCACAATAAGCTTGCTAACCAGACGCACCCCATTTATTTCCAGGACTGCAAGATATTAACACTTAATATAAGATTATGGGGAGCCGTAAAGCTGCAAAGACTCCAAAGTAAGACTTTGATAACCTTAACTTTCCCAAAGGCATGCTGAAGAAATATGTTTACCTCTCTTAGGGGTTGAACTAAAGTGCAGTAGTGGTGCAGTACTGTAATAAACAGGGTTCATACACTCATGAAACTGTGTTTGTTTGTGTTTTCATGTACTCTGCAATTTCATATTTGTTTTTATTTATCGCTGAGCGTTTTCATCGCCGTTTTATTTGTTAGGTGTGCAGAGACCGTTGGGGTGGTTTTCATTTTAAATTAATTGAAGGTTAAAAAGCCTAGAAAAGTCAGTAAACTTAACAATTTCTAGGCCTGGAAAATAAAAATAAAGATGGAAAATTTTGTACTTTGCTCCTGTAGTCCCTGCATATTAAAGTTCAAGTGATAGATCACCCAGAAAGTGAATGTTTCCTTTGCGCTTCCAAAGACCCTTTTTGAAACTGTGTATCAAGTGTACGAGACTACATAATGCAGAAAGAGCCAGACACACATATTCAGCTTGAGGCTCGAGTACTTCAAAGGCAAAAATCACTTAAAGGGTGAGGTATTTTTTTAAGATCAAGTGCAGAAATACCTCTTTTGATTAATGTTGATTTATTTCAATACGTATTGAACTGTGGTTTCTATCATTTCCATGCGCAAACTGATTTTTCTTTTAATGCATGTTAATTAAAACGTTCCTCAAAGGCGTCAAAAAGGGGAATCCTGCAGGAGCAGTTTGACTTTTTGGGGGGAAAATATTCTTTATGTTCTTGTCGAGAATTACTTGAGAAACTTTACTCTGGTGTCTGTGAAAAATGGTGCTTGAGCCAGGAGGCGATTAGCTTAGCTTAGCAAAAAGACTTAGTCCTCGCATTTCAGCGGTGGATCTGGGAGAAACCAGCAGGATTCCCACTATCATGTGAGAGGATGATGGTTAATGACATTTGTGGTTTCAAATATGTTATTTTGGGAAGCTTTGGTGCCTTTTTTTTTTGCCTTTGTTTGTTTTCTCTTGGTGTATGTCTGTGCTGATATGAGGTTGTTCGTCAGGAGCCAATTTGTGCTGATCTGAATTTGCCCGTTACCGTCTGGACTCAGGCACTGACACAGCAGGGTGCCCGTGCCACATTTCCTATTTCACTAAGCCACAGTAGACAGCTACAGATTCAGTGGCTGCTAACGTCTGTAGTTCTCTTGGGGATGGTCTTCCATTTCTCAATGCCAATAACAGCATTGACAAAACTATGAATAAGGCCCCCCTCCCCACCATCTCTTTCTGTGCAGACGTGGAAGTGGTATCAGATTTCACATCCAAGTCAAAGAGGTTGTTGGGGGTATTTTTTCAATGAGGGTGACATCACCCATCATGGTGAGCTCTTTCTGGGATGGCTAATGAGTTACATCATTAAAAGGAAGTGAACTCGGCCAGTGTGACTCAGAGAGCGCCCGACAGGAGTCTTCTGTGCATGTGTGTGTGTGTGTGTGTGTGTGTGTGTGTGTGTGTGTGTGTGTGTGTGTGTGTGTGTGTGTGTGTGCGTGCGTAAGAGGTGAAAGGGGTGGCTAATGGATAAAAACCTAACACCTGCTCCCTGCTCATGTATTTCCAGCAGCTAGGCAGCTACTGTACATGTGGTTGCTTTGTTACATGTCCTGGATTGAAAGGACAGTGACAACCTGTGAAAGTTCTCAGTGATTTCCACTTCCCTTACACATGAAACTCCAGGTATAAGAGAAAAAAATATAGCCAGAACTAATTTAAGGTGTATTTGCACAGACAAGGATATTCACAACTGTTTGAGTCAATAAATTACAAAACATGAATTTGCCATATACATACATCAGGAAGAGCGGCACGGTGGTGCAGCGGTCAGAACCGTCACCCCACAGCAAGAAGGTTCCGGGTTCGAGCCCCGGCTCCAGCACAGGATCTTTCTGTGTGGAGTCTGCATGTTCTCCCTGTTCCTGTGTGGGTTCTCTCTGGTACTCCAGCTTCCTCCCACAGTCCAAAGACATGCAATTGAAACCTGATAATACCTGAACTTGCACAAAGGAACAGACCACCGAGTGCACTGTAGTGCAAGTTTCCCCTCCTGCATCCACAAGGTCACACAAGAGAACCCACAACTATGTTGCTGTACACGAAGTGAAGACAATGTGGTGTCATATTGGTGTTAACTGAATTACTTTTACATCAGCCGTATAACCACTTGGCATATACACACAAAATATATTATATTTCAACAGAAGAGATCAAAAGTATCGTGTCCTAATATAATACTGCCTGCCCACAGAAATATTTGGCAACTCAAACAGGCATTAATAAAGTGGTTTTGCAGACGTACTGTAAACAGACTCACAGATGTCTGCACATGCAAACAAACACAACCTCGGGACATTAATGCATTATGTAAAACCTCCATGCAGCAACAACAAATTATTCAAATACTCCTCGGCCACTGTGTTGTGCTGAGACGGGACCAACCGAAACACATTCAAATAACAGCTAAGTTTCGCCGCTTGACAGGTGAGGAAAGGCTGCCACATGTTTATTCTAGGTTTTCTTTTTTCAGTTTATATTAACCCAAGGAAGAGGTAAAGGCCAACTGGAAACAAAAGAAAGAAAAAATGTTACTACGCTGCTGCTCTGGGCTGACTCACAGACTTCTGCTGTGTTTCTGCTGCCAAAACTGACAGCAGATTGCAAGGCAAATATCACACAGCGTACTCCTCAGATGAATTGTCCAGGAGCCTTCGATATTTACTCAAATTATTTCAATTGGAGGTCAATACAGAGGACTAACTCAATAGGTCTCAATGAAATTGATATTTCATAACCTCTCTTTGGTTTATTAACTCCAATTTTACATCAGTTTTTTTTCCCATTTTATAAGTTTTGGGGAATTTTGCGTAAGTAGGCCACAAGCTTTATAGGTGTCTGGCATGATAATTCAAGCTCAGCTAAAGCAGTTCAAATATTTTAAGTTATTCCCAAATATATTCTTGGCCAAGCTCTGCTTCTTTCATGAGCACTTTGCTCACTTCCCTCTCTGCATAACAGATGAGCTTAGATTTTATAAAAGACGAGGAAGAAACCTGCATTCTCTCTAATGGCTAGAAAAGGGGGGGGGGGGGGGGGCGCAAGTGGGGAAATGTATCAACCCAGAGATGATAAGATTCCTAATTGATTGTCATGCTTAATGCCTCAATTATATATACTGTACATTAAAGTACACTTTAAATATGAATATATTCCTTTAAGACAAGAGTATCTTAAAATGTTATGTTGTGTGGATCTGTGACGGACTTGAGTGGCCTCCCCAAGTCTAGGGGATCAGGGCAAGACAGATTCAGGCAATGAGGTCGGAACACAAGAGCCAGCATAGCTTCAGGTGCCAGAAAAAGGCTTTTTATTTTCCACAAAAAAAAGAAAACCGCAAATACCTGCAGACAAACATGGCAGAATCACAGCCTCACACCAGGCTAGTGGTTCCCGTCTTAGGCCATCCATCCATCCATCCATCCATCCATCCATCCATCCATTTTCTTCCGCTAATCCTGTTAAGGGTCGCGGGGGCGGGGGGGGGGGGGGGGCTGGAGCCTCCCTCTTAGGCCTCTTGAAGCTCACTTAAATACAACTTTGAGACATGCCTAATTGGAGCAAACCACTACTGAGGGGAACCTCCAAAACCAGAATGGTTTACTCCTTGCCCTTAATACAACAAACTACATCACAGTCAACCGTACACAATCCCCCTATAGACCCAGCAAATATTTCTCATATCTACACCACATCTTTGCACAGTAGGTACATAAACCACACAAGGTGCAAAAACCAACACCCCCAAGCACAATGGAGCACACCCCCCTTGCCCCGCACTCAATAAAGACCGCCCCTGCAACAGCGTGCGCCTCTGCTGAGGAGCACTGGAGCCGAACTGGGCCTGTAGGTCGATACCGGTGAGTACGGGGGAAATTATGAGAGTGTATGTAGGACCAGAGTCTTTACCAGTGAGCAGATGAAGAGTGGGATGAGTGATGGGTACCTCACTACATGCTGGGATGATGGGCAGGAGTGCAAACTGTCACAGGTGAGCTGTGAGTGTGGTGAGAGCTGTGGCGTACTGCGTTCTCGACGCCAGGGCACGGCTCACGTCACCTGTGTCACCAAGCATGGCAGCAACAAAGACATCAAAACCATACACATGATCATCGAGTCTCTTAAATGACCATGTGTGTGTGTGTGTGTGTGTGTGTGTGTGTGTGTGTGTGTCCAGGCACCATCCCTGTTCTTTGTGGGCCAAGTCCCATAAAGGCATCCAGACAGGGAGGCTGTGAGAAGGGGGGGTGCTCACCTTCTCACAGGATCACATTGTGTTGATATTTGAGATTCAAGACAGTAAAAGTGCTCAGCAAATGAGGAGTGAGAAAACAAAGTGAATTCATCTGATTTCACCATTTTTTTCAGATTTAGACTAGCATCAAATAACTGGATGTAGCAAAGGTGTGAGAAAATAAATGAGCTCTACCCTCTTGTTGAAATATTCTTATTTCAGGCCCTTAGAAACAAGATGGTGATGGCCAAAATGCCAAACCCAAGGCTTCAAACAGGAGTCTGCAAATGGATGATGTCATGCTGGCTGTGTCCGCTTCTTTTATCCAGTCTATGGTGATGAGGCAGAACAAAGCAGCGGAGATGGCAGTGAGTGACAGGACTTGGCAAAGTGAGCTGGTTCTTCTGCAGTGATCACACTCTTATCCCCTGTGCTTAGCATATTGGAAGTGGGCACACTGCCCAGAACAAAATATTGGACAAATTGTGCTGTGTGTGCGTGCGTGCGTATGTGTGTGTGTGTGTGTTAGCGAGAGCGAGAGCGAGTGAGAGATTGGGGCAACTAGTGTAAGTTAAAATATGCTCTGTTCGCCTCAAATTGCTAATGAAGGCACAATAACCTTCATATATTTGAAATGAAAAGGACTCAGTTACAGCACAGGAAATTAAAACCGGCTGGATGTTGATCACCGTGGACAATCGGGTTTCTTAATTCAGCAAAATCTAATGTGATAATTACATATGGTTTTGATTTGTTGCAATTGACCGTATTCACACGTTGACCACATTCCATTTTTTTTTTTAATTGCTTCCTAGTTGACCATGAACTGAAAAAAACAATTCAATCCAAATGAATACTGGGACATGTATGAATATCCATCGTCATCTTCCGCTTGTTCCTTACTAGTAAGGGTTGCGGGGGGGGCTGGAGTCTATCAGGCGAGAGGCGGGGTTCACCCTGGACAGGTCGCCAGTCCATCGCAGGGCCAACATACAGAGATGAACAACCATTCACACTCACATTCATACCTACGGTCAATTTAGAGTATCAATCAGCCTCGTCCCCAATTGCATGTCTTTGGATGGTGGGAGGAAGCCAGAGTACCAGAGAGAACCCACGTAGGCACGGGGAGAACATGCAAACTCCACAAAGAAAGATCCCGTGCCCGAGCCGGGACTTGAACCCGGAACCTTCTTGCTGTGAGGCCACAGTGCTGACCACTGCACCACCGTGCAGCCCATGTATGAATATAAGTCTGCATATTAGATAGTTAGCTGCCTTCAGCTAACAGTTAAGGTTAGCATCCAACTAGCAAACATTGCTATTTGTATTGTGACATGCTAAATAAGAAAGGAGTAGGTTAACATTATGTCACATCATATACACTGAAACATATTTCTGTGTAATGTTCAGACAGATTAAATCTAGCACAACAGTGTGTTCCATGCTAGGCTAGCTAGTCATATCTGCTTCCGTTGGACCAAACACACTTGTGTGGCATCTATAATAATACAGATTGAGTAAACATTACGTAGAATTTGGTGTTCCAAAAGTACAATTTCTCATAATGATAACTTACTTTTGCTCAGCATAACAAAACAACAGGCAATGAGACCTAGGATTTGGATTAATGCTACATTTAGCTAATGGCTAAAGGTAGTTTATGGATTATCCAATTTGATGTCTTATTCTAAAATGTGGCCCAATGAACAACCAGATTTTTACCATACTTTGCCTTTTCATTTGCTGGTGAAGCAATTAAATTATAATAATTTGTGTCCGTGGTGTAGTTTGTTCATAGCGCACTTTTTACTTCTAGCGACTGCATTTATGTTTCTAAAACCACAAATGTTATGTTCATCGGTGGAGATGATCCTGGCTAATAAGTCTCATTAACTTTTATTTCCCACGGAACACATTTTCTGCAATAATCCAAAATAAAAATATAATCCAATGTAAAAATCCCACAGACTTTTGTTCGAGGGAACCCATGGTGACGTTAACTTCCAGGTTGACCAACAAAAGCCTGTCATTCCCGCAGCGCTCCGTTGTCTGATCACTTATGCGAAGTACGTAATCCTTCCTCCTTCTGAGTGTCTCTGGTGTACATGCAGTTCCACACAGTAACGGGATCCAGACACTGTAATAGCGTCTTAAAAGGGGTGCACAGCTGCTGTCTTCCTCTACTCTTTGTTGCCCCCCCCCCCCATGTCCTCCCTGGCCTCCAGCCTTTTCAGCCCGTCGTTCTGCTGGTGGTTGGTATTCCTCCCTGAGGGTACACAGGGGCTGTTAGGCCACCATTAGTTCTGCTAATGGGCCTGACAACTGCACCGCATCCTCAACATTTAGACCTCGTCTGTCTGAGATATGGATATCGACCACTGCAAGGGAAATGGAGAGTCGGGGCAGGGGGTGGGAGTCGGTTTGATGATGTACATAGGCATGAATGGGCTGCACATACACACAGCAAGACGGACACACACACACACACACACACACACACACACTTTCATAGTGTCCAAAGACATAGTAAAGTGAATGAATGGACATGCAAACATTATGCTCAGCATTAGACAAAGTAAAAAGTATAGCTTGACTGGCTAATGATCTTCTAAGTGCATGTGTTCATATATCTGGGACTTAAAGGCTTTAAATTAGTTTAATTGTGTGTGTGTGTACGTGTATGAGAAAGACATACTGAGTACTTCCACTCATGGGCAGGCATGTCTGCCTTGCAGTGTCTTTCTGTGTAAAACATTCAAAACTTTATTTTCCCTTTTGAGGTTGATATCCTTCCCATAATTCCGACAAGTTCCTCCAGAGCAGATCTTCCCGTCATGAGGACGGCTCAATGGTGCTACTGGGTGTCTCCTAACTGAAATGGAACCTTGCCAGACCTACATCCACGCATTAAACTATCCCTGAATAATGTATATTTTTACCTCCACCGAGGAGATAATGTGCCTGTGAGCAGAATAATTCAAAAGTGTGTAGTGGTAGTAGTAGTAGTAGTAGTAGTAGTAGTAGTGTGTAGATTTGGTAGGATGGTAGAAATGAGGTTGAGGATCATTTGATTCTATTATGAACTGATCCAAAACCTGACTTGGTGCAAGTATACGGTCTTCTAAACCCTTTGGGGAAAAAAAAAAAAAAAAAGAGAGAGAGAGTCCACATTGTCTGAAATCAAGCGACATCATATTATTTTTGAGTGAGCAAATGTTACACTTCTCAAAAAGTAGCAATCAAGGTGTATACAGTGCCAAATGAACAGAGTAAATACAGCACTTGTGTTTGTAAGAATGACACAAAAACTCAAGCCTCTAATCATGTTCCTGTCTGGGTAAATGGCTGTATTTCTGCTTGCCCTATAGCCTGTGAGCGAGGCGGCAATTATTAAAAGCCTCAGTCTAAATGCCACTGAGATACCAATTAGGGAAAATCGTCAACATACAGTTCAATAAAAACAGCAGAAATAGAAGCGGCGGTAATTGTCGTACCCAGATGTGTCTTGACTGACTCAAAATAAAATGGCACCCAGACCAACTCCACATTTACCATGATGTTTTTAATTAATCGACAAGGCTTAGCGCTGTGAGTGAGGCACTTATAGGAATGGAGGCTACGTTCTACGGACGGAGCCACATTTATACCCAAAATCTTCCAATGTATTTTATAAATGCTGAGCACTCATCTGCAGCGAGGCACTTATTGTAAATGAAGACGAAAATGGCTCTGCGTGGTGAGCTTCTCTTGCTGTGCTTGATTAATTTCTCGCTCACACACGCGGCAGAAGATTGCCTCCAAGTCCTCGGTGTGTAAGTGACGAACCTACTTCATTCGCACGTAATGGAATTACCTACTCCACTTGCTTTCAGCGCTCCGAGTTCAACATGTAATAGAAACGTTATTACAAACACACAATTTGCTAAAAAAAAAAGAAGAAAAAAAAAAGGTTTTGAACTATGAACAATGTAAAATTCCCTCCAAAACTTTCGGATGACATCATGTTTTGTTGAGGTGAACAAGGACGAACGTAGGTTGGTCATTTCCATGTTCTTCACTTCTCAGCTGAAAAGGTTTCGTCTCTTATTCAGGCATTGAAGAGCCGTCCTGTTTATACTGTGACTTTTTATCCTACTTGTACAAACTCAAGCGGCAGCTCCGATATCCATGGGGCTGTCGTACGGAAGTTGTGAAAAGCCTTGCTGTTAATTATCTTTTTAAGTTCTCTTATCTGGAGAGGATTTGTTTTTATTGTGTTCACTCAAAATAACAACGCGTGTCATCACAGGTTGATTCTTGTGATGGTGAGTTATTTTATCTCATTTAAAGTCGATTCGTTGACTTCAGTTCTCTTGGCAAAATGTATTTGGGTTTTTTGGGGTTGTTTGGGGTTTTTTTCTAAATCAACCCCTCAAACTCAGTGTCCGCTGGTTCACCACAAGCTGAACCCTAACTGTCCTTAAACAGTCTGATGAAGTGACCAATCATGGATTTCTGACATCTGTGTCTTACATGAGTTACTTCAGTCCTCAACCTCCCATCTACATGACACCCCCCCCCCCCCCCCCAATCTCTGGTAAATACTACTGTAAGTAGCACCATCCATGGTTTCTCCCGATAACGGCTTTATTTTGAGAAATCTGCCTTTTGTTTTCTCAAAATAACACGATAAATGGACTCATTATTAACAAGCTTTTACATCTCGAGGTCAAACACGAATCAGCTGGTAACTGCGGAAACACACAGGGAATTACAAAGCATTTTAAATGTTTTCATATTTGTTCCGGCGAGACGAGGACACACGGACTAACATTTCAGCCTCCGTGAGGCTGTCCGCGGTAGGTGGGTGTTCTCACCTGCAGCCTCCGTCTTCGGATGATCCCGGAATCATCCATGGCGCGTGTCCCGGATCACACCTGTCAGAGGGTCTCGTGGCTCCGGTAGTTTTACAGGTGACGAGAAGATAAGAAGCCGCACTCTCGCGTGGCTTCGAGCGAGTTAATTTACCGCTAAATGACAGCGTCCGTTGGGGTATTTTAACATCATTTGCAAATGAAAGAAAGCAGGGTCACTTCTACGGAGAGGAGGCTGGAGCTTCTGATGTGTCTCAACCGAGAAAAAAAAAACAACTCATGTCTTCAGTAAGCGGAGTGTTAGAGGAGCCGCCGCGGTGGCGGAGCCCATGCTGGCCGTCTGACAGCGATCACAGGCGGCTGCTGTGGTGGAAGTGCTGAACAAGCGGCAGGCTGCACGGCGGGACCAGCGGGAACTGACGTCCAACTGAGAAGCGCAGTTTGAATCCCAGTTCAGAAGATTTAAAAACACATCTCAAACTACAGGGAAGTCTGGCGCGTCGCACGAGCACCAGAGAGCGATCTTATCCGCTGTCAACCGTTCAACAACGTCTCTATCGCGGGGATCCTCTGCGGGTCAACACACGGCAGCTGAAATCCGCTTCATGTCATAGTCCACACGCGGTTAATGCGAATGCAACACAGTCTGAGCGCTGGCAGAGCACCGGTGCGTGTGTGTACACACAGTTCCCAGCATGCATGCTGCACATCGAACCACGCATCCCGACACATCCACACTGTCAGAGGATCGGCGTGAAAAAAAACAGGCGAGATCGGTGAAGATCTGTAGGCTGCGATGAAGCGACTCCCCCTGCTGAAAGACGCGCAAACACATCGGTTCCGAAGCAATCGCTTTCCTGTTCCGTCTCCTGGAGGACGGATCGGACCGATGTCCTCTCTGTCCCAGCTACGATCCCGTCTGCTGAAACATGGCTTTTCACTAAAATGATCCGCGGATACAACACGGGCTTCGCTCCATCCTCTGCTCCCACCACCCACTTCCTACTACCGAATGACGTTTAACCCCTCCGTGACCAGACGCTTCGCGACCAAATAACAATCCTGGTTCCAACTGCGGTTGTTTTTTTATTTTGTGGAGAAAAGAAAGAAAAGGTTAAACCTTTATATATGACACGCTCATGGCTGCAAACATCACTAGTCTTTCACCACGTCAGCTTTAACGCGTATTAAAAAAAAAAAAACTATTTATGTTCCTGCCAGGACCGTTTGAACCCCCCCCCCCACCACCACCACCACCACCCCCCATCCTTGCAGCTTATTGTGAGAGCACAACACAATGGCATCCAGGAGGTAAACGAAGTAATCCAAGTACTTGATATGACAGTACTTATACCCGGAGCAGTAATAGAGCAGTAGAGAAATGAGCCCTACACACAGAAATTAGTTCATTAATCAAGTTTCCTTCGATGGGATTGGTGACTGGAGTTTTTGATTAAATGTCTGAGTGAAGCACAAGCTTGAGATACTTTAAAGTGTTGTTCTGCAAAATGTGATATATGGGGAAATACAACACTTCATCACGGTGAAAACCTTCCTGTCTCCTTTCCCGAGCTGCACTGGTTTGTTGGCATGGAGGCGGTTAGGGGTTTACGAAAAGATGCTTCAAAGGATCAAACCAGCAACCCCTTCGGTTTTCTTGGTGGCCGTTCCACCTCCAAACCATGCCAAACCCGAACACGCACAAACCATAAAAGTTGTGATCACTTATGAGGATAAAGTGCCATGCAGAGGAAGCAGGAAGAAGGAATATGGCGCCTGGAAGGAGATCTGTGCAACCGGCCTGATGGTCTGCCTGTACAGCAAGGATAGAGGATGGAGCCAAGCCTTGCTGAACTCAAACTAGAATGCTTTTTTTTTCGTTACTCAAGAATTTATCAGTGACTCATCAGATTTATATTTGGGCCAATAAGCATAAAGCACCGTTTCTCACTTCAAAGTCTTAGTAGGGAAGTGTTCTGTCCAGAATCCTCTGACGGGATTATCAGTCAACACAGCCTGCTGTCATGCCTTCATTACTATTCCAGAGAAAAATGGCATCAGCCATGATACATTATTCAACATTCCCACCTGTTACACATGGGATTCACCGCCACATAACATTTCACAGTTCTGCAGTCTTTAGTTACATGCTTCCCTGAACCAAATGTTAATGAATGAACGTTGGCACGGAAACAAATTCCCACCATGGTGAGGTTAAAGAGAGAGATCATGGTGCAAAAACTGATTGTGTTTCTTCTGGGGTCTTATATGTCAGCAGAGGCTTCCTGTTCCCTCCGTCTGCCATCACGTGGGGTTGTATTGACAATAAAGGGAATGGAGACCCTGATCAATAGTGATGGAAAAACACGCGGTGCATTTCTAATCACTTACTAAACCGAGACAAGGTTTCAGAGCAAAGTGCATGTCTGAACACGGCGAAAGGAACTCATGTTTATGTAGATATGTCACTCATTCTTGACGATATCAACACAATCCCACTGATAGTCAGAGTAGGTTCTCCACTTTAATACGACATATGACTACAAAAGAGAAACCTCGACCTGACAATCTAACATACGAGATCAGACCATGATCTCAGCAATAACCAGGTGTAAGCAGATATCCACCACCGCAAAATACACAACACACACACGACCTAACAATATTTTAAACAGATGTACTACATGGATAGAACTCTATTCTGCAGTATATGAAATGCACAATTTGGGTTGAAGCTAAACAAAACAAAACAAAATAAAATATCACTTCAAATTTCATTCTAAAAGTCGTTCACAACATAGTGCTGAATGTGTGTACTTGTTTACTCCGCAACATTAACTTGACAATATTCCCAACAATTAAGAGAATATTCAAGAAAAGAAAGCTTCATAGAGTAACATCAGCTCGCTGCACTGGTTTTTTTCTCAGTAAAGTATTTTGTTTTCTGGACCAGCTTCATTATTATGATTATTTTAGTCTTTTTTTTTTTAACACGTTTTCCCTGTTTTTGCTCGGAGAGGAGCTGACAACAAATGTACGGCGTTGCTCTCTACAAACCATCACCCCGCGGTGGAACTGCCAGAAGGAACATTTCTGTCTATTAATCGTGACTTCATGTTTAAAATATGTGTTCACATTTGCATTCAAAGGTACATTCTGATCCTAAGAGAACATGACGTTAACTAAATCTACCAAAAAAAAAAAAAAAGAAGATAATCATGATCAGAGTGTTATGAGTTCAAATGTGGGAGCAGGTATAAAATTATGTAGCAGGGAGTGACCCAGTTAGCAGCTCGTCTGACTTCTTCCACTCATAGCTTTTTTGTTATTAGTACTAAATAATGAATGAAGGCGCATTAATTTTACATCTTTTTTGTTCATTAGGTGCTGTGAGGTTGGAGTAGGGGAGGAGGAGGAGGAGGAGGAGGAGGGGGGGGAGCTCATATGTGGAACTGTTGGCAAAAGCAACTTTCCTATCGCTGCGTGTAAAAGCTCTCTAAAATGATGTCACCCTTTTTCAAAGGATCCCTCGAGGGAGGTCACATGAGGTCAGCTCTCTGCAGCCAAAAGCTTGGCAGGACTGGGATTTGGAATATGTCTGCCGCTTCCGCGATCCCATTTCCCGTCCTGTAAGCCTGTCTCACAAGCGCCACGTCAGCTCACATCTCTTCATGGACTGTAAGTGTCTCCCCCTGCATCTAAATCTGTTCTGACTGTGTGTGTCCGGGGTGTGTTCATAAAAAGAGTCAGCATTCCTTCCACAGACTAAACACTGAATCAAATTGGTGACTGAATATACAGATGCAGGAGCAGGTCTGGAATCAGCTCACGATTAAATTTTTCAAGCTCTTCTATTTTGTTTTGTTTTTTTAAGCAGGTTTTGTGATATCACAATATATACATATTTATATATACATGCTGTTCCCAGATTAATGGAAACTTTAGAATATTATTCCCTCAAAGCACCCTTGAGGCTGCATCCTTAGTCTGCTAATCCAACGGGACTGTGCATTTGAAAATCGTCCACATAAAACTTCTGGATATTTGTCCTAACACAACACCACAGAGAAGAAATCTTCTCAAAATGATTTTGTGAAGTTATTTAGTGCGTAGTCCAATAAAAAAAAAGTGCATTGTTAATCTGATGCATTTATTAAGATGAAATTCAAGAAACGTCTCGACTTCTGCCTTCATCAGGAGCCAAACAGACACACTGCTTGGAAAAAATCTTCTTTTTTTATACAGTTCCAACCATCAGGCTTCGTGCTGTAGGGTGACACGGTTCACTCATCAGCTCATCACCCGTGTCACCCGTTGGCTTTATTCATTGAGACGCCACCTAGTGGTCAAATAAAAACATCACCCATCGAAACAAAACAAGAAAAACAAAAAATATTTTCCGGAAGTTTATCTCTAAGGAAAAGAGAAATTATTTGAGAACATGGATGAATAAGATAATGATTTTTTTTATTATTCTGCTCAATCTGTTAAATAAATTCATTACTTCATTACATCACATTGATTAAAACCCGAACATGCTCATTGATACGCATCATTGCCCACATGAATAAAGATGCATGATAGCATCTTTATTCATGTGATTTGTGACCAACTCTATTATTTTCCCATCCTTGCAATAACAGCCACTCCACCATGTTCAATAAATGATGACATGTTGATGAAATCATCCCTCTAAATGCAAATCTGAACCAATCCTGTACCAGTAAGCTCCAGCGATACTTCAGGTGACCGTGTCTGTACGATCAGTCGCTAATCTAGAGTTAACATGGCTCATTCATGTACAAACACCACATGACCCATTCAAGTTATGATGTCTAGAAATTTATGTTGCTAAAACTATTATAATTGCCAGCAGGTCGTGTTATAGCCTCAGTACCAGTCACCTGTTTGAGTTCAAACATCCTCAAGTGTTCCGAATAAGGAAAAGCTTTGCATTTACAGAGACAAATCAGGTACAAGAGCTGCAGGATTTTTGCAGGAACTGCTATGGAACCACAGTGACTCTGATGAGGGTCCGTGTGTGTTGCAGCGTGTGGTCATTTTAAATACATGTTCCCATGTGAAATAAAGAAGTTTCAATTTTCCTCTAAACCTACACAGTGCCTTTAAATGTTGATAAAAGTTCCTATACTTTCACCCTTGACACTGAAAACAGGACACACAGAGGACACAGAAATCCTCGAGTTCCTTTATCTTTGCTCCCCAGCTCCCCCTGGTGACGGCAAGGCAGCAACGCAAGCTCAATCGGGAGACTCAATTAATAGAATAGAAAAAGACAGAATGCCTATATTGTCATTGTATCGTCAGATACAACGAAAACGGGGTGAATTATGAATTATGAACAAAGAATTATTATTTTTTTGCTTAGTTTAATGGAGTCCTGTTATTTAATTCAATTTTTAATCTATGAAAAGTGCCAGGTACTACATGTGTCTCCAACATTTAATCCATTCTAAGTTCATATATCAAACCTTACAGTACTGGACATTGTTTGGGTGGGTTTGAGACTGTGTGCTGTAGTATTGTTGGTAAATATTTCTACATGTGGTCAAAAACGCCATATTTATAAGCATGGACACCGCAGGGAGTTGAACCCCGTTCCAGTGGTATGGAAGTACCTCTACCAGTGTCTTTTGCTTTTTTATGGCCTTCGGGGAAAGAAACATCCTTCATTGCAACAGCATTTGATGTGGACATGCAGCTGTTAATCATGGGATGGTAATTACTCACAAGTGTGTTCAGGACAAAAGGTTGTGTTTTTGTTTTTTGAATGTCATGAAAATCCAATAAAATGTTGTTGCAATGAAGGAAAAAAGAACCCCTGTGTGTTACAATACTTGAGTGGAGAAAGTCATTGTAGTTTTACTGTGTTTAAGCAGCTTGTTGGTTTGTCACTACACAAATAAAATTAAGGCCTTAAGTTCTCTTCAGCACTTCCCACCTATTAGCATTTCCTGTGCTAAGCTAACTACAACTAGCAAAGGGTGAAGGGTCTCGACCGTCTAGTCTGGAAACGATGGACAGGAGAATCACCCAGAATGTTGGTGTGTTCCTGCGAATGATACAAATGTAGACTAGATGTAGAGCAGCAGACTAAAACAGGCCTACAAACCCCTGAGGTCATCGTCTGGTTTGGTCTGCATCGCTTCTTCGTGGTGCAGAACTCAGCAGCTCAGGTGGTCCAGCGGAAGAGAAACACAAACAGTTGCTAGTCAGACCAACTCGGATTGTTCACTGACTTCTAACGTGTGACTGAACAAGCGAAGCACATTTGCTTCTGTGTCAGAAACTCCATTGTAGTTTACATCACATCATGCAAAACTGTCTGTCTGTCTATTATTACATAATTGAGGTTATTTTACATCAAACAAGTGGAAAACACACTCACCTGTTTGTCCCTGGTGGTTGACAGCAGCTCCGGTGGTGGACATACAAGAAAGAGAGAGAATCTCAGGTTAGTCTGAGCTTGAATTACTGAAGTCAGGATGTTACATGGATCAACAAGAGTCTGTGAAGCTCAAGAGAAGTTGCTCTCACCTTTTTCTGGCTGAGAAAAAGAAGCGGTTAGTAAACTTGAATGAAATTCTATGCATGAATATCATGTAGTCAGATACTGTATATCACTTAGCTGAAGAGGCTCGCCCCACCAAGGCTGCTGTTGTTGAAATCAGCCTGTGGTGCTGAGGTCACTGCTTCCTAAGCCAGTGAGTCAGGTGCAGGTGGGGGCCATCGTCTTCTCCCCCAGCAGTGGCAGCAGGTCCTCCCCCACGCTGAGTGACGCTCGACAGGGTCGTCTCACACCCGCCTCCTCTTTTGGCCCTACACAAAAACACACTGCTTACACTCTCCGTCTGATATCAGCTGATCAAAGCCCGGCAGCAGTGTATTGATGACAGAGTGTGTGTGTGTGTGTGTGTGTGTGTGTGTGTTTGTATTGGAAGTTATTTTTCAGGCTGAACTTACATAGTTGTGGGAGGCCGACCAGTCCGGGTGCTGCTGGGTGTGAAGCTCCTTCTCTTTTTTGGCCTTTTCATAGTATTTGGCTTTCTCAGCCATAGAAAGAGACTTCCACTGTGGACACATGACAATAAGTTAGCGCGCGCACACACACACACACACAAACACACACACACACACACACACACACAGGAAGATCCTGGGACACTGGTGTCTGTCCTGACAAAACTGGTTACCCAACAACTGTGATACTCTAAGCAGTACAAGTATTTGTCCATATGTGGGTGTCAGGCTGGGTTTGGCCCATGAATGAACACATTGCTGTGTGTATCGGCTCCCGTAAAGGTTCAGGTATGACCGCAGCATCACTAGAACCAAACTAAGTCAGCTGGCGTCCCAGTGAGGGAGCACGTACCCTCTGTCCCACCAGCGTGTTGACGTCTGCGTAGTTCCTCAGGCTCAACTCTGCCTTCACAAGTTCCCTCTGCTCTTGTAGGTACAGCATGAAGGCGTTGGGGGGCTTCTTGACGTAGGGTCTGTCCACAGGCTTCCCAGCCTTCCTCTTTCTATGGAAACACAGAAGAAAGCACAGACTGTGAAGGAAGTGTGTGTCTTCTGAAGGAAAATAAGAAGGAAAGCAGAAGAAGAGTTCTGTAACATCCTCCATGTTGATACTTTGTTGTACATGAACGCCCATTAAAAGAGACGTTAGAACACATTTGTGTGGTCAAAGAACTCTAAACAGCTGTTCTGAGACCAGTTCTTTCATGGTTCCTCTGTAGGTCCCACCACCGCTCTTCATCACACGCGAACTTACTTAGTCGTGGTGGCGTTGGGTTCTGGTCTGACGGGTGCTGCTGGTCCTGGGACGCCGCCATTAATAGGCCACTGACGAGGCAGGCACTGTGGAGAGAGAGGCCATGACACACACACACACACACACACACACACACATCACTCTTTATTGTCTCCACTGATGAAGGTTGTCAGTCGTGGCAGTGACTCGTGTCACAGACACACCCGGTTTATTGCTTCACCCCCACTGGACTGAGTGTGATGTCACTTTGGAGACGACATATTTGGGTCTTTAGCAGTTGTGGACAGTAAATGAGCTGAGTTGTAACTGAATACGCAACAGTGACAGTACTTTTACCTTCTTCCCACTACAATGAGAGGGAGGAACTGTGCTTTCACTCTGTTTGCCTCCAGCTGGTTCATGACTACGTATTCTACCTCGACTGAACTCAACAAGTTGTTTGTTTAAACATCAGAGAACATTCAAACATCAGAGAACAAGTTTAAAAATGGACACAATGAGCGAAGACACATTACCACATTATCCATCAGTATCCTGGATCTCTTGTACTTTTACTTGTTAAAGCTTAAATACTTTTGTGAATACTAGAAGTACTCAGATGTCCTCTCACCTGGTTATAGACTTCTGCTGCTGGAAACGGCAGCATGGCGTAGGGATACCACCACTGGCCGCAGAACATCATCGGCCCCAGGGGGGCGTAGCCACCATAGACTCCCGTGGGTGGCTGGGTGGGGACGTGTTGCCACCAGTCAGGTTGAGGAGGTGAAGAACGTGAAGGAGGTGCAGGAGGTGGAGGAGGTGAAGGAGGGGAAGGAGGTGGAGGAGTTGAAGGAGGGGAAGGAGGTGGAGGAGGTGAAGGAGTTGAAGGAGGGGAAGGAAGTGGAGGAGTTGAAGGAGGGGAAGGAGGTGGAGGAGTTGAAGGAGGGGAAGTAGGTGAGGGAGGTGCAGGAGGTGAAGGAGGTGCAGGAGGTGAAGGAGGTGGAGGAGGTGAAGGAGGGGAAGGAGGTGGAGGAGTTGAAGGAGGGGAAGGAGGTGGACGAGGTGAAGGAGTTGAAGGAGGGGAAGGAGGGGAAGGAGGTACATGAGGTGAAGGAGGTGAAGGAGGTGCACGAGGTGCAGGAGGTGAGGGAGGTGCAGGAGCGCCTGGAGCCCCCATAGTGTCTGGAGCAGCTGGACTCGCTGGACTGTTGTTGTCCAGCACGTCAGAGACCATCTCGATGAGAGTGGACGCCACGTCCTCCCACTCCAGGCCATCGATGAACTCCTGAATGATGGAGAGGGTGGACTCCATGATGGAGCCCAGCAGGACGACTCTGACCTGAAGGTTGTTGAAACACAGCGACAGGAAGCTGCTTAGAGACTCTTGTAGAACTTTTACTGAGCCAACACACATTCATTGTTATGGATGAAGACACTTAAGAATATAAAACAGAGCAAAGTACAACATTCAAATGCTGCTTACATAGGAAAAAAAATCATGATGAATGTATTATTCATGTGATAAAACTCTGAAAAGAGCCCATATCAAGTACTTTTACTCTGAAGACTACGTCCCTTGCCTTTCACTTCACTCATAGTCATTTTAAATGTATTGTTAATTTTCCAGTTGCCTTTTAACCCTCTTTCTACTGGTGTTTCATGACATTTCTGAGGTAAATCATGTATTGTCTCCTATTTAAAAGCCACAGTTACAAGTTAGCTGGAAGATGAAGATTCATTCAGAACACGACCATCAGCTGATCAAATCTGATGCATCAACTGGAATTAATTCTCATCACGTTACTGTTTGAATGCATCTCTGAAGTTTGTTTTTTTTTGAAGAATTTGACTTCTATTCTTCAAGAAAATGAATCTGAAGTCTTCTGTTCATGTACAGAGGCAACATTCCAAAAATATTCTCTCTCAGTTCGTTTATTTTAGTTGTAATGAGTTTACTAGCATGATGAGAGCGCTTGTACTGAAAAACACAGAAATGAGCAACAGTAACAGAGCGGTGATCAACCAGCATCCGCACGTGTCATGAAGGAGCCAATGGCAGCAGCAGTTACATTGATCAGACACCAGTCACAAGACGACGATTCTCCTCCACAACACCAGGTTCTGAGCACTAGAAGGCGCCAGTTCCAATTAAACTACATCCGACACTTTAATCTGCAACAACAGCTCTGGCATTAACATGCTGCTTTAAACTGAAGCAAAATAACCTGACAACATGAGTTTACTTCCGGTGTTTTATTACTTTAAATCAATAAAATAAAATAAAAAAACAACAAAACACTCACCGACTGAGTCCAACAGCCTCAGGAGGAAACTCGGCGATTTATTCTCCCTAAAATCAGGATTTCAGAGGATTTTCAGCAAAGTTTGACGCTCGCTTGTGTTCAGGAAGAAGAAGCGATGCACCAACTGACGGAATCAGTTTGGTTTTATATTTTCAACCAGGTGTCAGGGTACGTCATTATGGCGTCACACGCTGCGCGGAAGCTGTGATCAAATTTGAATCAAAGCAATTAAAAGTAGTTGCACCCGGCATGACGTCATCGTGTCACTTCAATGCTGCCTTTACAGAGAAAGGGAAGCCAGACAATCGTTAAAATTTGGAGTGACGTAGATCGTTTGAACTCGCGATAATTGATCCGGTCTTCGTCGGTGATCCATCGGGAGGCCAGAGATTCCTCCTGTAAGAGTTCCCACGAAGATTCATGGTTTATATTCCATGTTATCACCGTTGTTAGTGATATATAGGACGGATCATCAGATCTCCGATGTCCCTTGAATGCAACTTCAAATCCATCATCTACACATTACGATGCTATGAAATTAACATGGTGAAATGACTTGAAATTATGAAAGGGCCTTACTAGAGAAAAATACACATTATTCTTTTAGTTTTGTTGTGTCTTATGTTGATACAGCTTCTGTTTGTATTCATTAGAGTGCATATTTGGTTTTTTTAAAAAGAATTATTGTTTTAGAAGGATTATGAAAAACAAAAACTCTAAATTGAAGTGTTAGCATAGCTGCATGCTACAAGAGCTCTGAAGCCTATGACAGCCTGACACGTGACCAGGGAGCTAAAGTGTGGATACCTTTTTACACAGAATAGTTTGTAGTTTGGTCCAAAGTGTGTATTCCTGGATAGCGTATGTTTGTGTTTCTGTAATATTTCAGTCAGATTAGACGTTGTGTTTCACGCCTCTTCAGACCTTCAGATGTTTGATTGATGTATTAAAGGTTGCATGATGAAAATGTTTCTGAGTAATGAGCCTTTCAATGAACCCCTCTTCCTCGGCTGCTCTCACACCCATTTCTTGCGCGGTTAGCAAAGTCTACATTGAACTTCATTGTCATTTCTGTCTCAGTTCGCCTGTTGTGCTTCCCTGTCCGTTCTTTCACCATCCAGCTCCCTCTGAGTGCTTTCGAGTTGGTATTTTTTCCCTCTTTTTAGTTACCTGTTGTTGTTTTGTTTTTTTAATGTCCTCTTCCGGTTTGGGTCCAGCTCCACCGGCAACTTAACAAAAGCAGAGGATCACGTTGGGCACTCGTCCTGCCAGCTTTAATACTGTTCAGGCTGGACACACCAGTTACCCTTTGGGAGAGAATTCATTTAATTATGAATAATTTGTGTTTCCATAGGAGACCTTGATGGGATGTACAGTGTACAACCCCATCCCTTTCATTATCATACTTAACCTTGTATTTTTAATCATATAATAATGAGTCAGACATATGTAGATTAGCCACGTCAAAGTCTCAGAGGACACCTGGTTTCTCTTGTAACTCACAATCTCATTACTGAGACGAGTCAAACTTCCAGCACAACGATTAACTCACACAAGTGATGTCAAATAAATGATGACATGTTGATGAAATCATCCCTCTAAATGCAAATCTGAACCAATCCTGTACCAGAAAGCTCCAGCGATACTTCAGGTGACCGTGTCTGTACGATCAGTCGCTAATCTAGAGTTAACATGGCTCATTCATGTACAAACACCACATGACCCATTCAAGTTATGATGTCTAGAAATTCATGTTGCTAAAACTATTATAATTGCCAGTAGGTCGTGTTATAGCCTCAGTACCAGTCACCTGTTTGAGTTCAAACATCCTCAAGTGTTCCGAATAAGGAAAAGCTTTGCATTTACAGAGACAAATCAGGTACAAGAGCTGCAGGATTTTTGCAGGAACTGCTATGGAACCACAGTGACTCTGATGAGGGTCCGCGTGTGTTGCAGCGTGTGGTCATTTTAAATACATGTTGCCATGTGAAATAAAGAAGTTTCAATTTTCCTCTAAACCTACACAGTGCCTTTAAATGTTGATAAAAGTTCCTATACTTTCACCCTTGACACTGAAAACAGGACACACAGAGGACACAGAAATCCTCGAGTTCCTTTATCTTTGCTCCCCAGCTCCCCCTGGTGACGGCAAGGCAGCAACGCAAGCTCAATAGGGAGACTCAATTAATAGAATAGAAAAAGACAGAATGCCTATATTGTCATTGTATCGTCAGATACAACGAAAACGGGGTGAATTATGAATTATGAACAAAGAATTTTTTTTTTTTTGCTTAGTTTAATGGAGTCCTGTTATTTAATTCAATTTTTAATCTATGAAAAGTGCCAGGTACTACATGTGTCTCCAACATTTAATCCATTCTAAGTTCATATATCAAACCTTACAGTACTGGACATTGTTTGGGTGGGTTTGAGACTGTGTGCTGTAGTATTGTTGGTAAATATTTCTACATGTGGTCAAAAACGCCATATTTATAAGCATGGACACCGCAGGGAGTTGAACCCCGTTCCAGTGGTATGGAAGTACCTCTACCAGTGTCTTTTGCTTTTTTATGGCCTTCGGGGAAAGAAACATCCTTCATTGCAACAGCATTTGATGTGGACATGCAGCTGTTAATCATGGGATGGTAATTACTCACAAGTGTGTTCAGGACAAAAGGTTGTGTTTTTGTTTTTTGAATGTCATGAAAATCCAATAAAATGTTGTTGCAATGAAGGAAAAAAGAACCCCTGTGTGTTACAATACTTGAGTGGAGAAAGTCATTGTAGTTTTACTGTGTTTAAGCAGCTTGTTGGTTTGTCACTACACAAATAAAATTAAGGCCTTAAGTTCTCTTCAGCACTTCCCACCTATTAGCATTTCCTGTGCTAAGCTAACTACAACTAGCAAAGGGTGAAGGGTCTCGACCGTCTAGTCTGGAAACGATGGACAGGAGAATCACCCAGAATGTTGGTGTGTTCCTGCGAATGATACAAATGTAGACTAGATGTAGAGCAGCAGACTAAAACAGGCCTACAAACCCCTGAGGTCATCGTCTGGTTTGGTCTGCATCGCTTCTTCGTGGTGCAGAACTCAGCAGCTCAGGTGGTCCAGCGGAAGAGAAACACAAACAGTTGCTAGTCAGACCAACTCGGATTGTTCACTGACTTCTAACGTGTGACTGAACAAGCGAAGCACATTTGCTTCTGTGTCAGAAACTCCATTGTAGTTTACATCACATCATGCAAAACTGTCTGTCTGTCTATTATTACATAATTGAGGTTATTTTACATCAAACAAGTGGAAAACACACTCACCTGTTTGTCCCTGGTGGTTGACAGCAGCTCCGGTGGTGGACATACAAGAAAGAGAGAGAATCTCAGGTTAGTCTGAGCTTGAATTACTGAAGTCAGGATGTTACATGGATCAACAAGAGTCTGTGAAGCTCAAGAGAAGTTGCTCTCACCTTTTTCTGGCTGAGAAAAAGAAGCGGTTAGTAAACTTGAATGAAATTCTATGCATGAATATCATGTAGTCAGATACTGTATATCACTTAGCTGAAGAGGCTCGCCCCACCAAGGCTGCTGTTGTTGAAATCAGCCTGTGGTGCTGAGGTCACTGCTTCCTAAGCCAGTGAGTCAGGTGCAGGTGGGGGCCATCGTCTTCTCCCCCAGCAGTGGCAGCAGGTCCTCCCCCACGCTGAGTGACGCTCGACAGGGTCGTCTCACACCCGCCTCCTCTTTTGGCCCTACACAAAAACACACTGCTTACACTCTCCGTCTGATATCAGCTGATCAAAGCCCGGCAGCAGTGTATTGATGACAGAGTGTGTGTGTGTGTGTGTGTGTGTGTGTTTGTATTGGAAGTTATTTTTCAGGCTGAACTTACATAGTTGTGGGAGGCCGACCAGTCCGGGTGCTGCTGGGTGTGAAGCTCCTTCTCTTTTTTGGCCTTTTCATAGTATTTGGCTTTCTCAGCCATAGAAAGAGACTTCCACTGTGGACACATGACAATAAGTTAGCGCGCGCACACACACACACACACACACACACACACACAAACACACACACAGGAAGATCCTGGGACACTGGTGTCTGTCCTGACAAAACTGGTTACCCAACAACTGTGATACTCTAAGCAGTACAAGTATTTGTCCATATGTGGGTGTCAGGCTGGGTTTGGCCCATGAATGAACACATTGCTGTGTGTATCGGCTCCCGTAAAGGTTCAGGTATGACCGCAGCATCACTAGAACCAAACTAAGTCAGCTGGCGTCCCAGTGAGGGAGCACGTACCCTCTGTCCCACCAGCGTGTTGACGTCTGCGTAGTTCCTCAGGCTCAACTCTGCCTTCACAAGTTCCCTCTGCTCTTGTAGGTACAGCATGAAGGCGTTGGGGGGCTTTTTGACGTAGGGTCTGTCCACAGGCTTCCCAGCCTTCCTCTTTCTAGGGAAACACAGAAGAAAGCACAGACTGTGAAGGAAGTGTGTGTCTTCTGAAGGAAAATAAGAAGGAAAGCAGAAGAAGAGTTCTGTAACATCCTCCATGTTGATACTTTGTTGTACATGAACGCCCATTAAAAGAGACGTTAGAACACATTTGTGTGGACAAAGAACTCTAAACAGCTGTTCTGAGACCAGTTCTTTCATGGTTCCTCTGTCGGTCCCACCACCGCTCTTCATCACACGCGAACTTACTTAGTCGTGGTGGCGTTGGGTTCTGGTCTGACGGGTGCTGCTGGTCCTGGGACGCCGCCATTAATAGGCCACTGACGAGGCAGGCACTGTGGAGAGAGAGGCCATGACACACACACACACACACACACACACACACACATCACTCTTTATTGTCTCCACTGATGAAGGTTGTCAGTCGTGGCGGTGACTCGTGTCACAGACACACCCGGTTTATTGCTTCACCCCCACTGGACTGAGTGTGATGTCACTTTGGAGACGACATATTTGGGTCTTTAGCAGTTGTGGACAGTAAATGAGCTGAGTTGTAACTGAATACGCAACAGTGACAGTACTTTTACCTTCTTCCCACTACAATGAGAGGGAGGAACTGTGCTTTCACTCTGTTTGCCTGCAGCTGGTTCATGACTACGTATTCTACCTCGACTGAACTCAACAAGTAGTTTGTTTAAACATCAGAGAACATTCAAACATCAGAGAACATTCAAACATCAGAGAACAAGTTTAACAATGGACACAATGAGCGAAGACACATTACCACATTATCCATCAGTATCCTGGATCTCTTGTACTTTTACTTGTTAGAGCTTAAATACTTTTGTGGATACTAGAAGTACTCAGATGTCCTCTCACCTGGTTATAGACTTCTGCGGCTGGAAACGGCAGCATGGCGTAGGGATACCACCACTGGCCGCAGAACATCATCGGCCCCAGGGGGGCGTAGCCACCATAGACTCCAGTGGGTGGCTGGGTGGGGACGTGTTGCCACCAGTCAGGTTTAGGAGGTGAAGAACGTGAAGGAGGTGCAGGAGGTGGAGGAGGTGAAGGAGGGGAAGGAGGTGGAGGAGTTGAAGGAGGGGAAGGAGGTGGAGGAGGTGAAGGAGGGGAAGGAGGTGGAGGAGTTGAAGGAGGGGAAGTAGGTGAGGGAGGTGCAGGAGGTGAAGGAGGTGCAGGAGGTGGAAGAGGTGAAGGAGGGGAAGGAGGTGGAGGAGTTGAAGGAGGGGAAGGAGGTGGAGGAGGTGAAGGAGTTGAAGGAGGGGAAGGAGGTGGAGGAGTTGAAGGAGGGGAAGGAGGTGAGGGAGGTGCGGGAGGTGAGGGAGGTACATGAGGTGAAGGAGGTGAGGGAGGTGCAGGAGGTGAAGGAGGTGAGGGAGGTGCACGAGGTGAAGGAGGTGAGGGAGGTGCAGGAGCGCCTGGAGCCCCCAGACTGTCTGGAGCAGCTGGACTCGCTGGACTGTTGTTGTCCAGCACGTCAGTGACCATCTCGATGAGAGTGGACGCCACGTCCTCCCACTCCAGGCCATCGATGAACTCCTGAATGATGGAGAGGGTGGACTCCATGATGGAGCCCAGCAGGACGACTCTGACCTGAAGGTTGTTGAAACACAGCGACAGGAAGCTGCTTAGAGACTCTTGTAGAACTTTTACTGAGCCAACACACATTCATTGTTATGGATGAAGACACTTAAGAATATAAAACAGAGCAAAGTACAACATTCAAATGCTGCTTACATAGGAAAAAAAATCATGATGAATGTATTATTCATGTGATAAAACTCTGAAAAGAGCCCATATCAAGTACTTTTACTCCGAAGACTACGTCCCTTGCCTTTCACTTCACTCATAGTCATTTTAAATGTATTGTTAATTTTCCAGTTGCCTTTTAACCCTCTTTCTACTGGTGTTTCATGACATTTCTGAGGTAAATCATGTATTGTCTCCTATTTAAAAGCCACAGTTACAAGTTAGCTGGAAGATGAAGATTCATTCAGAACACGACCATCAGCTGATCAAATCTGATGCATCAACTGGAATTAATTCTCATCACGTTACTGTTTGAATGCATCTCTGAAGTTTGTTTTTTTTTGAAGAATTTGACTTCTTTTCTTCAAGAAAATGAATCTGAAGTCTTCTGTTCATGTACAGAGGCAACATTCCAAAAATATTCTCTCTCAGTTTCGTTTATTTTAGTTGTAATGAGTTTACTAGCATGATGAGAGCGCTTGTACTGAAAAACACAGAAATGAGCAACAGTAACAGAGCGGTGATCAACCAGCATCCGCACGTGTCATGAAGGAGCCAATGGCAGCAGCAGTTACATTGATCAGACACCAGTCACAAGACGACGATTCTCCTCCACAACACCAGGTTCTGAGCACTAGAAGGCGCCAGTTCCAATTAAACTACATCCGACACTTTAATCTGCAACAACAGCTCTGGCATTAACATGCTGCTTTAAACTGAAGCAAAATAACCTGACAACATGAGTTTACTTCCGTTGTTTTATTACTTTAAATCAATAAAATAAAATAAAAAAACAACAAAATACTCACCGACTGAGTCCAACAGCTTCAGGAGGAAACTCGGCGATTTATTCTCCCTAAAATCAGGATTTCAGAGGATTTTCAGCAAAGTTTGACGCTCGCTTGTGTTCAGGAAGAAGAAGCGATGCACCAACTGACGGAATCAGTTTGGTTTTATATTTTCAACCAGGTGTCAGGGTACGTCATTATGGCGTCACACGCTGCGCGGAAGCTGTGATCAAATTTGAATCAAAGCAATTAAAAGTAGTTGCACCCGGCATGACGTCATCGTGTCACTTCAATGCTGCCTTTACAGAGAAAGGGAAGCCAGACAATCGTTAAAATTTGGAGTGACGTAGATCGTTTGAACTCGCGATAATTGATCCGGTCTTCGTCGGTGATCCATCGGGAGGTCAGAGATTCCTCCTGTAAGATTTCCCACGAAGATTCATGGTTTATATTCCATGTTATCGCCGTTGGTAGTAACGGATCTTCAGATCTCCGATGTCCCTTGAATGCAACTTCAAATCCATCATCTACACATTACGATGCTATGAAATTAACATGGTGAAATGACTTGAAATTATGAAAGGGCCTGACTAGAGAAAAATACACATTATTCTTTTAGTTTTGTTGTGTCTTATGTTGATACAGCGTCTGTTTGTATTCATTAGAGTGCATATTTGGTTTTTTTTTAAAAAGAATTATTGTTTTAGAAGGATTATGAAAAACAAAAACTCTAAATTGAAGTGTTAGCATAGCTGCATGCTACAAGAGCTCTGAAGCCTATGACAGCCTGACACGTGACCAGGGAGCTAAAGTGTGGATACCTTTTTACACAGAATCGTTTGTAGTTTGGTCCAAAGTGTGTATTCCTGGATAGCGTATGTTTGTGTTTCTGTAATATTTCAGTCAGATTAGACGTTGTGTTTCACGCCTCTTCAGACCTTCAGATGTTTGATTGATGTATTAAAGGTTGCATGATGAAAATGTTTCTGAGTAATGAGCCTTTCAATGAACCCCTCTACCTCGGCTGCTCTCACACCCATTTCTTGCGCGGTTAGCAAAGTCTACATTGAACTTCATTGTCATTTCTGTCTCAGTTCGCCTGTTGTGCTTCCCTGTCCGTTCTTTCACCATCCAGCTCCCTCTGAGTGCCTTCGAGTTGGTATTTTTTTCCTCTTTTTAGTTACCTGTTGTTGTTTTGTTTTTTTAAATGTCCTCTTCCGGTTTGGGTCCAGCTCCACCGGCAACTTAACAAAAGCAGAGGATCACGTTGGGCACTCGTCCTGCCAGCTTTAATACTGTTCAGGCTGGACACACCAGTTACCCTTTGGGAGAGAGTTCATTTAATAATGAATAATTTGTGTTTCCATAGGAGACCTTGATGGGATGTACAGTGTACACCCCCATCCCTTTCATTATCATACTTAACCTTGTATTTTTAATCATATAATAATGAGTCAGACATATGTAGATTAGCCACGTCAAAGTCTCAGAGGACACCTGGTTTCTCTTGTAACTCACAATCTCATTACTGAGACGAGTCAAACTTCCAGCACAACGATTAACTCACACAAGTGATGTCAAATAAATGATGACATGTTGATGAAATCATCCCTCTAAATGCAAATCTGAACCAATCCTGTACCAGTAAGCTCCAGCGATACTTCAGGTGACCGTGTCTGTACGATCAGTCGCTAATCTAGAGTTAACATGGCTCATTCATGTACAAACACCACATGACCCATTCAAGTTATGATGTCTAGAAATTCATGTTGCTAAAACTATTATAATTGCCAGTAGGTCGTGTTATAGCCTCAGTACCAGTCACCTGTTTGAGTTCAAACATCCTCAAGTGTTCCGAATAAGGAAAAGCTTTGCATTTACAGAGACAAATCAGGTACAAGAGCTGCAGGATTTTTGCAGGAACTGCTATGGAACCACAGTGACTCTGATGAGGGTCCGCGTGTGTTGCAGCGTGTGGTCATTTTAAATACATGTTGCCATGTGAAATAAAGAAGTTTCATTTTTCCTCTAAACCTACACAGTGCCTTTAAATGTTGATAAAAGTTCCTATACTTTCACCCTTGACACTGAAAACAGGACACACAGAGGACACAGAAATCCTCGAGTTCCTTTATCTTTGCTCCTCAGCTCCCCCTGGTGACGGCAAGGCAGCAACGCAAGCTCAATAGGGAGACTCAATTAATAGAATAGAAAAAGACAGAATGCCTATATTGTCATTGTATCGTCAGATACAACGAAAACGGGGTGAATTATGAATTATGAACAAAGAATTATTTTTTTTTGCTTAGTTTAATGGAGTCCTGTTATTTAATTCAATTTTTAATCTATGAAAAGTGCCAGGTACTACATGTGTCTCCAACATTTAATCCATTCTAAGTTCATATATCAAACCTTACAGTACTGGACATTGTTTGGGTGGGTTTGAGACTGTGTGCTGTAGTATTGTTGGTAAATATTTCTACATGTGGTCAAAAACGCCATATTTATAAGCATGGACACCGCAGGGAGTTGAACCCCGTTCCAGTGGTATGGAAGTACCTCTACCAGTGTCTTTTGCTTTTTTATGGCCTTCGGGGAAAGAAACATCCTTCATTGCAACAGCATTTGATGTGGACATGCAGCTGTTAATCATGGGATGGTAATTACTCACAAGTGTGTTCAGGACAAAAGGTTGTGTTTTTGTTTTTTGAATGTCATGAAAATCCAATAAAATGTTGTTGCAATGAAGGAAAAAAGAACCCCTGTGTGTTACAATACTTGAGTGGAGAAAGTCATTGTAGTTTTACTGTGTTTAAGCAGCTTGTTGGTTTGTCAGTACACAAATAAAATTAAGGCCTAAAGTTCTCTTCAGCACTTCCCACCTATTAGCATTTCCTGTGCTAAGCTAACTACAACTAGCTAAGGGTGAAGGGTCTCGACCGTCTAGTCTGGAAACGATGGACAAGAGAATCACCCAGAATGTTGGTGTGTTCCTGCGAATGATACAAATGTAGACTAGATGTAGAGCAGCAGACTAAAACAGGCCTACAAACCCCTGAGGTCATCGTCTGGTTTGGTCTGCATCGCTTCTTCGTGGTGCAGAACTCAGCAGCTCAGGTGGTCCAGCGGAAGAGAAACACAAACAGTTGCTAGTCAGACCAACTCGGATTGTTCACTGACTTCTAACGTGTGACTGAACAAGCGAAGCACATTTGCTTCTGTGTCAGAAACTCCATTGTAGTTTACATCACATCATGCATAACTGTCTGTCTGTCTATTATTACATAATTGAGGTTATTTTACATCAAACAAGTGGAAAACACACTCACCTGTTTGTCCCTGGTGGTTGACAGCAGCTCCGGTGGTGGACATACAAGAAAGAGAGAGAATCTCAGGTTAGTCTGAGCTTGAATTACTGAAGTCAGGATGTTACATGGATCAACAAGAGTCTGTGAAGCTCAAGAGAAGTTGCTCTCACCTTTTTCTGGCTGAGAAAAAGAAGCGGTTAGTAAACTTGAATGAAATTCTATGCATGAATATCATGTAGTCAGATACTGTATATCACTTAGCTGAAGAGGCTCGCCCCACCAAGGCTGCTGTTGTTGAAATCAGCCTGTGGTGCTGAGGTCACTGCTTCCTAAGCCAGTGAGTCAGGTGCAGGTGGGGGCCATCGTCTTCTCCCCCAGCAGTGGCAGCAGGTCCTCCCCCACGCTGAGTGACGCTCGACAGGGTCGTCTCACACCCGCCTCCTCTTTTGGCCCTACACAAAAACACACTGCTTACACTCTCCGTCTGATATCAGCTGATCAAAGCCCGGCAGCAGTGTATTGATGACAGAGTGTGTGTGTGTGTGTGTGTGTGTGTTTGTATTGGAAGTTATTTTTCAGGCTGAACTTACATAGTTGTGGGAGGCCGACCAGTCCGGGTGCTGCTGGGTGTGAAGCTCCTTCTCTTTTTTGGCCTTTTCATAGTATTTGGCTTTCTCAGCCATAGAAAGAGACTTCCACTGTGGACACATGACAATAAGTTAGCGCGCGCACACACACACACACACACACACACACACACACAAACACACACACAGGAAGATCCTGCGACACTGGTGTCTGTCCTGACAAAACTGGTTACCCAACAACTGTGATACTCTAAGCAGTACAAGTATTTGTCCATATGTGGGTGTCAGGCTGGGTTTGGCCCATGAATGAACACATTGCTGTGTGTATCGGCTCCCGTAAAGGTTCAGGTATGACCGCAGCATCACTAGAACCAAACTAAGTCAGCTGGCGTCCCAGTGAGGGAGCACGTACCCTCTGTCCCACCAGCGTGTTGACGTCTGCGTAGTTCCTCAGGCTCAACTCTGCCTTCACAAGTTCCCTCTGCTCTTGTAGGTACAGCATGAAGGCGTTGGGGGGCTTCTTGACGTAGGGTCTGTCCACAGGCTTCCCAGCCTTCCTCTTTCTATGGAAACACAGAAGAAAGCACAGACTGTGAAGGAAGTGTGTGTCTTCTGAAGGAAAATAAGAAGGAAAGCAGAAGAAGAGTTCTGTAACATCCTCCATGTTGATACTTTGTTGTACATGAACGCCCATTAAAAGAGACGTTAGAACACATTTGTGTGGTCAAAGAACTCTAAACAGCTGTTCTGAGACCAGTTCTTTCATGGTTCCTCTGTCGGTCCCACCACCGCTCTTCATCACACGCGAACTTACTTAGTCGTGGTGGCGTTGGGTTCTGGTCTGACGGGTGCTGCTGGTCCTGGGACGCCGCCATTAATAGGCCACTGACGAGGCAGGCACTGTGGAGAGAGAGGCCATGACACACACACACACACACACACACACACACACACATCACTCTTTATTGTCGCCACTGATGAAGGTTGTCAGTCGTGGCGGTGACTCGTGTCACAGACACACCCGGTTTATTGCTTCACCCCCACTGGACTGAGTGTGATGTCACTTTGGAGACGACATATTTGGGTCTTTAGCAGTTGTGGACAGTAAATGAGCTGAGTTGTAACTGAATACGCAACAGTGACAGTACTTTTACCTTCTTCCCACTACAATGAGAGGGAGGAACTGTGCTTTCACTCTGTTTGCCTGCAGCTGGTTCATGACTACGTATTCTACCTCGACTGAACTCAACAAGTTGTTTAAGTTTAAACATCAGAGAACATTTAAACATCAGAGAACATTCAAACATCAGAGAACATTCAAACATCAGAGAACAAGTTTAAAAATGGACACAATGAGCGAAGACACATTACCACATTATCCATCAGTATCCTGGATCTCTTGTACTTTTACTTGTTAGAGCTTAAATACTTTTGTGGATACAAGAAGTACTCAGATGTCCTCTCACCTGGTTATAGACTTCTGCTGCTGGAAACGGCAGCATGGCGTAGGGATACCACCACTGGCCGCAGAACATCATCGGCCCCAGGGGGGCGTAGCCACCATAGACTCCCGTGGGTGGCTGGGTGGGGACGTGTTGCCACCAGTCAGGTTTAGGAGGTGAAGAACGTGAAGGAGGTGCAGGAGGTGGAGGAGGTGAAGGAGGTGGAGGAGTTGAAGGAGGGGAAGGAGGTGGAGGAGGTGAAGGAGGGGAAGGAGGGGAAGGAGGTGGAGGAGTTGAAGGAGGGGAAGTAGGTGAGGGAGGTGCAGGAGGTGAAGGAGGTGCAGGAGGTGGAGGAGGTGAAGGAGGGGAAGGAGGTGGAGGAGTTGAAGGAGGGGAAGGAGGTGGAGGAGGTGAAGGAGTTGAAGGAGGGGAAGGAGGTGGAGGAGTTGAAGGAGGGGAAGGAGGTGAGGGAGGTGCGGGAGGTGAGGGAGGTACATGAGGTGAAGGAGGTGAGGGAGGTGCAGGAGGTGAAGGAGGTGAGGGAGGTGCACGAGGTGAAGGAGGTGAGGGAGGTGCAGGAGCGCCTGGAGCCCCCAGACTGTCTGGAGCAGCTGGACTCGCTGGACTGTTGTTGTCCAGCACGTCAGAGACCATCTCGATGAGAGTGGACGCCACGTCCTCCCACTCCAGGCCATCGATGAACTCCTGAATGATGGAGAGGGTGGACTCCATGATGGAGCCCAGCAGGACGACTCTGACCTGAAGGTTGTTGAAACACAGCGACAGGAAGCTGCTTAGAGACTCTTGTAGAACTTTTACTGAGCCAACACACATTCATTGTTATGGATGAAGACACTTAAGAATATAAAACAGAGCAAAGTACAACATTCAAATGCTGCTTACATAGGAAAAAAAATCATGATGAATGTATTATTCATGTGATAAAACTCTGAAAAGAGCCCATATCAAGTACTTTTACTCTGAAGACTACGTCCCTTGCCTTTCACTTCACTCATAGTCATTTTAAATGTATTGTTAATTTTCCAGTTGCCTTTTAACCCTCTTTCTACTGGTGTTTCATGACATTTCTGAGGTAAATCATGTATTGTCTCCTATTTAAAAGCCACAGTTACAAGTTAGCTGGAAGATGAAGATTCATTCAGAACACGACCATCAGCTGATCAAATCTGATGCATCAACTGGAATTAATTCTCATTACGTTACTGTTTGAATGCATCTCTGAAGTTTGTTTGTTTTTGAAGAATTTGACTTCTTTTATTCAAGAAAATGAATCTGAAGTCTTCTGTTCATGTACAGAGGCAACATTCCAAAAATATTCTCTCTCAGTTTCGTTTATTTTAGTTGTAATGAGTTTACTAGCATGATGAGAGCGCTTGTACTGAAAAACACAGAAATGAGCAACAGTAACAGAGCGGTGATCAACCAGCATCCGCACGTGTCATGAAGGAGCCAATGGCAGCAGCAGTTACATTGATCAGACACCAGTCACAAGACGACGATTCTCCTCCACAACACCAGGTTCTGAGCACTAGAAGGCGCCAGTTCCAATTAAACTACATCCGACACTTTAATCTGCAACAACAGCTCTGGCATTAACATGCTGCTTTAAACTGAAGCAAAATAACCTGACAACATGAGTTTACTTCCGTTGTTTTATTACTTTAAATCAATAAAATAAAATAAAAAAACAACAAAATACTCACCGACTGAGTCCAACAGCTTCAGGAGGAAACTCGGCGATTTATTCTCCCTAAAATCAGGATTTCAGAGGATTTTCAGCAAAGTTTGACGCTCGCTTGTGTTCAGGAAGAAGAAGCGATGCACCAACTGACGGAATCAGTTTGGTTTTATATTTTCAACCAGGTGTCAGGGTACGTCATTATGGCGTCACACGCTGCGCGGAAGCTGTGATCAAATTTGAATCAAAGCAATTAAAAGTAGTTGCACCCGGCATGACGTCATCGTGTCACTTCAATGCTGCCTTTACAGAGAAAGGGAAGCCAGACAATCGTTAAAATTTGGAGTGACGTAGATCGTTTGAACTCGCGATAATTGATCCGGTCTTCGTCGGTGATCCATCGGGAGGCCAGAGATTCCTCCTGTAAGATTTTCCACGAAGATTCATGGTTTATATTCCATGTTATCACCGTTGTTAGTGATATATAGGACGGATCATCAGATCTCCGATGTCCCTTGAATGCAACTTCAAATCCATCATCTACACATTACGATGCTATGAAATTAACATGGTGAAATGACTTAAATTATGAAAGGGCCTTACTAGAGAAAAATACACATTATTCTTTTAGTTTTGTTGTGTCTTATGTTGATACAGCATCTGTTTGTATTCATTAGAGTGCATATTTGTTTTTTTAAAAAGAATTATTGTTTTAGAAGGATTATGAAAAACAAAAACTCTAAATTGAAGTGTTAGCATAGCTGCATGCTACAAGAGCTCTGAAGCCTATGACAGCCTGACACGTGACCAGGGAGCTAAAGTGTGGATACCTTTTTACACAGAATCGTTTGTAGTTTGGTCCAAAGTGTGTATTCCTGGATAGCGTATGTTTGTGTTTCTGTAATATTTCAGTCAGATTAGACGTTGTGTTTCACGCCTCTTCAGACCTTCAGATGTTTGATTGATGTATTAAAGGTTGCATGATGAAAATGTTTCTGAGTAATGAGCCTTTCAATGAACCCCTCTACCTCGGCTGCTCTCACACCCATTTCTTGCGCGGTTAGCAAAGTCTACATTGAACTTCATTGTCATTTCTGTCTCAGTTCGCCTGTTGTGTTTCCCTGTCCGTTCTTTCACCATCCAGCTCCCTCTGAGTGCTTTCGAGTTGGTATTTTTTCCCTCTTTTTAGTTACCTGTTGTTGTTTTGTTTTTTTAAATGTCCTCTTCCGGTTTGGGTCCAGCTCCACCGGCAATTTAACAAAAGCAGAGGATCACGTTGGGCACTCGTCCCGCCAGCTTTAATACTGTTCAGGCTGGACACACCAGTTACCCTTTGGGAGAGAGTTCATTTAATAATGAATAATTTGTGTTTCCGTAGGAGACCTTGATGGGATGTACAGTGTACACCCCCATCCCTTTCATTATCATACTTAACCTTGTATTTTTAATCATATAATAATGAGTCAGACATATGTAGATTAGCTACGTCAAAGTCTCAGAGGACACCTGGTTTCTCTTGTAACCCACAATCTCATTACTGAGACGAGTCAAACTTCCAGCACAACGATTAACTCACACAAGTGATGTCATTCAAGGCATTTTATTTTTATATATTTAAATCTATTGCATTAAGGCATTTGAAAAAAATAGAACAGCCTTAAAACATTGGCATCTGGAAGATATGTACTTTCTTAGATAATACGGAGTTCGAGCATCATGTTAGACCTAAAGATCCAGCAGTCGGAGGTCAACGTGCTGATAGAAACCTCTTCTGCTGTGTGAAGCCTAGTAGAGTGACTGCAGGAGAACCCATCACCAATTAAAGTGTAAAATCTGTGAGTAACTATACAGCAACCAACCTAAAGGAGAACATTTTCCAGTGTCCCGTGTGTGTTTCCTAAATGCTGGTTGAGGTAATAAGGTGAAAATGTAAACCACAGTGAGAGGAAAAGCTAGGGTTTAACTAACACATGTGAATTATAATTGCATTTAAAGCCCCAGACAAACTATTTGTGTGCAAAACAAGTATAAAACAACCTGTAACAGCAGTTCAGCACAAATGAAGCTGCACTGGTTTGCAGCAGGAGCAACAGTCTATGATAGAATAAACCTATTAGTAGAAAAATAGACCTAAACAAAGTATCTGGAAAGCCTTCTTAGAAAAATCTCAGTCATGAATAGAATTATTTGGCCGAATACAAGTAATAATAAGGCTATACGATGATTGGAGAGGGGAAAACAAGGCTAAACCCTGTCTGAGCAAGTCTCAGTGTGGCTAATACTTGACTACATTTTACTCCTGGTGCTCGTCCCTTCACTCGGCTGCAGGCTCAGACGGCTCAACCGGCGCATCCACATCTTCATCGCTGTCCAGCCCACTGCGATTCATGACACGACGAACATTGAAGGGCAGGTCCCCACGTCTTTAAAAACAAATACACCCAGTTGGCTCCATGAATTAAACTGTGTAGTTCTGTGGCTAGAAATAATGCAATAGAAATCTTTAAACTGGGTCACTTCTGATGAAGGAACCTACCTCAGCTTGCTCTTCAGACTGCTGACTTCACGGTTCATAGCGTCTGCTGACTCAGAAGCGTCATCGAGCTCCCTCTGTAGTTTCCTACGGTAGGCGTTGGCTCGTGTCACCTCCTCCTCCGCCTCCTCTAGCTGGCGCTTCAGCTGACGCATGCGGCTGTTGGTCTTGTCAGCCTGCAGAGAGACAGGTGGCCTTGTGTGAGGAGTCATGGGAACATAAAGTGTGACATCACATAGAGCCAACAGTTTGAAGGAGCAGCATACAGCGCTCGAACGTCACATCGATGGTTTCTAGCGCTGACTCAGGAAGGATTCAAATCAGGATTGAGCACAGTGAGACTCCTCTCAGCTTCATTCATCCTCTCAGATCTGGAGGGTTGGGGATGAGGCTTACTTGTTCTTTGTATTGTTCCGTGTTGCGCCTCTCGTCTTCCACCTGTAACAACACCTCCTTCAGCTTCTTCTCTGTGCGTCTGGCGAGCCTGGAGGCCTGCTGACGCTCCCTGAAATAAGTCCAGAAATCTCAGTAAATGGTAGCAAGACACAAATACACAAAACTTGCTGCAGACACAAAAACACAAAAGTTGCTCCAGACATTATCAACTTAAAATTTAAATTAAAAAAAAACACAAGAAAAAGACACAAAAAAGAAAGCGCTTTTCAAACAACTGAAAATGCAAAATTGAGGGTCATAGGACACTGGGACTCACTTTGACTCGATGTCAAGTTGCTCCTCCAGCTGAGCGATCTTGGCCTCCAGCGTGGTGATGGAGGATTTATACTTGGACTTAATGGTCCCTTCAAGCTCCTGCAGCTTCAGCTTCAACTCCTTGTTCTGCCGATCCATCTGGGAACGAGCCCCCTCCAGCCGCTGGGAGGTGCTGCGCTCTGACGACAGCTCTGTGGTCAACTGCTCCACCTAACAGCACAAAGACACACACACACACACACACAGAGGACGTGTTAAAGTGGCACACACATCCTGGCATCGTGATCTCAGTAATTGTAGTCTTCCATTCTCTCATGACTTCGTCATCATGCCCTCCTGTCCCGAGCAGGCGGCTGCAGTGATGCTGCGAGTCCATACCTGCAGGGCGGTTCTCCTCATGCGGTCATTGACCATCTCGATGCTCAGCTGCTCCTCCTCCAGCTCCTCCTCCAGCTGGCTGATGCGACTCTCCAGCCTCCTCTTCTCATCTGTTAGCAGAGAACTGGCCGACAAGTGAGGAGAGGACAGTTACTGAATGAACAACCATGTCACAGTATATCCTCCTTTTAAAAAAAAAAAACAAAACAGGTGCATACTGAATAAATCAAATACTGAATGAATTTCAAGGCCAGGAGTCAAACAGGCCCGTTTAAAAAAAAAAAAAAAGTAGTAGAAATTTGAAATAAATATGAATTGTTTCAAATTGTTGCACCTTTACAGCATTTAAACAGTTAATGTTTGGCTCTTACGTCTTGGTGTTGCTGTTGTTCACCTCATCCTGGAGCTCGTCTCTCTCGGTCTGAATTTGTCTCTTGAGTCTCTCTGCAGTGGCCAGATCCTGGACAAGAGAGAGAGAGAGAGAGAGGCACGCACACACACACAATAAGTGTAGCTGGCTAAAATCAGACAGACAGTTTGAGCTAAAAAGCTACTACTTCTTATATGCAGGAACCCACAGACGAGTACCCAGAAATGGTCTGTACAGGGAAAACGGGAGCCCCATTTTGATATAAACCATTTTTGACAGCAGTAAATGTGTCTCCTCCTCTTGTTGTTTCAATCGTGTTTTCAAGTGTTTCCTTTGGAACGTCAGTATCAGAGGTGCGTGTTTAATGTGTTCAGAACCGTATGTTGCTCTTTCTACAGAATGTGTTCTGTTTTGACATGTAAAATCAAGTAGGGCAGAAAAAAAATGTCTGAATGCAATAAAAATGTAAAAACACTTTGATATTTTTACAATTGAGACAAACACAAAAAGAACTGACGTGTGAATCATCATGATGTTTGAGATATACATTTCAAATACTTATATATTGAACTAAATCACATGTGATGCACCTGACAGGTTTGACGTTTACCAGATGAAAAGACTGTTGTCTTAATCAAGTCAGTTTATAGTTTGACGACCATTGAGAGGAAACTGCGGTTTCATTTTATTTCCACGTGATTGGATATAATAAAAAAAAGGTCCGGCTACAAATTACGGTTTGTAGAAATGCAAAAATGGCTCATAATAAAGATTTCATCCTGTGGTAGAATATTCATAAATGCTCCATCTAAAATATCTTGGTCTTTGGAGAACTGTAGTATTCCTCACATCATATGACTGTCATGCATCTTCATACCTCCTGCAGGTGCAGGGCATCTCCCTCCATGGTCTTCAGCTTCTTCTCCGTCTCCTTGCCGGCATTAATGGCTTCCTCCTTGGCCAGACGCAGCTCTTCAATCTCTCTGGAGTACTCTTTCATTTGGGCCTAGTGTTGGAGCACAACAGTGATCAAATTTAGCTGAATAAATGACTCTGACTACACTTGTCCTCACAGGAAGGGAGAAAGGAAAGTCAGAAGGTGGGAGTGAGTTGACATATTTTACCTGCAGTTTTTTCAGCTGTTTGAGGGCCTCGTCCCGGCCCTTGTTGGCAGCGTCGATCTGCATCTCAAGCTCTCCGAGATCCATCTCCAGTTTCTTCTTGGATGAAAGTGCCTGAGTACGCTGCCTGCGTTCGTCTTCCAGCTCCACCTCCATCGCACAAACCTGGAGGAGAGAAAAACGAAAGCGATATGTCATTTCACCTGTCAACATTTGTCCACCGAATCAAGGAGATAATGTGTAATATTTGGTTCTCTTGCCTGTTTGACCAACTGTTTCCTGCGCTCCTCGCCCTGCTCGTCTCTGGCCTGCAGGTCTCGGTCAAACTGGGCCTTCATGGCCTGCATGTTGACCTCCAGACGCAGTTTGGCGTCCTCGGTGGCCTGAAGCTCATCCTCCAGCTCCTCCAGCTGAACTCTCATCTCCTCCAGCTGCTGATCCATGGCACGCTTTGACCTCTCCAGCTCGTGAACCTGTGGGGAACGTGAGGATTTTAATTTACTTTTCAAACCACATGGAGAGCTGCAAAGAGACGATGGTGGTGTTCACACTTACACTCTTGCCAACATCATCCTTGGAGGACACCAAGTCTTCCATCTCAGCTTTGAGCATCTTATTGGCTCGATCTAACTCGTCCTTCAGGTCCGTCATGGTGTCCAGCTCGCGGGCCAGTGTCAGGGCTCGCGTCTCCTTCTCCCTGGCCTCAGCCTCGGCCTTGTCGCGCTCATCAGCGTACTGAGTCGAAATAGTTTTCTCTTCAGCCAGCATCTAAGGAAGGAATGATGGGGAAGAGGTTTCATTAAGTTTTTTTTTTAAAGAAAATGTCCAGTCAAAATGACTTTTGTTAAAAATGCCACTGCCGCAATATTTCATCTGTGCTTTGTCTCTACAAGTCTAACATATCGGTACTATGTGTCCATTTATGGCAGATCTGCTCAGCTCAATGCTTTTGATGAGAATATTTATGCTTTTAAGTAAAGTGGCCGTTCAGTTCTCGGCTTCTACCTGGTCAAACTTCTTCTGCTTCCTCTCCAGGCTGGAGACGATTTGCCTCAGATGGTCCTGGTCCACCATGAGGTCGTCCAGCTCCTGCTGCAAACGGGTTTTCGTCTTGTCCAGTTTGTCGTAGGCAGCGTTCCTCTCCTCCAGATGCTGCTGCACGTTTTCCATCTCCCGCTGGACTCGCTTGCGGCCCTCCTCTGCCCCCTCCAGGCTCGAGGTCTCATTTTCCAACTTCTTCTTCATGTCTGACAGCTAAAGACATGATGGAGGGAATAAGAGGGTCAAGAATGACATGTGGGAGAGGAAGTCCTTGTCTGAAATAACAGAGACAGTGGGCTGACCTGAGACTGTAGAGAGGAGACCTGCTTCTCCACGCTCTTCTTGCTCTCCTCCTCTTCGTCCAGCATCTCTCGTAGGCTGTTCTGCTCGTCCTCCATCTGTCGCAGCCGGGTGGAGAGGGAGAGCTTCTGACGAGTCTCCTCTTGGAGCAGCTCCTGCAGGCAGAGATGGAAAACAACTTGACAAAAATATTTCACCAGCCTTTAAAAACTCGGCTCATGATTTATTTTTATTCATTTCTATTGTATGTGTTAAAATTTTGGCCAAGTCATGCTGAAACTCTTTGAATTATTTCCATAGAATGACTGAAAAGCATATTTTTCATAACCATGTTTATCTAGAGATGTCTTCATTTTTTTTTTTTAAATTAGGTCATTGTTTGGCTGATAAAATGCCAGAAAAGCGCAATCAAATGCTCCCAACATGTTTAGAATGATATTCCCGTTTTGTCTGCCCAACATTCCAAAGCTGAGATTATTTCTATTGTTGTAAAAAGGAGAAAAAGCACCGAATTAGAAAGGGTAGATCAGACACAACTTACACATCTCTGAGTGTAACTGTCTATTAATTCCTAACTGATGGTTTCAGCTCCACTTGAGATGGACTGGAGTGTGCAAGTACACCTAGTGCTAGCAGCTAATGTGTCTCTTTTCATACCTGCGTGTCCTGCAGCTGAGACTCTACAGAAGAGAGTTCCTTGCCGGATTTGATGCAATTGCCCTCGGTCTCAGTGAGGAGGCTGTTGACATTATCAAGCTCTGACTAAACACACAGAGAGAAACAATGAATCACTACAGACGGACAAATCCTCGAATGCTCCCTCCACTCCTTTGTCTCGAAGCATAGACTCAACGCTGAAAACCACATCTGTCCATACCTGCATCTTGTTCAACTTCTCCACCATTTCCTGCCTCTGTCGTTCACTCTCTCCATGTTTGACTTGCAACTCTTGAACCTGAGACTCTGCCTTCTTCCGACGATGTTCCGAGTCTGCTTTGCCTTGCGTCAGCGTCTTCAGCTCGATCTGCAGCTCGTTCCACTCGCTCTCCAGCGCCTGCTTACTCTTCTCCACTGACGCCTTGTTCTGCAGGTGTGAGACACATCAGACATGCTACTGCTGCTGTTCACATGTTCTTTAGGCACTGGTGTCACTCTCATCCAGCACAATTTTACCCTTTTGGCCTGCTCTAGCTGTTCATTGAGCTCATCAAAAGCCTGGTTGTGTTTGTGTCTCATCTCAGCCATCTGCTGCTCGTGGAGCTTGACGTCTTCATCCAGTGTCTTCTTTAGCTGGGCAACCTCAGTCTCACGTTTGCTCCTGCAATCACGGAGGAAGCAAAAAGGTGACGAGTAAACTGAATCAGTCTTTCATGGAACACTTTTCTTGGTTGCAGTTGTTGGTTGCCTTCAATTCATTTGTCAATCTCTCATTGTGGGGTACATATCTACTCGTCTGGCAGCGAGACCTCATGAGCCAACTGTTACCTGAGCTCCTGCTGTGCTGCCGTGGAGTCCAGAGTGTCCTCCAGCTCAGTCTTGAGGGCCTCCAGCTCCTCTCCCAAGTCCCTGCGTTGTTTCTCAGCCTTAGAGCGACTCTGCCTTTCCAGCTCCAGGTCCTCCTGCAGCTCTGAGATCTGAGCCTCCAGCTCCCTGATCTTCTTCTGGGCCGTATTCTTGGCTGCGGCCTCCTCCTCAATCCTGGGGTGGGGGGTGGGGGGCATTAATATGGGGGGGGGGGGGGGGGCTGACTGGAGATCTGAGACTAAATTACTGAATGAAACACCAACCTGGCCAGTGCAGCGAGCAGCTCCTCCTCCTTCTTGGCCAGCTGAGCTCGAAGTTCAGCGATTTGGGCCTGCAGGTCTGCGATCTGGTCACCAAGTTCAGTTGAGTCGCCCTCAAGCTTACGACGGTTCTTCTCCAACTCCTGACGCATTTTCTCCTCCTTTCTTAGACGATCTGGGAGTGAGAGGACCCCAAATACGCGATTTATTAATTTGAGTTGAATATCCTTCAAAGATGATAAAAATACCAAAACAGAATATTCCTCAGGTGTAAACAGTGCCTCATTGCAGCTGTATTAACCTGAACTGCAATTCCACAAATGGCCACTAGAGAGTTACAGTAGTGATTCTGACAGAGGGAGAACCCGCATGAAGGTTTTATAAGAGAAACACACTGAGCAGCACTCCTTTTACAGGTAGAGAGAACCCAGGGATTTTGACATTACAATAAATAGATGAAGTGGTCATGAATGTGCTGATAAAATGTGCCAAAAAAAATGTACAATCTTTTCCTGATTTCTTTTCAATCTGCCTGTTTGTCCGAAATTGTTAAGAAACCTGTTCACAACAGCCACAAGTTGATTTTGAAAAATATATTTGATGTAGGTAGAAAGCTCAACAGGAATGTCATAAATAGGTACTTGCCCTCCAAATCTGTTATCATGGCTTCATGTTTATTTTTGAGCTTCTGCAAACTTTTGGACTTTTCTTCCTCTTCAGCCAAGTTGGTGGTGAACTCAGAGATTCTCTCTTCCAGCAGTTTCTTCTCCTGGAGACATTACGGAAAGACATTACAGTTTCATCCAGCTGGAATCAGAACCGTTGCTGTGAGTGAGTGTTGATTCTGTTATGTGTTGTGAGACCTTGTTGAGTTTGCCATTCTGGTCATCCAGCACCATCACGTCATCCTCCAGCTTCTTCAATTTAGCGTCCGTGGTCACCTTCTCCATCTGGAGCTTCTGTCTGGCTGCTTCCTCCTCGTCCAGCTGCTGCTCCAGGTCCTACATGGAAATGTGAATACATTTGCAACGATGAAGTTTTTTTTATTTGTTTTAAATAACTCAAGGGTTTTCTATATGTCATCCTCTGAAGGAGACTCCGGGGGATTTTACTGACCGTGATGTTCTGCTGCATCTTTTTCCTCTCTGTGTGCATCTGAGTGACCCGCTCCTCCTCCTCCTCTAGGCGGGACTCCAGGTCATGAAGGATCTCCTCCAGCTCCTGCTTTCTGGTGGCCAGACGGGCTCTCATCTCCTCAGCTTCTGCACAAAGTTCCGTCTCTGCCTGGAGCTGCTCCTGGAGAGCCAGCTTCTCTGCGTTCAACTGGTGGGGGGGAGGGGGGATAAAGATATGTTTTTATGACTCAAGGTTGTCCATCACTTCAAGAATATAGAGGCAGAAACATCCTCTTGGACTCAAGGATGAGCAGATATGCAGACCGTCTAGATCCAAACTCATACCTGCTGCTGCTTGGACTCGTACTGTTTGATCTGGTCCTCGGCCTGCTGCTGTTTCTCCTTCACCTTCAACAGCTCCTCCTCTTTGGCCACCATCTCCTCCTCCTGCCGAGTCACCTGCAGCAGGGGCTTCACCTAGAATAAAAATAAAAACACCATCGATATCAAAGGATTGTGAGAATTGCACTGGAAGCAGGGACGACGATGACAAATTTTGTAGTTTGTACTGAAGTGTTTTGTATAATAGCCGTTTTTCTAATTCAGTGGTGCTACAGAATGGTCATAGTCATTCAGATATCAGTTGGTCACAAGTAATAATAAAAAAAGGTCAACAGCATGTGTGGTATCATCCAATTTATATTGGAAAAGTATAGACTAATTAGCAGGATTCACCGCTCAGGTTTGTCTCATACTGTATCTGTACATCTCTATATATTTTCTCTCTCTTTTTTTCCACAACTTGTCCATTGTTTTTTGCAATAAGCAAAGCACTTTGTAACGGGTATGCTATGGGTTCATACGCGACTATCATTTTTTAATATTTTAAATTGCATCCACACCACAAACATGACTGAACTACTGCTATCCAGTCGCTAGGAAGAATAAACCTGTGCCACTAACTGATCTCTGACCTTGGTGAAGAGCCTCCACCACTGCCAGTTCCTGAGCTTGAGATAAGCTGCACAGTTCCTCTGGATGACTTTCATGGCCATCAGCTGCTGCTGCCTCTTGGCGAAGGCTCTAAACGTTACAGAAAAAAACAAAAACACAATTTAGTCCACAAGGAGGAATCTCAGATGATATCATATGTATCAAGTGTCCTTCATACTTGCGGGCCACGTATCCTCTGCACCAGGCCTGGAAGCTAATGATGACGTCGGTGATCTTCATATCTCGCTCCTCCTCCAGGTGAGCCAGCACGCCGGCTCTGAAGAACACTTTACTCTGACCAATGCGGTACAGGTTGGGGTCCAACTCTAGAGCTTTGATCTGCACGCAGAAGACAGTCACTCTCTAACAAGTCCTGATGCTTAACATGAGAAGCAGTCGTCCTCATCCAATGTAATGTTCTTACCATGAGATCGCAGGCTTGCTTCCCATCCATGAAGCCTTTAGGGATGGCGTTGGGAGTGAGGATTTCATACCTGAGACACAGAATTGCACACAAACAGCATTCAATTGCTCATGTAGTTTCTCGTCCTGCTATGTTGCTGTTTGATGCACATTCTCTGATGGATTCATCAGTAATGCAAAAACTCTAAATCTTAAGTCTAATTTCTAGTCAACGCTTCCAGACCAGTGCTCCTCAGTGTGATGCTCGTCAATTCCAGATATCTTGAGTAGATTTTCATTTGTTCAAATGCAGGATTTCATTCATTACAAGCGTCAAATTTTTCAGTTTCTTTCATGCGTCTTCTGGTTTTCAGTAAATAGCTGTTCACCTCTGTCTGAACTCCTGGAAGACTATGCGGTTGGGGAAACCCTGTCTGCAGATGCGGATCCCCTCGAGGACTCCGTTACACCTCAGCTGGTCCAGAACCAGGTGAGGCTCCAGTTTACCAGCCTGAAGGAAACAACACAGACTACAATTAAACATTTGCCCATGTATCATAACCCTTCTAGACAACAAAACCTTGTTAATTCATGACAGTAGTATCATCTAAATTCTCTTCCTTCTCTTGCTCACTTCATCCTGCATGTGAACTCTTGGCTCCCAGTACAGCAATAAAATCTCAATAGTCTCTCTGCAGCATCATGAAGGGAGCATGTCCTCCTGTACCTTCTTCTCGTGGTTGGGGATGATGCAGCGGACAAAGTTGGGGTTGGTGTTTCTGAGTGTGGCCATCAGGTTGCTGAGCTGCTCCTTGTACAGCTGTCCCACCGTGCGGAACATTCCTTTTCGGGATTTGAACCCACCGTGCATAGAGTCCGACATTCCTGCCACCTTGTCCATGCCAACGATTCGGTCCACTGTGAGCAAAAGTTACTTATCATGAAACATGAACTGAACTCTGACAACAGCCCTTCCACCCAAACACCAGACTTCTGCCTGCTGAAAGAGGATATTGATGGCATTTAAAAAAAAAAAAAAATTTAATTCTGGCAAATTGAAAACACTTGGTCGGCAGGGAAATAATCACGCAAAAGGTGCCTTTCAATTGCCAACAGGGAAAACACTCCAGTTACTGACCGTCTCTCCACAGGTCAGCAGTGAACTTGTCTGATGACTGGTTGAGCAAAGTGGCCACGCACTCATTCAGAGGATCCATGTTCTTCATGAGCCACGCGTCAGCTTTGTAGTCCACCTGCACCAGAGGAGAGCGGCGGTTATAAGACAGAACTGCTGAGCTGAGGTCAGGAAATACAGAAACAGAGTGGCCATCTAGTAATCAACATGTTACTCTACTCAACAGACCTGCTGCTGATGAGATGGTTAACATCAGTGTGTGAATATCCATGAATATCATGTAGGAAATTCTGGTCAAATACCTTTCCAGCATAGTGAATGATGCAGAAATCTGCTTCATCCTTGAGTTTCTTGGGTTTCTGGAACTTCGGATGTGTTCCCTGCTCCTGAGCCACTTTCTCTACAAAGCTCTTGTCGGTGGCTTTGGGGAACCAGCACTCCTCATCCAGCAAGGCTAAGATGCCAGGAGGACCAGACTGTGATGGGCAACAGGGGGGTTAGAGGATCATGGTTTTATGTCTCCATCATTAAAACATATGTAGTCAGAGTTTCATCTCACATGTTTTTCAATGAGGTCGATGCAGGGCTGCAGGTCGAGGCCGAAGTCAATGAAGCTCCAGTCAATGCCCTCCCTCTGGTACTCCTCCTGCTCCAGGATGAACATGGTGTGGTTGAAGAGCTGCTGCAGCTTCTCGTTGGTGTAGTTGATGCACAACTGCTCAAAGGAGTTCAGCTGCAGGAGAGATGTCACAGCCAGACTGTCAGTATACAAAGATGTTCAACCATAATTCATATTACACTAGAAAAGCTTAGTCAGAACCAATCTAACCTCAAAGATCTCAAACCCAGCAATGTCGAGGATACCGATGAAGGAGGCTCCCTGTCTCTTGGTCTTATCCAGGGCCTTGTTGATCCTCATGACCAGCCAGCGGAACATCCTCTCATAAGATGCTTTGGCCAGAGCTTCGACAGCAAACTCCGCCTGCTCCTGGGTCTGAGCTTTCTGCACGTAATCCCTGCCAACCTGAAGGAAGATAACCGCGTTCTTCAGACTGTTAAGTATTATCAATATTCTTCTTCTTCTTAACATGTGTGAAGGGACCAAGCAGGGCTGGTTCAGCTCATCTACTAATGCTACAGTATTTTGCCACAAAGCTGCATACGAGGACGTTGCTGCCAGAATGTCTTTACACAGAAAGCCTTTGTAATATGCAGGTAACACTATGGAAAGTCTATTTTAAGCCAAACAATGATGTTTTCTAAGGTCTTTTAGCAGAAGCTACTGATTTCTTTGACAGTTGATTTGAATTGGAGACAAGATATGCTTTTGTTAAGTCGCTTTGGACACACGATTGTTGGGGTGGGTTTTCAATAATATGTTGCAATTTGGATGAGCAACTTTTGAGCCCTTGTAGTGATGGAAGCAAGCACCGGACCGGGGAGGGTAAGATTTGGAATCTGAGGATAGACTGGAGGTGGGGACATGCAGACTGATATAACTGCCCTGTGGGTGAGTATCAGCGTCTTTGAACTGTCTTCGTGCAGAGCTGGAAAGCTGATGAGGTGATTGGAAGAAGGGAGTAAAGAGAGGTTCCTTAAAGCTCTGAAGGTAGGCAAGTCTACAACTGTAACTAAAACCACAAACAACCCAAGTACTCTGGGTGGAAGCCCTCGTAGTCTTGACACTCCAGCTTTCTGGGAATCTCCTGCCTACTGACTGAGTGTAAAACATGAGGTGCTGGCCAACAAGCTGCACCTTTAAACTGTGTTCCACCAGTTCAGGTTAAGGAACAAGAACACAAATCCAGATAAAAGCAACAAAAAAAAAATTAAAGCTCAAATGTATCTCAGCACTCAGACAAGACGAAAGACAGAAAGGCCATGGTTGTGGGTGATGAAAGCACATGTTGCTCTGCAGACCTTGATTCTGGGAGACAGGATGGCTCGGGTGAATTCCGTCACATTGATGCCCAGCAGGTGACACACTTTCTGGGCAGCTGGAGGTGAAACATGGTGGGGTTCATGTCAGAGGATGATGGCGTAAGACAGATGACAGTGATGTTACTGCGTGAGCGTACCAGTGTCATCGGGCATGGAGGCCTGGTCAGAGTGACGCTCCTTCTTGAAGGTCATGTTGCCCAGCTGCAGCACAGCCGACACCACCTTCAACAGACCTGAGCACACACGAGGAGGAATCTCATTACGCAGAAAAACACAACAATCATGGCTGCAACTCCTAAAAATGATGCCTTGTATCAAATAATCAAGCCTAAAACATAAATGCCGCTTGTGATGTTGGACACGAATAAAAAGTACCGATTCTCTCCTCCTCTGGGATACTCATGATCTTGAAGGCCTCCATCGTCTCATTGAACATGTCCTTGTCCTGCTGCCCAGGAATTGTCACGTTTCCATTGGACAGGAAGCGGTATTTGCTGTAGTCTTCCAGACACAACTCAGCTGGATGAGAGTGGAAGCAAAGAGATTTTTTTTAAAAATGCAATCTTTGCAACATTTCTGTCAAGCATATGCAACTAGGCTTGAATGTGGACAACAGCAGGAGGGTCGTTGTCAGTCGTGGCAGCTGACATCAGAGACTTGCAGCGCACAGCATCGACAAGTTGGCTCTTCAGTGATTTCTTAATACGACCACGTCTTGCAACTCTCATTTCACAAAAGGTTGCTGCAGTGCATTAGTGTTGCAATCAAAGATCTTCAGCGCTCACATCGTAGCTTGTCTCCTGCTCCTGACAGCATGTAGTAGAAGACGTGGAAGCTTCTCTCCTCTTGAGCTTGTCTAATGGCCCGAGACTTCTCCAGCAGATCTGAAAACACCTCCGTCAAGGATGCATCTACACTACGGAAAAAGAGATGAGGGATCCTGCTCTGTCTCCTGCATCTCCATTTGATCTTGTGACTAAAACTACTTTTAAGTCCTTTATAACAACTCAGTGGATATCAGGTTTACATAAATCCTAAACAGATGTATTTCTAGTGACATCATACGGTGCTTTATGGAGAATAACTGTGTGTGTGTGTGTGTATATATGTATATATATATATATATAATTTATTATTTATTATTTATTATTATATTTATATAAATAAAATAAATATAAATAAATAAAAAAAAAAGGATGCAAGTCTCAATGTTGGCTCCAACGATGTATCCATTGACATCAAAGTTGATCCTGATAAACTTCCCCTGCAAAAAAAAGAAAACATATTGACATGCAGCACAAACACATGATTTATTTATTTAAATGTTGACTACATTTCAACCAAGCTTACGAATCTTGAGGAGTTGTCATTCTTGACTGTCTTTGCATTGCCAAAAGCCTCCAGGATGGGGTTAGCTTGCAGCAGCTGTTTCTCCAGTTCCCCCTGACACACAGGAGATGAAAGTACTGACAAAGAGACGCGTCTGGCTGAGCAGAACATTCGTCAGACAACTTTGATAAATCATGCTTGTTCTTGTAGCGCTGAAGAGGTTTCACTGGCAAAACAAACATGAGCTCTGCAATTAAGGCTGCAAAAAAGAATGGCCTCAAGGGATGTTATCACCCCCTCACACACACAGTCTTGAACATTCCAACATGTATTCCTGCAGCACAGCAAGTCCACTCAGGCACAGACACCCTGTAAGACCGTCCCTGTCCATGCAAGCACCAACACGAGAAGCACACAGGTTAGCCAACATCCCCCAGAGGAAACACAGCGACACACTCAGGCCACACGCCACACAACAATGACCAGAGTATCACTGCTGGACAGGGTGGGACATGTTCATCTGATACCTCCATTTCACCTCTTAAAGCTAATAAAACGCCTGCTGTTCTGAGCACTTCACTGCTGCACACAAGCCACATATTGAAATCACAAACATGATGGCATTCTTTAAGATCTTGAGCAGAGATTATTTTGTGAGCACTACTGAGATGTGAAGACTGATACCACTTCTGGTTTGATGAGGATTGGCCTTATGGACCATGTGTTACACTTTGGTCTTAGTACATCTTAAAATGTGTGAGCTTTACAGGTGGAGATTTTATATCTATCTATCTATCTATCTCAATCTAGATCTATCCATCTATATTTACTCGAGAGAGGTTAACCACTAATCTAAAGAAGACAGTATCATGCATTTCATTATTTTATCATATCCTTACACTGTGGGATGTTCACACTGAATGTCAAATGTGGCCAAAGTCACAAATAAAAACTGTAAAAGTGATGGAGTGATGCAATTCCTGTGAGCTAAAAAGCTGCTCTGACAAGATGACGTCGGCACGTCGGGGAGGTCCTTATATGGTCATCTGCTCCTGGCTCATCCACACCACACGGGGAGTTTAAGGAGTCTGATCGATCCAAAGAGGGTGGGCTTTTGGGGAGGTGGAGGCCCCCCAGTGTTTGGGCATAGTGCGGGCAAGAACTAAGGAGGCAGTGTGTGATAAATTAAAAATTCTCATTCAAATAAATTGTGCATCGTGGAGTACAAGAACAAACTAAATTTAAACCTGGATAAAATAAAGTTGATGACCAACTCCTTATATTTAATAGATTTTCCTCAAACCCCAAAGACAAGGACAAACATTTCCTGTTAGTAGAGCAGCACATCATCATCATCATCATCATCATGCTTACTGAGTCGGAGAAAGTAACTCACATGTGACAAAACTGCACCCTGGAGAGATGAGGGAGGGGAGGGGAGGGGGGGGAGAGAACACTTTTTAAACCAGCTACAGAACACATATTACCCAACAAGAGAGGAATCCTGAGGTCTCAGGAGGAAATGATTTTATGAGACATTTAAGCTAATGTCTCCCGAGACACCCGTGTGTTAGAATCCGTGTCTAGAGTGATTCTAGCACACGCACAAAGACGCGTTCTGCTCCACTTGGAGTGAGGCAGAGAGGCGAGGCCGACACGTTAAGGCCTGAGCGAGGAATGCGTAAAAGGCTCAGGCAGACAGTGTACAGTCGATAGTTCCGTATTCATTGTTGGAGAATCTGTATTTCTCTCCAGTCATTTTGCACTATTACACTGTTTACCTGCATCCCATGTCAATAATGCATACTGATGATTGTAGCTGCGTGTCTATTTTGTGTGTAAATACTGGAAAACAAATGAGCATTTCTGCGTAGGGTCAACCACTGAAGCGGATTTTGAACCTGAATAAAATCAGGAAACTCAAGAGAGATGAATACTAACTTGATCTTTCTTGGACTTGAAAGACGAGGCAACGTGGGCAAGATACTGAATGACTTTCTTGGTATTTTCTGTTTTCCCAGCTCCTGATTCACCGCTGTAGAGGAAACACACCACATGTTAAATATTGTGTAATCAGAAGGACACTGCTGTATAAAAACACGTATACATCAGGACTGAAGAAATACTGGCACAAGTTCTTAAATATTGCCAATATTTAAGGAGTAAAAGCTCGCTGGGATTCTTTCCTGATAATCTACTGAAACATCAAGGGAATTAAGGATTTGCTGGTTTGGGTAGGGAAAAAAATTGATAAAACAAAACATGATGGCAATTTCCTAAAATAACACCTACAAAACACTAACGACTTACGTGCAAAGGATGGATTGGTCCTCACGATCTGGAAGAGGATGAGAAAGCAGAGAAAAGAGAGGCAGGAAAACATGAAGCTACGGGATGAACAGACGATCATTTTAGATATTTCAACTCTTACACACAAGGACAGCTGAAATAACCGACAGGAGATTTTATACTTTGATAACACAGCAGTTCATTAGATTATCCTTCTTCAGTTCTTGTTAATATTACTGGCCTCATTTACTATTTTCTGACGAGGTGTAGCCTCAGTGACTGATAACGCAGCCCAACTAGCCATACCCTGCATCATGCTCCTGTAAGCCGTGTCTGTGATGGCGTAGATGTGAGGCGGCATCTCATGTCTCTTCTTGCCCTTGTACATGTTGACGATGTCCTCAGAGTAGATGGGCAGGTGCTTGTACGGGTTGATCACCACGCAGAAGAGACCCGAGTACGTCTACAACATCATCATCAACGCCGAGTTAATCAGTGCAATAACCACACAACAGCAACGCCGCCATGCTGTGAGTGTCAAACTCACATAGATGAGTCCGGAATAGTATCTCTCCTTCAGGTTATGGAGCACCGAGGCCTCGTTCAGGCAGGTGAGCTCCGCCATGTCCTCCACCTTGTTGAACTTGGGAGGGTTCATCTTCTGGATGTCGTCCTTGTTCACCTTCACCTGGAGTTTCCAGAGATGAGAAATCTGTCAGAGGAGCTTTCAGAACGAGCCTGGGGCGTGAACCAGGACAACTTGCCACCGCGTCCATGAGCATCTAGATTCATCATACCAGATTATTTAATGAACACCTGAAAATTGAGAAAAAAGTTGTTGTCCATTTCACCTTTTTGCCAGAGTCGGTGAGCTCCACCACACATTCCTCGCCATGCTCCTCCTTCAGAGAGCCGGCCTCAAAGCCCAGCTTCTCTGAGGGGACCCACACCAGCTTCTTGGTGGCCCAGTCGGCCTGGGCCAGCGGGTTGCTCATCCCGCCGCGGTCCCCGTACAGGAACTTGTCTGCGTCTGTCATGGTAGCTTTGGGACAGAGAACATTTTGAACTGTTATTGGGGGAAAAAAAAAATACACATCTATACACACAAACCATGACGACTTGCTGAATTGGAGAGTAACAAACTAAAATTAACGTTTCCCTGCAGACATTTATCAAGATACAAGGACAAAGTCATGTTTGTTTGTTTTTAAAAAAAAAAGTTTCGATATTCTAAAGAAAAAAAACAAAAATCACAAATCAAGGGCCAAATTCAATCGTGCAGTTGTTAAAGATTCTTAAGTGACACCATCGTACGTATATAAATTTTTTAAAAAAGCATTAGCAATATACTCATTTGACCATTAGTTTTTTAATAATTTATTTCGAATGCAACCAAGTTTCTACCACAAAGTCTCATCAAAAATCCATCAGGTGGCGACAGAGGTCATGATGTCATTGCTGTAATCTCACTTTGAGGCTGAAAGGTCCATCAATCAGGTGTCATGAGTCTGAGGCTGGGACACATTTTGCACGCCAGCTGCTATCCAAAGTAAACATTCCCCTGTTGCTTTAACACCTCAGAAGTTGAGTGTATTCAAGTACATTTACACATGCAAATCTCACTCCTAAAGATCAGTTTTTGACCATCTCATCTAAATTTGTACAGAGGCGTTTGCACGCTCATGAACTCACACCCACACGAACAAAACACTCTGGAAGACAGTGAAACGGACGCCTCGCTCTGGAGATACAGACAGCCTGAACAACGTTTGTGGATCATGAACATTTGACCCATAAAACTGCACCTTAAAACGCTTCAATTTACAGTAAATCCTGAACTTCATTTCTGTATCTGTGACCTGAGGCAGCACAAGTTGGACAAATGATCAAACACTTCACCTCAGTGCCACTCCAGACTGCTTCCACCCGTCGGTGCTTTAGTCCACCGTCAGCTCTCTATGCCGTCCTCGCCACATTAGATAGGATTCCACAAATTCCCACTTATCTCCCAGTTCCTTGCTCATTATCCCTAAAATCTCAGTTTTGTTTTTTTAAAATATGTATGGCCTGGAATTTTATGGTTTTAAATTCTGTGACCTTGCCCAGGTTTTTTTCCTGACCATGGGAACATGCATTGTCCGGTTCCACCAAGGACAATAAAATATGCAGCTCGTCTGAACCCGTGTGCTTGAGGACGGAGCATTTAAGGCCTCCAGTCGTGTGTTCTGTCAAATCCTGATAAAAGTCGAGTGCGAGAGGGACGCTTTGCAGTCAGGAATGTCAGGAGGAGCAAGTCTGGGCAGAGACTGAAATGTCATTATTCTCCGACCACACCCTGAATCCATCCCCTCCAGTCGGCCTTCTCCAGCTACGCGGATTCAATTTATTTAGCCTTTGGATGATCATTCCCGTGAGCTGCATCATCTGGTCCACACAAAAACTCCCGACATGCTACGCCACACCGGCAGTGAGGAGATTCATAGCGAGGGGATTTCAAATGAGAAAAAAAAGGTAGTTTGAATACAAATGTTATGGTTTTAACATGCAACAAAACATTACGAGACACTTTAGAAAGACGTTAATCTTCTTGACCCAGCAGACTGAAAGTTGTTTGAATAAATTTAAAGATAAAATGAGAATCAAAAAACTCTGATGTCTAGTAACTGCTCAGATTAATAAGAACACACACTTGCTGACAGATGACTAACGACTAATGAGGGGCACTACAAAACATGTCGGGGGTCAATGATGTCCTGTTGCATCCATAGACAAACAGGTCACAAACCAATGATAAAGTAAGGTAGGTGTTGGTTTGGATCAAATTGACAGGGTCAGTCAGTCACTTCCTCTCAAACAGGATGTATGATAGATAAAAAGCAGCGAATGTGTGTGTGTGCGCGCGTAGAAAGACATGCGGAGAGTGTGTGTGTTTGCAGAGTGAGGGATTTAGTGATCAGGGCCCAGGGTGTCATCAAGGTCTCTCCTAAGTTCATTAAGTGCTCAGACTCATGGAGGTTCTGCGTGTACGTGCGTGTGTGTGTGTGTGTGTGGGGGGGGGGGGGGATTCATCATGCAGTACTGAATATGAAAATCCCACCAAGTGTGTAAAAGTGTAACCGGGAGCATCACGTACATACGGAGTGTGGGTGTATGTTCAGGACTGAACCATGACAGCATGAAACACCACTTGTGACATTCACATGAAGCTCCGTGTGCCAACTTCCACAGGAAATTGCATAAATCTGCTTCTGCACATGACACTCCCGCAGACCCAAACGACAAACTGGACTTCTGCAATGTCAGTGACTGTCACTGTGGAGGTCACGTCTACCCACCTGAGTCACTATGAGGAGAGTCAACATCTAGTTTAATCACTGCGGATACTTTAAGCTTTGGGAAGAGATGCTTCTCAGCGTCTCTGAGTGTTCCCCGTCTCCTGCTCTCTCCTGTTCTTGGCCGTTAGTCAATCCCGGATTTATCCAGCTTCTATTACCTAACAGGGAGAGCACATGTCCCCGCAGCGATGGCCTGCAGCAGGCCCCAGGAGCTCCTGAGACACGGGCCAGGTAGCTGCAAATATCAGGGGGTCACGAACAGAACCTCGGGAAGATGGTGGATGTCTAACGTGCAGGATTTGCTTAGAAAAATTGGACAAGTAGAAAATGGCAACAAAAAAAAAAAACCCTAACATTTTAACTTTAAATAGGTGACTGCAGAAGAATCCAGAGGGTGGTTCCTGCTAACTTTTTAAAACTGCAGATGTGCTGGTGGTGTGTGTTCGTGTAAGTTGCGGTACAGGAGGACGACATTACTTGATGGTTCCTGACTTGAAACAGTTTAAAACGATCATGTTGAAGAGTCATGACAGATAAAAACTGCTGAACCAAATCCTCTTTGTTTGTACAACAGATCAATTTTGTATCCTCAGGCTACACAAGCAGCAGCAGCAGCCGCAGCAGCAGGCTGAGTGGTGCTTTTTGTGTGTTGTTTTTTGCTCGATTCATTCAAACTTAACAAAAAAGAGTCAAAGTGCACCACTGGAAGCAATTTATATAAATATCACTGAAAACATTCCAAATAAGTTAAAACCTGTAGAGAAGCCATAAACTTTCATAGCGTAGGTGGAGCCGGTTTTTCCGGTTACATTGTCACTTAACATATCATTACTTTCTGCTCCGTGAATGAAACGCTGGTCCTGGATCGGCGGGAGCGCACCGGCTCTTTTAAAGACCCTAAATCTGTGCTTCACCTCTCTAAGACTGGTTTAACTGGTGGTTGTTGTCTCGTAAGCATCATCGCAGGGATTAATCAGACAAGCTCAGATCCTGCTGATTGTCTTAAATCATCTTATTGGATCAATGTGGTGATGACTGAGCATGCGCGTCATTAAAGGGCCGCTTGATTAGGAACACCTGGCCAGGTGTGCGTCACTTCTCATCATAAGCAGCACATCAAGTTGATTTCTGTCGGTTTTTCCCTGTAATTTCAAACTCGCAATTAAGCATTTCTTTTATCTAGACCAGACCATAAATACCCCCCCCCACACACACACACACACACCACCAGCAAACAACACACACACACACACACACACACACACACACACACACACACTCACAGCTAACACACCTGGTGTTCAGCTACAGGCACTGGAGGTGGACTCGGCTAGTCTCTCTGTGTCCGTGTCTGCTGCAGTTGCGTCCCGCTCGACCACCTTGTCCTCCCAACAACAACCTCCGTCTCCCCTGGCTTCAGTTGCTCCGAGGATGGAAGTTCAGCACTTCTGATCCGCCCACATTTATTTTTCGCAGGTAAGTTGAAGACTCCGCCCCTCTTGTACCTCCTCCCCCCCTTCCCCCTCCCTCCCCCGGCGTGTGTTGCATTTAAGAGCTGCGCGTAAAACTCCGGTGATAGGAGTTTTACCTCTGTTGTTGTAGCTTGTGTTTGTGTTTTTACATCAAATTATATAAGTAAGGAGGTAGAGTAGCCGTCTAGCAAGCGAAGGGACGCTGGTTCAATCCTCACTTCCCCTGGTGACCATGACCAAGTATTCTTGAGCAAGATACTGAACTCCTGATGGCCCTGTGATGGGACTGGCGACCCGTCGAGGGTGAACCCCGCCTCTCACCAAGTCAGCTGGGACAGGCTGCAGCCCCCCCGCGACCCTTAATGTAGGAATAAGCGGAAGACAATGAATGGATGGAGGGTTATAGAAGTAAGATTGAAATAAGTAAAGACTGTATAAACGGGTTTAATATTTATATTAAATATCTACAAGAGACATTTAAAAATGTAGATCATTAGTCAATACTTCATTTATCGCAGACATTTTGACTGTGATAAAGTAATGATAAAAGTCTTATACAAGCAACAACTTTGTTTCCAGCTTCTCAAATGTGAGGATTTAGCTTACAAATTAAACATTTTTCTTTTTTTTTGTGGAATTTTCATTTGGCAAAAGATGCAACAGGAAGGTGTCACATTTGTTCACAAGTGAAAAATGCATTTATAAGTATTTTCTGGACCGATTGATGAATCGAAAAGAAATTAGAACAGAAACAGAACATGAACACATGGAACTTCACATGATTCCAATATTCATTGATCATTGTCGGACTCATCACGGTTATAGAAGCACTTTCTAAAAAAAAAAAGTGTAATGGAAACAAACTGCAATGCTTTTATGCTACAAGTTAAAAATAGAGTCAAATAATATAGAGCCAGTGTGTGTGAGAGAGTGAGAGTGTGTGTGTGTGTGTGTGTGTGTGTGTGTGTGTGTGTGTGTGTGTGTGTGTGTGTAGGAATGTAGAGCCTCGTCTGTACCTGCAACCAGACACAGGGGTGTGGTACTGCTGATGTGTCCGAGGTGGAAATAAGACACATGAACAACATAAGTGGCTGGCTAGAGAGGAAACACCAGGAAAGATTTTAAACTATCAGAGTTCGGTCAAACATGAATCACGCGTTATTTTAGTGATCCCAGTGGCCTGAACACGCATGTACGATAACACGTAGCCCAGCGAGTCTTCTTCATGTGTTGTTGTTGTTGTATCTCTGTAAAAACAAAGCAAAGACTTACATAATTAAATGTGCAAAGACATGATCTCAGTTCGTGTCATATATACCAAACAAGGTGAAATGACTACTTGAACTTCTCCGTCAACCAATGAGCTTTTTGTTGCAGTTCCTTCCATATATGGTCAGAGCCAGAGAGAGAAAGAGGTTAAGACTGCCAGAGAAGAGGTAACAGGAGGCGGGGTCTATTGTTGTGTTCCTGCTTTGGTGTAAAGTTTCTTCTCAGCCCTGTCATTACCTCCAGCTCCAGGCCCAGACCTGGACCCAGCCCCAGCCCTGGACCAGGCCTCAGCTCCAACCTCAGACCCAGCCCCAGACCTGGACCAGGCCTCAGCCTCAGACCCAGCCCCAGACCTGGACCTGCTGTTGCCACATCAGAGATGGGCTGATAGTAATGCAACGTGTTGCAGCATGAATGGAGAAGAGCGGACACACATTTTTAGTATCATGTGTCTTGGGTGGTACACGGCATTACTGTTGATGAGACACTGCCTCTAACGGAGGATTTAAAGGAATCATGTTCAGGCCGCTGTCATTCTGTTTCTGATGCATATGCACTGGTCAACCTACACATCCACCCATACAAGATTTTTGGAGTTGATGCGTAGATATCAAGAGTGACATCACTGTCAAACATCTGCTGTCATTGCTACTAAAGCACATCAGTCCAGGGCATTCATGCTGCTGCCGTCTTCAGTTTCAGTGGATTGAACTCAAGACACAAAACACCTCTTGTCTGGAAAACATGTCATCTGATCACGTGTAGTGGTCACTAACAGTCACTCACTGTACTTTGTAACACTGGATTGATAAGTTGCATACAAATAAACATTATTTTTATGTGGCCCATATTCATGCAAAAGATGTTTGTTATAAGGAATGAACACCCATGCTAATAAATTACTTGAGACAAATATTGATGCAGTTGTCAGGCTCTAAAATATATTCCCATCTTTCAATTGTAGCCTCCGATAAATTCAACTTGATGATTCTTCCTCTGGCTGTTCTTAAGTTATATAAGAGTTAAAAGCTAAACTCAGCTCACAGGCTCACACACACACACACACAAAGCATGTCTGCCCGCTGTCCTTGAGTTGATTTAAGTTTTCATGTAAACGCAGTGACAACTCAACTAGAAGCACCTCGACGGGCTGTAAACAGTCGTCAGCTACAAAAGCCCTTCGGTTCCTTTTCTGCAGCCACAGGGTGCAGTCAGATATGCTGTTTCGCCACCTCAAATCTTGTCTCAGATCAGTGAATGACACCACCACCATGATACATTCAACGTTAGAAGAGTCTGTGTTAAAACCTCAACCCTCATAGAAGTAACATGACGCAGCTGGACCTGTGTCATAAACTTCCAATGAGGAGCAGAGGCATGTTAAGTCATGCCATGCAGGCACTTTTCACTGAGTGGGGGCGAAAGTGTACTTATACACATCAGTCAAACACAAAAATGCAGTATTATATCTTGTCTAAATCCCTCTGCTGCTCCACTGGAATACCAGCATTCCTGCACAGTTATACTGGAATTATTTAAAACACGGAGGAGGAAATTTGGAAATGTCTGTAAAAGTCAGAAAAAAACCCCCTGACATCGTCTGGCTCCGGTTCCTTGAGGAATGTATCAAGCCCTCTTGTGGACAAATTGGATATTACAAGCTCAGATAACAACCAGGTATGTCAGATGCTTTTACTGACATCAGGAGGGTTTTACCTGACCTTTACTCCTGTGGAAACTAAAGAAATTTGAGAGTACTGAAAGTCTGAGAATATCCAACAAAGACCTCACACGTGACCACCAGTCCAGTTGTTTAAAAGAATAAACGAACACAAGTACACGGTGTCATGTTTAGTTGAACTATAACACCACTCAAACACATTTTTACCCATCATTTTTTGAATGACTGAGGAAAATTTTTCATTACCACATCGTGTAACATCTGTTTACACATAAAAATAAACTGAGATATACATTTCAAAACTTAGCTGTGTATTTGGAAGGAAAATGAATGACAAATGATTTTTAACGCGTTATTTTTAATTATGAGAACCTTTTCCTCCGTCCACTGTAGATTCTAATATGAAGGGAATGTGGAAAACATTTCCATGATTTTTCCCTAAATTTCTTTCTGTTCATTTTCAAAGACTTTTCCAGGCCTTGGAGAGTTATTTTCAAATTCCATGACTCTTTCAGGTTTCTGTTTCATCTTTACATTTACCACTGCAACAACTGTCACCTATATAGAACTTTAGGAAACACCCTGGTGGAGAATGTAAGAATGTAAAACCATGACACATCAGCTTTTTATGAGTTTTTATTTATTTATTTGATTTTTAAGTGTTTTATTGTTTTTTTTTCTCCAAAAAAATCCTGAGGTATTCACAATATAATGGCATTTATTCTGTTTGAAATGAGACTCATGGGAGGGGTGAAGAGAGGGGAGGGTGGTAGAATACAGCCAAAAAACAAAACAAAAACAACAACAACAACAAAAAAAAATAAAACCACTCAGTAAAGCTGTCAATTCATACAACTGTAAAGACAATATGTCCATGGTGTCGCTTGTACAAAAAAAAAGGAAAAAAAAGCATTTGAACTGCAACAGCAGTGACTGATTCTCCCCCGCCAACTATCAGAATCACGCAACTGAGACGGATAACAGCGCCTGACGAACGGGGATGATATCTCAGAGTCGCACCTTGCTGGGTGACGACGGGTCGATCAGTCCTTCTATACCATCGCCTGCTTCAGCAGAAACACCTCAACCTCAAAAAGAAAAAAAAAAGAAAAAAAAAAGAAACACATCTAGTCTGCTACGTAGCTGGCAATAAAACCATCCAAGTCTCAAACAAGCTTTAACTGCAAGTTATTAGCGAAGCGCTAGAGTTGAAATACGCCGTGCTGCGTTTACTCAGCTTAGTTGGGCCTCTCAGAGGGTAAACAGTAAACAAAAACAATGGATGCACCTTCCTGTGCTGCAGGGTTAATTATTCATTTGTTGACTGACGTTAGTGTGATGGTTTTATGCGATATTTAGATTTCTGTACACAACAGTAAAATGCCAGATTTATGACTGGGCCTCTACCTTGAGTCCTGTTTTCCCTCTGCAAATAAAAAGCATTAAAAACAAACCAAAGAAAAACAAAAGAATAAATAAATACCAGTGAAAAAAATACACTGTTGAATCATATTTTTTTTTTGCTCTGTCACAGATCTATGATTAATAAAATAACTGCTGTGACTTCAAGAAAATAAGGAAAAAAAAATGTTTGCACATTTTCACACCCAGTATTCTCCTCTCGACACAACAATCGCTGTCTGCAACAAGAAACAAAAAAAACAAAAAATAAACCCATCACAAGTGCAACATCGGTCATGACAGTCTCAGCATAGGAAACGAAAACAAGAAAAGAAAAGCTCTGGTATTGACCAATCGGTGCACTATTACAGCATCAAACAAACCAGGAAGAATAAAAAAATAATTATCATAAAATAGAATGAAAAATAAAAGAAGGGGGTCCGGGGCCTTGGGCTGGGGGGTGGGGGAGAAGAATATAACAGCACACAGTTCATGTCCCAAACTGGGGTAACAAGTGATGAACTGATCAAGATATCTGATCAACTGAAAACAATATAATAATAGTAATAATAATAATAATACAAAATATTATTAGACTTACAGTTCGGAGGTTATCTTTATGTGGCGGCTTAAATTAGGTGGGCAGACACTACAGCGTGAGACGAACAGACCTGCTCCACCTCGCCAGGAAAAGAAACCTTTTCAGAAACGGACATCAATGTCCAGATCTCATTTATGTCTTTGTTCAATTTGGTGTCATCTTTGCCCTGAATAATAATAATAATAATAATAATAATAATAATAATAATGATAATAACATGAATCATAGTAATATAATAAAAAATGGACAAAAAGAAAAAATTAATAATAATAATAATTACCATCAATAAAGACTTTTGGTAGACAAATACTCATCTCACACACACTGCTCAGTCACACAGCTAGCTGTAAAGAAAACCACGCGCACATGAGGGCAAACTAACAAAACACTTTCTGCTAATAAAGACGCAGCTTCTCCTCCTCGATGACTAACCATGGGTCTGAGGTGAAAAGTATATTGCAAAGTTGACAGAGAACATTTAAAAAACAAAACAAAACAAAAAAGTGTGTCTTTTCCAAAGTACACGACAATTCAACATTTTCGCAAACAAAAATACAGACTATATGTGTAAAAATCATAAATAAGTTTTGTGCATCCCCGCCCCCAAACAACTGTTGTCTTGGAAAATAAAAAAAAAAAAAATTAAAAAACAACAACAAAACAATGGCAGTTACAGCTGTGACAATAACATGCAATTGATATACTTTACAGCACTGATCTGTACCCCCACCCCAAAAACTACAAATCTAAGCCCCGCCCCTCCCTGACCCCAATACAATCCTTAAATATTTGTCAGCTGGTTCCAAACGCAGCTCCTGCTCTCTCGCCTCTGCGGACTAGCTGAAGGCGGTGATGCTCATCACACCGGGGCTGGAGATACATGTCACACTGTCGCTAACGCCAGCAGAGCCGTAAATCTGTGTATGTACAGGAGGCCCCCCCCCCCATCCTAGCAAGCTGACGTGGTTTCAATGACTGCATAGTGAAAATGATATTTGGTTTACTTACAGATGGGATTACGACACACACACACACACACCCCACACACACACACACACACACACCCCTCCCTCGGTGCCAAGGCACAGCTCAGCTACACGCTAGCAGCTAGCTTCATGGTTTTACACTGCTGGCCTCGCACCTGGCAAGCTAATATACATATAAAGCCAATAACGGCAGCAGTCAGAGTTGCTGCGATGAAGGGGACGACGGCAAACGTGGTGTGGACAGCCCTGAAGTATTCACCTCCTCAGTGCTTCTCCTCTTTAGCGGCGTCACAGCCAGTAATTTACACACAACTTTTTAACGGATTTAATGGAATAATAAAGACGCTGCTACCTAATTGGTTACATGAGGTCAACTGGTGTGTCATCTCAGTGTGTCTACACCGGCACCGCTAAGCTGTTAGCACCATGACGACCACTGAGACGTCTGGTCAAGTGGGAGAAGTGCAGGTCAGGGTTTGGTTATAAGAAATAATAACCCATGGATAATAACGGTATCCCTCGAGGAAGCTCCACAAGAGAGATTAGACGACTGAAAAGCGGACAGAAAACAAGAAAAGGGATCTAGGAGGCTCATGATGATGGAGTCAGGAAACTGCTCAGATCCCAAGAAAAGATGGACGACTTTAATATTGGGAATTTCAGTCTTCCAGAGTGACAATGACTGTAAACATGCTGCTACAACACCCAGCAGTGGTTGAAATATTCCAATGTGTCAAATTCCACGTCAAACTGAGTAACTGGAGGGCTTAAACACATTTTATACTACAGAGTTCCAGGACTTTTCCATGTCATCTAGGAATATTTTCATGACTATACATGTAAAATAAACAGATATTTTTAAATTGTGCCAGTGTACAATCATATCTGCAGTATAGTCAAATATTCAGGTACCTGAGAAAATTTCCGTGACTTTTACACATTTTTCCAGCTTTAGTTTTTTTTTCTTTTGCCATTTCTGAACTGAATGACTTTTCCAGGTCTGTCATGCGAGTCTCAACCCTGCATCTGTGGTGTGCTGCTGAAGTTAAAATCAAGTAATAATAACTCACTAAAAATCCGCTGTAATTCTAGACTCTCAGACAATGAAATAGGAGAAAATGCTTCAGGGGTGAATACTTCGGCAGGCGTGGTACGTTAGTATTCATGTGTTTTCTAAGCAGAAGCGCACCTGGGTTCACAGAGCGCTGCGCCGTCACCCAATCACATCAATTACTTGGATGGAAATGCACGCAAATAGCGAGGTTGAGCGAGTGTGTGTGTGTTTATAAAGTACACATCTTCCACAGCGGGAGACTGGTTCCGGATTGGTGTTTAAAACGCACGCTAGCCGAGACGCATGAAGAGTAGGAGCGGTGAGAGTGGTGATGAGAGCGCGTCGTCTCCTGGTGTGAAGAGTTGCGAGACTGCACCAGTGAACACATCGCCCTCAGGCTGCACTAGCAGGTCAGTGCAGCTGATGGATGCTCAGCACCAGATCTTGGTCTACGTGCATCAGTTAGGATCAGCCCTCACGCCTGATAACGCAGACATCTTCTAGAGGCCGTTCCCTGTACCGTTGACCTAAACCGTGGCTTTAAATCAGTCCCATCTTGGTATCCTGACAATGGCCGAGTTAATCTGATCTGAATGATCCAGCAACATTAGCATGTCACTCAGCTTCTGTTCTGGAATCACAAAGCTGGGATAGATCACCATGGTAACCAGCACAGCAACCAATAAAAAAAAAGCCTCCTTCTATGGACCAATCAGATCACAAGAAAAGTCAAGTTCTCATTCTGAGAGTTTTTCATGAACGTATGTTTGACAAAATATAAAGTTAAGGTTAAACAGAGGGAGGTATTGAGTCCCATCCATCCATTTTTTTCCACTTATCCTGTTAAGGGCATGAGGCGGGGTTCACCCTGGACAGGTCGCCAGTCCATCACAGGACCAACACATAGAGACAGACAACCATTCACACTCACAGTCACACCTACGATCAATTTAGAGTATCAATCAGCCTCGTCCTCTCTTGATGTCTTTGGACTGTGGGAGGAAGCTGGAGTACCAGAGAGAACCCACACAGGAACAGGGAGAACATGCAGACTCACACAGAAAGCATGGAACCTTCTTGCTGTGAGGCGACAGTGCTGACCACTGCACCACTGTGCCGCCCGAGATATTGAGTCAATGAGGAGAATTTCTTTGAGTTCTACTGACCGTCTGGATGACATCTACACTCTTAAGTTAGTCAAACATCTGAGGAACATGCTGAATATTTAATACGTATTCAAAAAGATGTTCTTCATGTCATGTACTTCTCATGAGGAGTACAAACACACATAGTCTGTGTATTATAGCACCTTAACAAACATTGTCAGGGAGTATTTGGAGCTTTGGCTCATATCTTTTAATCTGTTTCTTGCAAGTCCAACAAGTTTCTAGAAGTACAATAGTTCTTTAAACATTTGTATTTAACTTAACTTTTTTTTTTCCTACTAGACTTATCACCCTGTCACAACTGATGATGGTGCATTTGAATGGTTTGTGATAGGAACTCAGCGCTGGATTATTAAAGCTAGACTTAACTAACCAGCTTTGTGATACCAGAGAGAACCCGACTGAACCGAACTTACAGGCCCTCAGTGACCGATGAGCCAGTTGTTTTTTATTGCTTGGCCCTTGACATGTGGTTATGCACCAGTCTCCCCCTGTACAGCATAACTAACACACACACACACACACACACACACACACTCACACACACACACACACAGGCACTGCTACACGACAGTGCCCCCCCTATACCCTCCCACTAGCTATAGACAGATTTCATAGCTGAGAGTAATCAATGATAACGTCAATAACAATAGTCAGAACAAGAACAAACTCTTTCGTATTTGTTGGGTAGTGGACACCTTTGGTGTGAACTGTCAAGGTTGTCAAGCTTGCAGGTGATATGGATAGACCGAGTCAAGGATGGACGTGACCCCCCACCCCCCAACCATCTGGACAGGCAGACACTCCCTCTCATCTTACCTACACTGTACAGAGTTGTAGTGTGTTGACATGATACCAACAATGAACTACTTCCATTACACAGAGCTAACGCTGAGGTGAGGTGTATGTGTGCGTCTATATATTGTGAGTTAGTAGTTTCTGTCGAGCAAACCTTCCTCCTTCCTGCTCTTTCTCCTCTCATCCATCTCTCACTTGCTTTCACCCTCTTCACACCCGCTCTTCTGCATTTGGTAACACATATAGACATTGCATTATTTCACTTATTTGGCTTAAAAAGAAAAATAAAGTATTTATCCTTTGGGGAAAAGAAGTGACAGCAGCGTCTAAAGCAATAAAAAAAGTAGCAGCAGTAGCAATGTAAATAAATAACATTGTTTGAATAGTAAATATAATAAAACACGACACACTAGCTCACTCGCTAAAATCAGAATTGGAAGGTTGGTTTCACACTTTGAAAGCTTTTTACAACGACAAACTAGCCTCAGAGCTCAGCAGTCCTGTGAAACATGGGCTGATTTTTCCTCTCCGGCTACTTACAGTACTTCCTGTCATCTGTTCCAACGCTCTTCTTCTACTTCCCATCACACTTTCTTTAATACTCCACGTCTTCCCTCACAGTCCCGTCCTCTGTATTCCCTGACATTCCCACTCTTCTTCTCTACCATCTCAACAACATTCCTGTATCTTTCTCTCCTACTGGCACTTAACGGTTTCCGTCGTTTCATCTCCTCAGTTCTGTGTCTAGCAGTGATTTGGTTCGGGGAGGGGGAGGTCTAGCGAGCTTTGGTTGTGGCCCTGCAGGAGGGGAGGAAGTAGGGTTCTAGTCAGAGACCTCTGCTCATAAAGAACAGTTAAAACATCCTGACCAGCTCGGCTGAGCCTGGTTCATCAAGCCTGACACATTTTATGTCCACAAGTCTCACTGGTTGTAAAATAGATCCATTCATCAACCAAGACCAAGTGTTTTAACTACTGCCTGAAGCTATTAACACTCAGGATGTTTCAGATTACATGATAACAGACCAGTTTACAAACCAACCATTATCACTCAATTTTAAAACTAGACATTTGGACAGTTTGTGGACTTGATAAAACGTGTTTTTTTTTTGGCTAAAACTGTGTACACACAAAGGCATAAAATGTATAAACGCATTCTTTAAGTCAGATTTATAAAAGCCTGCGTCTGCAAGCTCGTCTTTTATCCTGAATTCCACTGCAATCTTCACGGTGAGCAGATGCCCTCTACCACCACTGGTTTAATGCCAGTGGAAGCTTGACTCAATTTAACACACAATTATTTACAAAGCAGTTTGAGAAGGTAAGTAGCAAAAATTGAATTCATGTGTGTGTTACCATAAAATACAAGTTGTGTGAAAAAAAAATTTTGACTGAATTTTGGCCTCACTTTTAATTTCCACATCAGGACCTAATATATGTGTTTATGCCCATTATACACACACACTTGTCCCACCATACATTCTTCTAAATACCAGAAGAAAAAAAAAACATGGTTTTTGTGTGTACACATTTATAAATCCGACCCTAAATGTGGCCCCCGGGCTGCTAGCCTGAGACCTCTGCTTCATGGTCCATCAGCACACAAACATGATCTATCAGGACTTGGCAGAGTTGTGTCTTAATCTCTTGACCTCCACAAACAACTAGAACCTAGAGCCTTTGGTCTGGTAACAGTGGAGCACTACGTCACACTACACAGCAGAGCTGACCCAGAGGAAGAGGTAGACAACACGCTCCACAGGTAATAACATCTACCCCATTTTATAGTCTTTGTACAATATAAACTCCTGTTCTGCAACTCCTCAGTGAAAAAAACCCCCTCTGTTCAGACTTTCACCGCGCACATCTTTTTCCTCTCGTGCAAGAAATTCAAATTCCACCCTTCTTCTACTTTCCACTCCTTCATTTCTAGAGAAAGTCAGACAACACACCACCTGAGAAGACCCTTGTTTACTCCTTTCTCTCATGATTCCTTCCTTCTATATCATAACGCTCTTTGACTTTGATTCAATTCTGAATTTACAAATACGTAAATCACCGATTTTCTAGCTAATTTTTTTAGCCATTGCTTTTTCTTTTTTTTTTCCAATTATGCAGCTGCTAAATAAAATAAAAAAAATGGTGTCCTAAGAGTATTTCACATCAAAGACGATGAACATGAACACCATTACAAACGACGACGCTAATATGTGTGTTAGAGCTGTAGTGTGAAGGTGAACAAAAGACTAGGATATATCATTTAACATCGCACACAGACACACGCATACAAACATACACAACGAAACAGCCTGAGAATGTGGGATACAAGAAACTGCTTGGACACTGGACTTGTAGATAGCTGACTAATGAAAAGTGAAGGAAATGTAGAAACACATTCAAGATACACACAGTGTTTATGCCAAAGTGTGTGGCTGATACACACACTCACGTGACATGATATGATTGAGTGTAAACGAATGTATCCAACTACAGTGTGCAACTTATTCTGTTCCCTCCTCGCTGTGTCTGCCTGCCCAGATTTATCACATTGACAATAAGAATCATGTGTCATCCCTCCATCCATCCATCAGTCCATCCCTCAGTCAATCACTCCATCTGTCCATCCATTGACACGCCGTCTCCTCCCTCCTCATAGGGCTTCTCCGGTGTACAGATGGACAGGCGGGCTGGGTCTAAGGCTAAGCTTAGCTGCTAACGCTGGACTAGACTAGAACAGACTAAGTCTGAGCTCGGCAAGGCTTAAGCTAGGCTAGACTAGCGTACAGCTAAGCTTACGCCGGACTGGGCTCGCTGGGCTACCTGCTGAAGAGCGAGTGAAGCTGATGCTGATGGCTGTAACACTGGCTGCTGCGAGGCGACTCGGTGCGATCCATCACCGCCTGGAACCAACCGGCCACATCCACCTCCAGAACCTCATACCGCCTGATGAAACTATGCTCCTGGATGAGGGAAACAGGCGAACAAGAGAGAGAGTTACTCTTTGGGCAATTGGGGTTAAACATTTAAAGAAATCTCTAATACTGGCGTCTTACCAGCAGCTGGTGGTATTTTGGCCTTTTTCTGTGATCCTTTGTGAGGCTGTAGAAAGACAAATAAAACCAGGATGCAGAAAGTAAATTATAAAGGGACACATTTATCCTCCTTCCTCATTTTCACCTCACATTTGTTTTTTTCTAGGTCAGTATTACTATATTTGTGTGTGCTGCTCACCAGTCTTTGACGAAGGACTGGAAGTCGAGGGAGAAACCCATGCTGAGAGGCAGCAGGGGAGGATCTTCCTGCAGCACTTTGGTCAGAACCTCAAAGTCTGTCTTGCAGTTTTTGTAGGGAAACTGTCCTGTGGCCAGCTCCACCTGGAGGACAACAGGATCCATCAACATCCGCATGTGTGTTAAGAGACTGGTGGAAAGATAACCTGCATAAAAAGTTACTCTGCAGCTGTCTGCATGTGGTCACGTCTTTAGTAGTTAGTAGTAAACCGGTATTTATTATCAGCCTGAAGTTTTCAGTTCTTCAGATGTTTTTGTAGCTTTAATTAACCTGTTTATTTGGGTTGACACAGGATAAATTTGCCATTAAACCTTTTTACAGGAAAAGAAGGACAAAAAAAGAATTAAAACTGCACATTTCCTGTGACACTCCCGACCACTAAATTAGCAGGCCATGGAGAAAAACGGCACCGCGGTCTTACCAGAGAGATGCCGAGGCTCCACACGTCTGCTCGGATATCATAGTCAGGCTTGGTGGGATCTGGAGGGTCTATTCTCTCAGGCTACGAGAATACAAGCATCAGACAAATGTGTCAGTAAAGGTGCGGAAAGTTCTCCTTCCTAAGATGCATCGCGATGAGAAGGGCTCAGAATCTGGTCTCTCCAAATTGGCCAGAAAAGACAGTTGAATGTTCCTTCAAAAGACCAACACATGGTTCCTAATCTCCGAATATTAATTTTGTGCACAATTTCAACTTTAAAACCCTTTATAAAATAACATCCAGATCATGACACTGGATCACACATGTACTAGTGCTGGAAAGATGAAGTTTATGATATCATTGTCGTGTTTTTCCCCCAAAAAAAAGGAAGCTCGGGTGAATCTTAATAGCTGTAAAAAGCAGCCATATGCAGTAATATCAGAAAAAATTGAGGATGCGAAACATTGAGATGTGTAGATAATTACTGTCAGATTGTGGGGCCAGTGACATTTAGCTGTAGATACTGGCTTTATCAATGATTGGTCAAGTACTGGTACAGCGCTTGTGTGTGTAGGTTTTAACTCACCGCCATGTAGGCAGCACAGCCAGCGCTGCGGGTCTTTGCCTTTGAATCAACCAGGCGTCCACTGATGCCAAAATCGCACAGTTTGATCTGACCTTTCGCGTCCAGTAGGATGTTGGAGGGTTTCACGTCCCGATGGATGACACCGTGTTTCTCTTTAAGGTACAGCAACGCCTTCACTATCTGGAGCAGACAGGTGAAGAATGATGATAAGGATAAAACTGATCATGTGATCAGCATCACATGTTCTCATGTGTCTTCCACTTACTGCCACTGTCATCTTTCCTAGGATTCGCTCTGGGATGGGGCCCTGGATTCTCTTCTTCAGCTTCTCAGCGCACGTTCCCATCAGCTCCATGGCAATAAATACATCCGTCTGGCCATGACAACACAAATACAGTTGGTCTGGTGAGCTACTGTTGGGGTGTTGACTGAAATATGAGCTAAAATATGGATTAAAAGCTGCCACATTGGATGCAGATATAAAACAAAGACAATAGACAAGACTGAGTTCAGCGTTGTCATGACTGATTATTACTGCTGTAATATTTAATCTTATAAATGCAGGAAGTAATATATTTTAGGGACACCCACATTGGTGACTATGGCGCCGTAGCACTGGATGATATAAGGGCAGTCGTGGCTCTTCAGCACCACGTCCAGGTCCATCAGGATCCTCTTGTTCTCATCCTTGTTACCTGTACGACGCATTTGCTGGTGACACACACACACACACACACACACTTTGAATGATGGAAACACACCATGCTGAGTGCACACATTAAGAAACAAGTCATTAGGTAATAGAAAAACAAAGGCTCCTGTGGTGAGCTGCATGTCTAATTGTTAAACAGCTGAGACGGTTGCAATTAAGGCAGCTCTTAAATAAGAGGTTGTTATGTGGGCTTATTTACTGCCCCTGTGTTGGTAAACTAGTTACAGTGAAAGCACAACAATGCTGTTTCTCGTTCATGATATTTGAGAGTTTACTCTGTGTCTCCGTGGTGCGTGTGGAGTATTCTTGGGACTTGTTTTCTGTGGTGTGTGTCTGTTTGTCTTTTGGTAGGATTACGCAAGACCTCTGGAAGGTGGTGGGGAGCAGCATGTACATTTTGGGACATTTAAATTTATGATAAAAAAATAAAAGAATACAGACAGACATTCTATTACGTTGGATTTGTGTGGGATTGCTTTGTTGGAGGTAAGTGCTCTCCAAGTACCCTCCAGTTTAAATGTTCTTGTCTTTAGGGAAGCACAGGACAAAATATGCCAACTAGACACCACCAGCCCGCGTGTTCTGGCATCCATGCAACGCTTTTGAGTTTTGAGTCTGTGTTTGAGTTTGCGTAGTACCGCAGGAGGTGTTTTCCATTTGATTCTCATTAACTCTCCAATCACACCGACTATCGTGCTATCAAATTAGCAGGATTAAACCAAAACAAAGCATGAAAACAAAACAAAAAAAACTAGACCACACATGTGTACCTCCACCAAGGAGACTACATGTGTGCTACAATGCAGGACAAGTGCTTGGCAACCATAGAACTCAGCCAATTAAATAATGTGTTTTTTTCTCAAAATGTATGTAAATTTGTATGTGTATGAACCTGTGACGCACCCAGAAAAGGCGGGTTGTGTGAGCAGTAGAGGGATCTCACCTTGACAGCAATGACATGGCCCGTTTTCTTGAACCGCACCTTGAAGACCTGTCCGCAAGTGCCGCTGCCTATCTCCCCCTCACTGATCAGATCTGTCACCTCCGCCGGATACCGCTGTGGACAGTTGAGGAGGCACCAACAAAAGAATCGAGATTTTAGTTCGCAGTCAAGATATTTGCTCTGATTGAACTGTTCAGTGCTGGGTATTGTTTCTACATTAACTCATGACGATGAAAATCAAAGAGCTGATAATCCTGGCTTTTCTGCATCATGAGTCTTTTTGGGTTTTTTTTTTACAAATGATTGAATCTGTAATAATGCTGTCACCGTTGGCCTTCATTAAAATTAAATCATTAGCGACTGAGAAGCTGTGAGTAATCGTCGAGTGGTTGAAACAGCAACTCCTCTGAACTAACAAGAGCAAGAAAAACTAGATTGCAGGGATGAGTCACATTGTTTTCTCAGCTTCAAACCCAGGCTTGTGCCAACTACAATCCAGGACCTGAGGGCTAGGAGAGGACAAACAAACTAAATAAGGCCAAGCCAAAAAAACTCCTTGGCAGAGAAAAAAAGTTCTTTTGCCAAATGATGGATGACCTGCTTTTTAAAGAATGCTCAAGAATTCCTTGAGTATTTAAAAAAAAAAAGTGCTTTGTATTAAAAAAACAAAACAAAACAAAACAAAAACCTCACCTGACCATCGATCTTGAGATAACCTGTCTGTTTCATGATCTCCTGCAATTTCTGGTCAATCTCTGCACTGTGGGGAGAAAACACACCATTACACACAATCTCAGGGAGTACGAACATGCCAGATAATATCCACTCACAGCTAATGAAGCATACTACCACAGCACCCATCTTAGTGAGATTCATTTCAGTTCAACAGCACGACAGTCCACCGGAATGACCATTAAAAACTAATCTGACATGATGAACACATTAGAATCCTTCTGAATGGAGGGTTGTCACAGGGCTGTTGTATCACACTGCATTATCAAGCTGTATCTAAAAAAAAACTGGCCAGTGTGTTTCAGTGTGAAAATCAAGGGGTTTTTGTGCCCATAAATGGAAACTGTTTGAGTTTCCACTCACTTGTTCTGAATATGGATCTTATTTGTGTAACACAACTTGTTTTGTGCGGCTCAGTCTCCAGTGTCTGTTCGTATTCGATCATGGTGACTCGTCTTTTGTCTCGGCAATATTTACATTGTGACTTTTCATCCTGTGTGGGCACCCATGCATGTATGGCTTCGTTTTAAACTCACTCTTAAACCAGACTGTTCTGGTCCGAAGGTTACTATTGCCAGAGTGTTATATATAAATGAATATAAAATGTACAGAACAGTTCTTACTCTCATCATCTTTGGGCCAGATATCTATTACTATGAGCACATTTCTTTTTTTCTTACATGACTGTAAATAAAACTTATAAACATCAGATCAAGAGTCCCACGTACTTCTCCAGACTCTTCTGTAAGCCGTATGGAGGTGTGGGAAGGGTGAGCATGTGTCTGGGGCGGCAGGGGTGGTGCTGAGGTGAGCTCTCTGAAGACGACGAGCGGCTGCCTCCATCGTTAGCCAGAGGCAGCTGAAGCGCTGAGGAAGGGGACATGACAAATTAGAGACCGGCAGGAGAATGGTATTTTTTGTGTGTGATTTAAAGTTAAATGCACATCAATACAAAACACAATGAGAGTCAATCACAACCTGAGTAGAACTCACAAAAACTACTGTAACTACCTGTGAGAAACTGACTTTATTGAGAGCCAACACTTCTTTGACCACACTGCTGCTATTTACATTTGAAAAGGTTACATGTAGTCTTGTCCCCCATCCTAAATTGCAGCTTTAATTCGATTTTGCTGATGACCTGACCCAATGTGAACACAAACGGTTATCTCAGAACTTCAGCAACACCACTCTCAGGTGGAGAGAGAGAGAGAGAACAGACGGTTGGCTAACCACCCAGGAGATACAGTCATAGACGTCTGCAAGCTGTTCTTAAAGAAAATGAGCAGCTATGAATTTTATTTCAGTTGGTCAAAACATGTGTTTTATTAGCTATGATTTATACACTAAAAGTGACCTGTAGAAGCATGTCGGTCAATCATATATACACGAGCTAACTGGATTTTAATTCCAGTGCAAACATAGTCAACAAAACTTATGATTATAGCAAAGAAAATGAAAACCAAATACAATAAAGTGTAGTTTGCCTTTACAGCAAATATTATCCACACAGCCTTATTGATACTTGAAAAAATAATACTGGATGCTAAACTGGCCGTTGTAAGTCTAGTCCACAACTGACTGGTACCAACAGAGGATGCAACGTGCGTTTAGCAACATAAATCAACCCGGGTCTAAATCCAACCTTCAAGGAAATCTTAAAGCTCTACAAACCTTGTCTTATTGCATGTCTGTACTTGTGCTGACTCATTCGTAAGGTGTTAAAAATGTTCAGGAAACAATCTGAAGCAGCTTTAGCACAGACCTGTCATGTAGCCAAATGCTCGGACAGAAAGTCATCAGCTTTAATGACCTCCCCTGCCAGCAAGGCCCCACGTCACTGACTTCCGAACCCTTCTTGTTACCATTTCCCCAATACTTAACTCTTTAAATGCTCTTAGCTAGTTGGCTAAACTTTTCATGGACCATGCAGTTGTTACTATCTTGATAATGGTTATTGTTTGTGTCGTTGAAGGTTGGCATCTCCTCTGAGAGTGCCAATGGGTGTATGTATCCAGGAGTTGCCTGTAGGATAGATCAGCCTGTAAGGGGAAAAGCAGTTAGTGAAGGGGAGGAGGGGTTAGTGTGGAGAAAAGGGGAAAACTCAGTCAGACTCAGACAGTCTTTGGAACAGCATCTCCATAGTTCAACCGGCTCCAGATGGACGGATGGCAGGACAGACGGGCAGACCAAGCAAAGAGAGGAGGAGACACATAAACACACAAAGTTGCAGGCACTGCTGCACTGCCTCCTCCTAACAGAATATGGGGGGATGCCAGAAGATGAATAACAGACGAACAATATCAAACAGTCTGACGTGTGAGAGAATGAGAGAAGAAACTCAGCCAAAACTGCATAGCACAGACTAAGCTGGAAGTCAGACAGTCAAGTCAGACTCGGACAGGAAGGCAAGTCTTCAGTCGCTGCGCATAGAAAACAGAGAAAGAGAGAGAAAGACAAGCCAGGGTGTTCACAGCACTCCTGCAGACGCACCAGTGGGGATGCTGGATTAGAGACTGTGTCAAACAAAACACAACCCAAAACATTGTGCCGTGCAGAAAAGCCACATGCACCGTGATTCTCTGCCTCCAGCAAAACCAAGGTTAATCATCTGACACACACACACACGCGCGCACGCACACACATTCGCATAAACTATCAACACACACCAACGCTGCCCTGCCACTGGCATGGACACACACAGACAGAGAGAGGACAGGGGATGGAAAGATGGAGAGAGGATGTGATTAGAGGGTAGGTGCAGAAATAACCTCCGGGCCACTCTATCAACACGGGTCGAGGACCGGTTTCACAAACGTGGATTGAAAATGACCCCATTCAGCTGAGGCTCTTAATCAGTCATACAGTTATCAGACACTGATGTGAGATACAGAGTGAGGAATTCTATTTGTGACTGTGAGAAAAAGTGTGTGTGCTTCACTTATTTTAACATTGGTGACTGCTTTCAGAGACCACTGTGTTGGTCTAGCGAAAACAAGTGTGCTTCTGTATTGGTTCTAAAGAATCAACCAACTTTTATAGCCACTTGTAATAAAATAGAAGATAACAATGCACAGTGTCATTTTTAGACTTGTAAATTACAATCATTGCACAAAATGTGCACGAGAGTTAAAAAGACAAATAAGAGTAATTACAATAAGTGAAATAGTGAAGTTACGAGCCAATTTGGCTTTGCTGTCAGGCGTAAAACCTAGGAAAGGATTGTTTCAAAGTCAAGAACACTCTAAAAGATTTAATAGGCCATGTAAAATCAGAAAGAGAAGATGAAGGGGGGGAGGGATGGGAGGTGACGTGAGAGGGGTGCAGTGGCAGAGAGAGCGATGGATTGAATGATACCTGCACGCTGGGAAGGGGCTGGAGCAGGACTGAGCTGGATCACGATGACTGGACAGAGGAAAGAAAATATATACACACACGCACATTACTGTACTGTACTACTTAAACAATCACACACACACACACACACACACATACACACACGCTCACTCCTATCATACAAAATAAATAGCCCAATAAATATTTTCTGATCAATACACACCTGCCCGCACTTCACACATGAAAAAAAAAATCTAATTGGAGTAGTGCGTATTGAAAGGATATTACTGATTTTATTCTGTTCATTCTGAGGAGTGACAAATTCCACAAAAAGAAGTTCAGTCTCAACCTTGTCGGTGAGGTGCAGCAATGACCCCATCCATTTCTACAGCCCCAATGGTTAATAAAAACAACTCACATTGAGGTACAGCTGCTGTTTTGCAGTTTTTAATCAAACGCAACAGTGCAATTACACTGGCACTATTTTTCTGAAACCAACAATTTTCATTCTCAAACAATTTGCCAAATATTTTTTGGACTAATCAATTGTTCATATGTTTTTCAGATAATAGTGAGAGATGAGCAGCCTGCAGTTTCTTTCTTTTTTTAATGTCTTCTTTTGACCTATATATCAGTGAATGTGATGTGAATCAGTGAATGATTTGCAAATCTTCCAAATGCACCAGCTGAAGCATCGACTTGGAAAATCGACTCTATTAATGATCAGAATAGCTACGGATGAATATCTGTCAATAGCCAAATTGCTGCAACTATTGATTGAATTCACATTTGGTGCTATAGTGAGTGTTTTAAGCAGCAACGATGGTGTGTGTGTGTGTGTGTGTGTGTGTGTGTGTGTGTGTGTGTGTGTGTGTGGTCAACTACAAACTACAGCACCCATGTTCATCATGGTGAAGGAACATGACACCCAGAGCAACAGTGTGGCTTTAATAGATGTTGCACAACAAGGACAAAAAATTATCAGGCTTTGACTACACAACTAAATACCTGTTTGTGTAGTAAATATGCTACTTCCCCCAATTTTTTCAAGTCTAATGTGCACTAATAGCTTTAAATTTTTGGGTCTATGTTCCCAGTTGGTACAGTTGAAGTACATAAAATAAAACTGTCCTTGCACATCCTTGTGCGCAAGCCAAGGATGTTCCCTTTAATTTGGAAATGAATCAATGCCCTGAAGATGGAAACATGTATGGTTTGATCATTTCATGGAATTTGTTGAGAGTCAGAAATACATAACCAGCCTTAACCTCTAATTCCAGACAACCAAAATAACATCAGGAAACATATACATCTTTACATGAACAGAAAAGAGGGATGAACTTCATATGAATGACGGTGTAATCTGTGGGAAAAGAATGGTCCGATTTAATTGACAGGCATTTTATGATCACTATGGCACATTTTAAAGCTTTCGTCTTGCCAGTCAAAACCAGCAAGCTGCAGACTTCCATGCTTAACATGAAAATTATCTTGACTTTTCTCCTCTGAACGGTTCAAAGGCCCCAACGTCACTGCCTCGCCACCTCATACAACCCCGACTTTAAATACACCTGAAACTGAGCAGGGCTTCGTTCACTAAACATGCAGCTAACGAGCATGTTAACTGCCACACATTACACCATCCTTGTGTTAACATTAGATGAACAACTTGAGCTAACTGACATATCTGCTAGCTAAGCTGGCACCTACTGTCGGCTGTCTCGTCCAGCGTCAAAAAAAAATGGCAGTGGAAATTGACTTTACCGCAAGAGACACAACCTGACACACCGCTTGATACTTGCATGAAACAAAAAACAAGATGTTGATACATGGCACTTAGTGATATTTCATAAATTGACTGAAGAATACATTAAAATTTCAGGTGGACGCTGGGCCTGCCACGGACTATCACTCAAATTGTTAGCTCGTTAGCCTAGCATGTTTGACAGCACAGGTTTACAACAGATTTCGGGACATGACAACCAGCCAAATATTTTATGACAGTGTGTAACCTTTTAAAATCTCGCTTTAGCTTCTATAGACGCTGTCACACTTGTTAAATGAGAGATTTGACGGTAAAATCAACCAAACAAACTGAGTCGGTGTTTGTTTATGTAGCTAGCCTGTTAGCATCTAGTAGCTAGGAGCAGCATAACACCCCCTTCTCCTTCACTCCCTCCCTCCGCCTCTCCGATCTTTCCCCCTGCTATTCTGGCCGTTACCGACACCCCAATCCTCCCCGGTGGACACTCACTTGGCCTTGGACGTGATCGCTGTGGACTCATGTCAATGTTGAGGTCGATTCTCCGGCGAGCTTCTTCATTTTCCTGCTTTAATTTCTCCTCGATTCGCGACAGCCTCTGTTCCAGCGACGACATCTTGAAAAATTGAGCACCATCTAGTTCCTAGCAGAGCTCGCGACTCCCACTCTGGCAGGCAGGGCCAGCAGCGCGCGCGTGCGCGACACACACACACACACACACACACACACACACACACACACACACACACACACACACACACACACACACACACACACACTTCTGCATGATTAATGTAGTTTATTATTGCTTTACAACATACTAATATCCGTAATATCCAGATTGAATTGAGTTTGACGATTCACCCTTAATAGCAGTTGAGTTCTTTACTCGTTCTTGTTTTGCAAGACATCCCTCGAAGTTCAATCTTGAATGTAAAGGCATCAGTTTACGGCTTTCACCTGGTTTTTACTCGGCGGTTATAGTAATCATAAACGGATTTTGAATTCAAACAGAATACTCCCTTATTTGACTGAAAGCTCCAGTAGTGTGTAGGGGACTGTGACTGTGTTGGGAATGGCTCAATACCGCTTTTCCATGGAAGATACCATTACTGATACCCCATTGCTGCCAGATAGTCTTTTTTCCCCTCCTCTGACAGACATGCAGCTAACCAAAAATACATTAGCATGGCTGCGCTTTGCTCCACCTGCAATGGAAACACACCTTTTTTTCTACTAAATTCCATACTTCCTTCATGAAAGGAATCATGCAACCTGACTCAGTTAAGCAGCAGTTGACACGACAGCTCCTCGCACTACCCCTGACTCATCTCCCTTCATGGCTTCATGTTGCTCAATGTCTGCATGAGCATTCATGTGGGTTTTGGGGTTGAATCAGTTATCTGATGTAGTGATGAGCCAACTTTGCGAAAACACCGATACCAAGTACGGTATTGACACGTTCCTAATCAGAACCAGCGTCATGGCTGCTTCTACGACTGAGGGTCCATGGAAAAAAAACATTAGGACCATTCTTTTAAATCTAATAAGAGGGTTCATGCACATTTGTTTTTAACCAACATTACATTTCCATGACTTCCAAGCCTTTGAGGACCGTTTTTATGACTGAAACTGTCTGTTTACACATTAGAAGAAAACAGAGGAATCCATGTCAGTGCTCACTGGTGTATGTTTCACTAAAAATGATGACATTCTATGTGACTTTAACACAAAAAAACATATTAAAGTCAATCATTCTAATATATAATATGCAGGTGTTTTTAATGCAAATTTTCTTGATTCTTCAGGGATTTCCCCAAAAAAATTTCCAGGCTTGGAAATTACTTTAAAAATTCCATGATTTCCCCAGATTTTTCATGACTGTATGAACTGTACATAACTCTATTTGGTATGTTATTAATGACGTCCAACACAAGACAGGAGTATTGTCTCAAGATGCAAAACTGTATTTGGCATACTCCTTCAATGCACAGATTTAATAATTTTCAGTGAAATATTAATGCTTTGTTTTTCGGCTTTCCTAGTTAGCTTAGCAAACTGAGTATGTCAAATTGATGCCATTTAAAGACGGATTTCCAGCACTGTTTTTAATAGAAATTTTACATAATTCAAATATAATGTCCATAATATCGTTAAATATCTTCTTACTGCTTGGCTGAAAAAAACGCTTATATAAAGCGAGTTTAAATCTGACAGCGTTCTGTGGCCCGCTAGCGACCACTCTCACACATACACACTGGTGGCCAGTGGTTGAGAAACACCAGTTTATACCAACGTAGATTATCTCAATAAAATAACTGGTTGTATTATCTCTTTATCTGTCCTTTTAGATACTAATTAAGATGGATAACCAAATAAAAGCATTGCTCCATTTAATATCTGCCTCTCTTGATTGCTAGTTTGTTGACACGGCGATACACAGTCATAGACTTCCTCCATATCTCCCAATAGTGTAAATAAACACTCCCATTCACGTCACAACCAGTAACCACAGACACAATATCCACTCCAGGTTTTTCTTTATAAAATAAGTCATCTCATCTCACATGGTTTTGTATTGTCGTACACATAATAAGTAAAATCCACACCGTCATACATACGTCGTCACAACAAACCTCTCCTGTACTCAGAAAGTGTAACATGTCACAGAAGAGCGGCCTCCGTAACCAAGGCTTATACCACTGGCTCATATCTTCCAACATTAAGAGTCTTCATGATATTCGGGTTTGTTTTAGAAAAGTATTGCCGAGAGAACTTGTTAGCTGGGACGCGAAGCAGTCAAACGAGGCTTTACGTTCTCCTGTCAGAGCCACGAGTACGATGTCAGTTTAACGTAAAATAAAAGAGGATTTTATCACTGAGGTGGAAACAACAAGGTGTGTTCTAAAGAATTAACGTGTCATTTTGCAGGGAAATTACTTCGATAATGTCCACAAAACTGTCTTTTTGGATGGATGTCACAAGCCTTTCACGTGTACATAAATTGTTGTTCAGATTTTTTTTTGTTTAAAAAAAAATCCAAAATAAACATTTTTTTTGTCAGTTGTGCTGGTAGCACTTTACAATAAGGGTTCAGTTATAATGATTAGTTAAATATGAGTGCAAATTAGCATTGCTACATTACATTACTTTATTAATGCTCTTTGTGACCAAACCCACGACTCACCCCAGTTTTTCCACCAATCTTTTGCTGCAACTCTTATAGTTACCGTGATTATTACGAATGACTTCAAGACACATTAGCTAACTAACGCTTAACTAAGCCTTACTAACTTATTCAATACTTTGTCATTAATGTGCCCTTATTGTGAAGTGTTACCAGTGTGTGTATCTGTGAACAAACAGCACATATGTTTTTATGGCAAATTTGTAATCCCCGATTCAACAAAAGTCATGCAGCGACTCAGTTGGCTCATTTGCAAAATGCTGTCATGATATTGTCAGATATTCAAATCCACCAAGCACAAATTGAAAGAAGAATTGGTATGAGTCTAAAATAAAAAGGTCAATTGCAGTGAAGTAAGACAGTGGTTCTTTACCCCATAGTCGACTCACGATTCATCTGATCGGTCAGCGTGACTGAATGTTTGAATCATCGTCATCCGAGTGCTGGAAACGCACTCTGCACGTCACAAACTTCATTTACATGGAAATTCTCTTTAAAAAAAACAAACAGTGGTGTTTTTCTGCAGCTTGTTGCATCATCACTCTACCTGTTGCTCAATATAAAGGGTCACAAAATGGAAACTAAAAAGAAAATCAGTGGATCACATACAAGAACAAATATAAGGCATTGGTATGACAGGCAGTGAGTCAACCCCAGCAGTCATGGAGAGACAGCGAGCTCCCACGCCGACACAGGATGCGCGTTAAAGGCTAGAGTCACACAGGGGATCTACTGTCACATATCTGTCCTTCAAACATTAGCCTGGCCCCTGCGTTTGCTCTCATGTCTTTAGAAAAAAACTAACTAAAAAACTTGCAGACACAAAACACAGACCCAGCGCCTTCGGTGTCTCCACATTCATTCACAGTGTATTTAACCACAAACAATCAGTCTGCTCCGACTAAACTGCTGCAAAGCCTTCAGTCTCCCTCCAGGTCCGTGATCAGACAGGCCCACTAGCAGAGGTCAGACACATAGTCAAATTCTCGGAAGCTGTCCTGGTCTTTGCGGGAGAGTATGCGGGGCTCACGTGGAGGTGTGAGCGTCGGGGGCTCGGTAGTGAACTCCTCATCAAAGTTACTGACGTCTTCCTTTCCGCCGATGGAGGGGACAAAGGGAGGGGGCACCTTTCTCTGCAGTAATGCCTCCCAGTCCATGTTCTGGAGCGGAATGGAGAAAAGACAATTTGTAATCTGCTGCTGGTTGAATCTTTATTTTCTTGATCAAGTGAAGCTTCTTACCCTAAAAAATGGCTGCTTCTTCACCTCCTCTGCATCCTTCTCTCCAGAGCCCAGTCGTCTCTCTGGGTTCCTCCTCAGCAGCTGCCCATGATAAACACACAAACACACACAGACACAAAATTGACTAACGATGTGCGTCACTTGTCTCGTATGGTTTGTGAGTGATGAACTCATCTGAGGTGTTATGTACGTGTGTGTTTCCTCACCCGTCTCATGATACCAATCGCCTCGGTGGAGAGAAAGCGTGGGTAGCGGACTTCATCATTCACAATGCTGTCAAACACCTCCTCTTCATCGTCCCCTGGGAATGGAGACTACACAAACACAAGCACACACACACACACACACGTATATCAACATGTTAATCACAGGTGATTATGCAAATCCAGTTTTTAGCTTTTCCCGAGACAGTGGATGTCATTGATGTTCTTACATAACCTTAGTATTTTTAACCCTCAACTTAGTTATACAGGTAGAAAAAACCCATGATCACTATGTGTGAGTCAGTGCTTAACACATCTATTCTGTATGAATTCTCTTTTAACCCTGAAGTCTTTGCAAACCTAGGTTACAAAAGGCTTTGCTCCTTGTAAGACTAAAGTGAGGTTTAAATAAATCCTATCCCATCAAAGAGCAAGTTTGTGCAAACGAACACTTCATGAATGACGCCTGGCGCGTTTGCATGTATTTTTCTCCTCACCTCTCCCACTAACATCTCATAAATGAGGACCCCCAGCCCCCACCAGTCCACTGCCCTGGTGTAGGATGTATCTGTTAGGACCTCTGGGGCCAAAAACTCTGGAGTCCCACAGAAGGTGCTGGTCCGGTCCCCGTATCCCATCCCTAAACACAGAGGACATAGTTTGTATCTGGATACTTTTAAATATAGTCATGCAGGATAAAAACCAGCGCATCCATCTGTCAGTATCCACCTTCTTTACACAGTCCAAAGTCAGCGATCTTCACATAACCATCTGTGTCTAGCAGCAGGTTGTCCAGCTTGAGGTCTCTGAGGGAGAGAAGATGGTAGACGTCACTGAGTATTCAAGCAGTAGTTACAAAAACCCATTACAGCTGGAATTTTTCTGTATCGTATAAAACAAAGAAGTCTGGATCTTTCTTTTAACTGAAAAACAGCTACAGCGTTCTCAAAGAGAGACCAGAGGCTGTTTTGTTGAAATGGAATTTTACCCTAAATAAACCCCTATTTTATGTAGTCAGAGTGTTGGTGACATCAAACAGCTCCAACTGGCTGATGCAATGTGGTCATACGTGGAAGTAATTTTAGAACATCTCCTGGCTCAGGGTGCTGCCTCTGAAAAGGCTTCCAAATGTTGACCAATCAGAAGAAAGTGGCCGAAAGCCTGACAGATACAAGAACGTCTCTGAAACAGCTTTTCTTTTTGAGATAATTTCTTCAGATTCAAAATTAAAAAGGCACCACAGTGAACAGTGGAAGTGGAATGTCATCGTTTCGGCGGTGAGAGGTTAGATTCTTTCTCTTCCATGTGGAGATACGGTGAGCTACAACAAAGAAAAAACAAATCTGTCGCATGAGGGCAACAGGTTTGCGCGACTTTCACTCACCTGTACACAATCTTGTGGTCGTGGAGGAACTGAAGTCCGAGAACCACACAGGCCGCATAAAACCTGAAGTCACGCAAAAGCCACATTTCAATCACCTGCAAACGAACTGAATATAAAGCTTATGATAGCCTAGCTGTCTGAGGGCTAACATCTGGTTTTACTGACAAAACACAAGTACAGCGACGACAGTAGATATTAAAGTGGGAAGCTTCGCTGTGTATGTGCTGTACTTCATTTTCCTACTGGTTGTGAGAGCGTTTCCAGAGATGTTTGATAAAACTGTGTATTAATGTGATGCATCACAACTGTCAGCTCCAGAATGACACCAAACCCTAAAGTTTCAAGGATGAATAAACCATTTAGGGTTGTAATTGCACTTAACAACAGCCAAATACACGTAACTTACCTTTCAATGACTTATCATTAGATGTTTTTGTGTCTCACAAAAATGCCCCCCCCCCCCCTCATTGTAAAGGTACATAACAGTGACAATTTACATTTTTTTGATAGATCAAGCTAACTCAAAGTGTGTTTATCGACGCGTTACGTACACAGCTCGTGGCTCGGTGAAGACGTCTGTGTGAATGTGCATCATCAGGTCTCCTCCGGCTGTGTACTCCATGACAAAACACACATGCTCCGCTGTCTGGAAGCACGCAAACAAGTTGACCAGGAAGGGATGGTGCGACATGTTCACAATCTCAAAGATGCGCTTCTCACACATCAGACTAGATGGAGGTAGAACAAAAAAAAAGAGGAGGAGTAGTGAGGGAGGGTGTAAGATGAGTGGATTGATGAGGAGGAAAAACAAGATTAAAGACCAAAATTAGACATATTAAAATAGGCCAAAAATGCAACTAGTCAGGTAAAATCCAGTGGAGTATTTATGGAGAAACAGGGACTCATGTGAGGCAGACACACACCTTTCCACCTCGTCCCGAGCTATAATGTCTCCTTTCTTCAGGGCTTTGATGGCGTACATCACACCTGTCTTCTTGTACTCTGACAACAACACCTGCAGGCACACATGAAATAAAAGGGGACATTTTTACTGACTTTTAGAAGGATTCAAATATTTCAATAAAGTCTGACGCTTAAAAACTTAACCCTTTCCATTCTAGAAACAGTAAGTCTACCTTCCCGAAATGTCCTCGGCCCAACACAGCGATCAGCCTGAAGTCCTGGAGGGACAGAGGGCCTTTTTTCTGCTTACTAGAAAGACACACACACACACACACACACACACACACACACACACACACACACACACACACACACACACTCACAATCTCAACATGAATGTTTACAAGGGTTACATTTAAACAGATTTATTTAACATTCATCACAAATTAAAAAAAAAAAAAAACTGATTGAAAATATCACCTTGGCAGCTCTGAATACAGGCCAGTTACATTTGTCCTGGCAGTTTATTTTAAATGTCATATTCTAATATCATGAACATATACAAAAAATAATGAAAACAATAGTAATAAAATATAACTATTACACATGGAGGGTGTGTGTGTGTGTTTGTGTGTATGTGTGTACCTGCTGATAGACTGGGTTCGGACAGGGCACTCGGGTGTGAGGTCTGGGGGGGAAAAGGGTTCAATAACGGGCAGTCGATCCTGACAGGGGACATGTGGGGAAAGAGACACCAAGGAGAGATAAGAGGAGGCAAGACGGAAGACAAGAGACACGTGATGTCATGACGAACAAACATCCTCCCAGTGAGCGTGATTCACGTTTGCCGTCTCGGGTCTTTATCTGTAAACCTGCTGCTGTTCTTTCCTCGCGGTTTATGGAGACACTGTGATGGAGTACAAGATTCAAATCATTTATTTTTATTGTGCCAATCAACCAATGACATTTTTTCTTGAGGGGCTTTAAAATCCATTGATCAGGGTGAGAAAAAAAACTCATTATTCGTGTCTCTTAAAAATATATTCCAAGCATGACACATGCTCTAATCATTAGGTCCTGGAGTATAGATTATTGCAGGATTAATTAATCTAAGTGACAACACATCGAACGTATCAATTTCAGCGTAAGTCTTCGCTCCGTTGTTCACGGCTGAAATACATCAGGTGCGTCGTTAGACCGGCTGCACTGAGTCGCCTGGACCATCTACGCGCGACAACGTCGATCCTTCAAGAAGATAAAATGACAGAAACTACAAAGACCTGAGAAAAGAAACCAAGAGTGTATAAAGACGATGACAAAATGATACCCTATTAAAATCAGAAGCAATGAGGCAAAACAACAAAGAGTGGGTTGTTTTCCTAGTCATTTAAAAATAAGACAGATTAAACGACAACATACGGTGAATCATGCTGGTGATGTAAAAAGCAGGAGAGCACAGTGAGAAACCTGCTTAAAAACCCAGCTGCAGCAGGTTAAAAAAGATCTGCTCGCACATGCCTGGTGTGGATGGAGGAGTGGCTTTACTAGTCGACCTAACCAGAACCCCCCCCCACACACACACACACACACGCACACACTCCCAATATCCTGGTCTCCCTCTGTCTCTGTCTGTCTCACCGGGGTGTGTATTTCCATGTCTCTCTTGTAATCGCCTCTTATTGGAGAATCGCTGTCCAGACTTAACTTCTCCACTGAGATCTCCCTGAAAAATTCATGCAGACAAACACACACAAAACAGACCAACGTGGCGATGCAGACAGACAGATGAACAGAAGAGAACAATAGGGTAGTTAGATGTGGGGCAAGGAAGCATCAGGTGATTCATACTTAGCGAGGACACGGGAGGAAAAAGGTTTAAGGAATGCTGCTGTTTGATAGCAAAGACAGCTATCAAATGTCACACACGTAGATGAGTGTGTGTCCATCAGTGTTGAGTGGATTGGGCTGTGTGTGTCTGTGTTTGAATGTACTGCTGTGTGTCTCACCCAGAGTTGAGTGTGAGGCTGTGTGCATTGGGACTGTAGGTTCCTGAGTTGTTGACTGTGGGAATGGCATTCCGAAGAAGCCTCACCCACGTGCCGATATCCACGTTCATCTGACGGGCACGAAGGAACGCCTTGCCTGGAAACACACACACACACAAAATCACTAAGGTGTCTCACCATCAAGCGCTCCCGACCTCTCTAAGGTGTTAATATCTACCGCTACCATGTCATGTAGTAAATACATCATACTGATATTAAAATTATGATTACGATGACCCAGTCAGCTTCTTTTAAAAACATTTTTACCTAATCAAGATTAATTCAGAAGTTTTTTTTGACTCTTCCAAATGTCCTCCACATGAAAGAAATCTACAAGGTGTAAAATTAAGGGTTGCAGTTAAGATTAATAATTAAATCTGTGACAATTTTTGGAATCAACTCAGGACTGAGAGCCTTAGTTAAGGCCATTTAACTTTCCAAATGTCATCTTAGAGGATATGTATATAATAAAAATTAATCTAAAAATGAGTAGTAAAATGTTTTAAAAACTGTTTGAGTAATGCTTTGTAAAACCATAATTATAAAACATTTTAATCGTAAGTGTCTGCAGTGCTGTTAATTAAATGATACTCCCACACATTCTAGATCATTAGGAGGAGATGCCCACATAATCTGAAATTTTGTCATGTTAAATGTTTCCGTTGGCCAGGAAAGTCACAAGGACACAGAGCCATTGGCCACTAGAGGGTGCTGTGAGCTAACTGAAACTGTGCAGGGCAAAGATAAAACCCATTTCAGCTGCTGCTGCTCTACATGCACTGCATTCAAGCGGAGAAAAAAAAGGAGGCCAAAAACTGCCAGAGAGGTCATTTCATAGATAAGCAGAATTTTCCTCCTTATGTTTGCTATCGGCTCTGTTTCCTGCCCACCTTGTTGCTTGGAGAAGACCTTCTTCTGTCTCTGGAGACGAGGAACTCTTTCTATAACCGGGTTGAAGAAGGTCACCTGGAAAAAACTTCATGTTATTTCATGATTTCATCCCATGAGATTTTACTAAGGTGGTTGAGCCCTTCGAGCATGATATATTAAAGCAATGCTTCCAGCACAGGTGAATTTGACACTTCTGTGTACACGCAGGTGTGCAAATCTGACTGCTTTAGTGTGTATTTTTAAGCAGTTTAATCAATGGATGTTTATATACAAGGAAACATGTTTTCACTGTGT